>NC_030683.2:120726385-121034242 GCF_000004195.4 Xenopus tropicalis | reverse complement strand
AATTTAGGGACTGTTTTGTCATTGCAGTACCTGAGATTCCTGGAATTAGGTTACCCTTGTGGAGGGTTATCATTCTAGTATAGTCACCTTGGCATGATAGCAACCTTTAAAGATCGTTATGGGATAGAGTGCTACTAGCGGTCAAGAGGTCAGCATAAGCACATATAGGACTCATAAAGGTCTGACAGGACACATATCCGTTACATAGACGCAGATATTAAAAGTTACTAAACCTTTATTGATACAATATTAATAAAAGTGTATTTTTCCCAGAAAACCTAAGCTGCGTAGTCAACTGAAAATAGATATTTTTCTTACAGGAAAAGTTAATAATTTTGTACCATGAAACTCACCTTTAAACATAGCTAAGTTGGCATTCACCCTGCCACCCATTGGTTTGTAATCCCAAGTGCCACCTTCAGCCTCCCCAAACCATAATATCACTCTCTGCCTACGGCGATTATGTTGCAGATTGTATTAACACTCCATTCTCAGACTATGGGGGGAATTTTCTGTACATGTTTTACTTTGGGCGTATTATGGCCGAGCTACACAGGAGATATTGTTGGATGGGGTCCATCATTAAATCCTTCTCTGTCTGTGTATGAATAGGTATTATGAGTGCATACTCATTAAGCATTGTGGTATCAACTGGGCCATTAATCCTCTCCTGCTGCTGATGGTTATGGAAGGGAATGTTGTTACGTGCATTAATAAAAAGCAAAGACTGAAAAAACAAACAGATTTTTTTAGTTTCAATATGACTCCACTTCCAGCCCAGTGGTTACCCACAAATAGCCAGAATTAGAGAAGGAAGTTGCCCTTGGGGCTCTATTTCCTCTCTATGCTGCGCTGAGGCGGAAATGGACATTTAAGCTGTGAGAAAGTCACACTCACTGTTCTTATTTCGAGCTCAGTCTACTGAGGCAAAATTGGGCCTTTACTAAGAGGAAGACAAGGGTGTTGTGCAACTACTTCTCTCATTGCTATACAGAAAAAAAGACTGAAGACACCAGAGGTTCTTGCAAACAACAAAATAACAAGTGTTTATTGAACCCCCACAGGGTTACTCACAATACAGCTTCTCAGGGGCCAGTGGTACAGGCAACACCACATACAGAGTGTAATACAGACTGACACTCCCCTGAGTACAGACTTGGCAGGAATCTCACTTCCCATCTGCCACACCCCGTAATGGATCCCCTCAGGGAATTCTCTACCTTGATTCCCTATTCACTGGGATCCCTACACTACAGGCAATGTGGCCTGGGGGAGATACCTCCAAAAGTGCCAGTCCTATGTAGGAGCTCAGAACTGCTCTTTCTAGCTCAGCCCTAACTGCCTTACACCCCTAGAGTGGTACTATACAGGGGCTCAGCCCTAACTGCCTTACACCCCTAGAGTGGTACTATACAGGAGCTCAGCCCTAACTGCCTTACACCCCTAGAGTGGTACTATACAGGAGCTCAGCCCTAACTGCCTTACACCCCTAGAGTGGTACTATACAGGGGCTCAGCCCTAACTGCCTTACACCCCTAGAGTGGTACTATACAGGGGCTCAGCCCTAACTGCCTTACACCCCTAGAGTGGTACTGATACAGGGGCTCAACCCTAACTGCCTTACACCCCTAGAGTGGTACTATACAGGGGCTCAGCCCTAACTGCCTTACACCCCTAGAGCGGTACTATACAGGGGCTCAGCCCTAACTGCCTTACACTCCTAGAGCGGTACTATACAGGGACTCAGCCCTAACTGCCTTACACCCCTAGAGTGGTACTATACAGGGGCTCAGCCCTAACTGCCTTACACCCCTAGAGCGGTACTATACAGGGGCTCAGCCCTAACTGCCTTACACCCCTAGAGCGGTACTATACAGGGGCTCAGCCCTAACTGCCTTACACCCCTAGAGCGGTACTATACAGGGGCTCAGCCCTAACTGCCTTACACCCCTAGAGTGGTACTATACAGGGGCTCAGCCCTAACTGCCTTACACCCCTAGAGTGGTACTATACAGGGGCTCAGCCCTAACTGCCTTACACCCCTAGAGTGGTACTATACAGGGGCTCAGCCCTAACTGCCTTACACCCCTAGAGTGGTACTATACAGGGGCTCAGCCCTAACTGCCTTACACCCCTAGAGTGGTACTACGTATGGAGGCTCAGCCCTAACCGCCTTACACCCCTAGAGTGGTACTATACAGGGAGCTACTCCTGCCTTTATCTAATGCCTCATTCATGGAGCCCTGTTCCCCGACTTCACCAAGGGTCAACTACCCTTGGGGTATTTCCTTTACTGGGCCCATGCCTACGCTCCCAGAAACATTGACCCTGTTCCTCAGGTGAAAGCCAAACTCTTTCCAAGAACTTATGTTGTGACAGGAAGTGGTCACCCTACCTGTTATCCTTCCTGCTGTGATGAGCCTTCCCATATTCCTATACAATGATATCTGCAACCTTTTACCTATTTGTTTTTAAATACAATAATCAGCATTAGCAGCAGGAGGTATAAGGAGACACAGGGAGCTTGTTGTGTGGGAAAATATCTCATTTGTAATACAGTATATACAATATGTTTATAAGGTTTTGAAAACTTTTTTTAACATTACATAAAGAAATCACAGCAACATACATATAAAAAAGTACAGGTATAAGACCCATTATCCAGAATGCTCAGCACCTGGGGTTTTCTGGATAAGGGATCTTTCTGTAATTTGGATCTCCATACCTTAAATCTACTGAAAAACCATTAAAACATGAATTAAACCCAATAGGGCTGTTCTGCCCCCAATAAGGGGTAATTATATCTTAGTTGGGATCAAGTACAGGTACTGTTTTATTATTACAGAGAAAAGGGAATCATTTAACCATGAAATAAACCCAATAGGGCTGTTCTGCCCCCAATAAGGGGTAATTATATCTTAGTTGGGATCAAGTACAGGTACTGTTTTATTATTACAGAGAAAAGGGAATCATTTAACCATGAAATAAACCCAATAGGGCTGTTCTGCCCCAATAAGGGGTAATTATATCTTAGTTGGGATCAAGTACAGGTACTGTTTTATTATTACAGAGAAAAGGGAATCATTTAACCATGAAATAAACCCAATAAGGCTGTTCTGCCCCCAATAAGGGGTAATTATATCTTAGTTGGGATCAAGTACAGGTACTGTTTTATTATTACAGAGAAAAGGGAATCATTTAACCATTAAATAAACCCAATAGGGCTGTTCTGCCCCAATAAGGGGTAATTATATCTTAGTTGGGATCAAGTACAGGTACTGTTTTATTATTACAGAGAAAAGGGAATCATTTAACCATTAAATAAACCCAATAGGGCTGTTCTGCCCCCAATAAGGGGTAATTATATCTTAGTTGGGATCAAGTACAGGTACTGTTTTATTATTACAGAGAAAAATGAAAATCATTTTTATAAGTGTGAATTATTTAAGTAAAATGGAGTCTATGGGAGTCGGCCTTCTGGATAAGGGGTTTTCAGATAACAGATCCTATACCTGTACTGCCAATTTTCAGGGGTAACCTTTACATACAGTGATGCATACCATATACAGTATATATACATCAAATTTTTATAGCTAGTGATTAACAATTCTCACACAGAAACAGATCATTAAGTGCAAAAGATCCCTCACAATACCTAATATTCCTGTATGTATAGAATTGCCTTAATAATCCATTTACCATATACTTAGGGTTCTGCTACACAGAAGTTACTAAACAACTTCACTGTCATTTTAAAAACTGCCCCAAACCCAACTGCTCATTTTACATTTAAAACCCATCATTAGTGGTGTCGAATCTGTCCCGTGAAAAATCCGCGAAATGGTGAATATGTCGCACATCAATAAATTTGTCACGTGCATCATTTTTTTTTACGCTCTGTGAATTTTTACGCAGTAAATTTTGCCACCTGTTTCGCTTAATAATCCGCCAATGGCGAAACGCCAAAGTTCGCCGCAAATTCATGTCTGCCGAATTATTTGGCAAAAGTTACTAAGTTACTGGTCATTTTAATGACTGACTATATGATCAGGATAAATATTCTATATATATTTTTATGTACATTGTATATTACGAGTTTCCATTTTATTAAGCCCCCACCTTCTTTTCAACAGACTATGTTTTTTCGGAAAAGAAATGTATTAAAGGGATAGGCATTATTATTCTGGGCTACAGTTTGTATCTATTGTAACTAGTGATGGGCGAAAAGTTTCGCCAGGCATGGATTCGCGGCGAATTTCCGCGTTTCGCCATTGGCGGATTGTTTCGCGAAACGGATGAAAAATTTCGCCGCGGAAAAATTCGCCGCACGTCCAAAAATTGTCACGGGCGACGAAACAATAGCGCGCGACAAAATAATAGCCGCGGGCGACGAAACAATAGCCGCGCGCGACGAAACAATAGCCGTGCGACAAAATAATAGCTGCAGGCGACGAAATAATAGCCGCGCGACAAAACAATAGCCGCGGGCGACGAAACAAGAGCCGCGCAACGAAACAAGAGCCGCGGGCGACGAAACAAGAGCCGAGCGCGACGAAACAAGTGCCGCGCAACGAAACAAGAGCCGCGGGCGACGAAACAAGAGCCGCGCGTGACGAAATAAAAGCCGCGCGACAAAACAATAGCCGCAAGAGACGAAACAATAGCCGCGTGACAAAATAATAGCCGCGGGCGACAATTTTTTTTGTCGCACGACATTTTTGCCGTTTCGCGAATTTTTCGCCGTTTCGCGGATCTTTTCAAAGATTCGCGAATTTTTCGGCGAAGCGAAACGGAACAGATTCGCTCATCACTAATTGTAACCCTTTCTTGGCACACTCACTTCTGTTTGGCGGTTTACTTGCTTTAACAGGAGAATTTTGTTCTCTTTGAATTATAAACTGGGAACTGGGATTTTGGCGCAGTGCCTCCACTTAGTGGACAATGAGGAGCACACCTCAAGGGGATTTCCACTAGGAATAATCACACACAGTTGCAGGAATATCAACTTTATATTACTTTTGAAAATGGAAGTAAAACAACTTTAGGGATAACTGATTTTCCTGCCCTGAGGAACCTGTGCAGCCTATCCACTGCTGGCACAGTCTCTGTAGGTGCCCAGTCCCAACTTGGGTCCAGAAAGACCACAACCCTTGTATTCAGTTCAGTCCCTTCCCCAAGAGCTCTTAAATCCCCCCAGGTAGCGCTACCTGCCCCAGAGTACCTTCCCTTTTGGAAAGGTGGCTGCTCCCACGTAGCAGGCAAACAAACAATACATGTCCTCACCAGGGGACACACACAGAGATTCCACAGAGGACTTTGTAATTCTGTTTTCACAGATTGTAAAGATCACCAGAGTAAAGAAAATTAACGGAAAGTTCCATGTATCATGGCCACATGAAGATAAATCCAAACTGTCCATTTTGCAGGTTCTCGTCTTGTGCTGGATATCGTTACCAAGGCGTTACAAGAATGAAGTTATTTTTTCTTGTCAATACATTGTCAAAGTAAATTGTTCCTGAAGCCAGACTGTTCACTGATATATGATGGGATTAACATTAAGACAATGGCAGTGCAGATCATGGTGTCACTGAGTACAAAATGCCACTGCTGAGCCTCCTCCCTTATACGCCTATTCCTGGTGTTAGTTCCGCTTGACTTCTGAATATAAAGTCTCTTGTGGTTCTGGAGAACTTTTTGGTTTTAACGTTGAGAAATGAAGGCTCACATATTGTACATCTTCATCAGGGCTTTCACCTTCATTTGGAGAGCTGGGACTCATATTGGGTTCCTGGTGGAATGTGAAAAATATACATTTTCAATTATTTCAACAATTCTGCCATATTGGTTTTTGTTACAGCTTCTGAATTACTTTGCAAATATGATCACTTTTTGTCTCCACATTTTGACCAGGTTTGGAACGTGGGCAGAGTTGGAAGGGCTTGATGTCAGTTATGTCATACAGTGGCACAGACCTCTATTTCCTCTATAGCTTTTCCCACTCCCTATTGCTCTTCTGCCTGAGAGCTAGTGGGTGCGGATGTGATGGAGGGGCGGGCAGGAAGTGCTTGTCTTTGAAAACTTTTTTGCAGGGGGCCTGGTGCGGCCTAGAAACTCTACTAATGTCATAGCTATGGCCTTAGTTTCCTGAAACTGCATAAAAATTCATGAAACAGCAAAAAAATCATGAAACGTGGGTACCGTGCAACTTTTTTGATGCAACAGCAAATTTTTGGTGACTTTTCACTGAAGTTTGCGAAAAAATTTGCCAATGGTGAAATGCAGAATTTCATTGTGAATCCATGCCTGCCGAAAAAAATCGCTCATCGCTATCACTGGCTTCTGTTTTACTGGACAACCTCTAATTGCCAATACCAAACCCAAATGTGCATTTGCAGATCTCTCTTAAAGGAACAGTAACACCAAAAAATGAAAGAGCTTTAAAGTAATACAAATATAATGCACTGTTGCCCTGCACTGGTACAGCTGGGGTGTTTGCTACAGTAACACTACTATAATTTATATAATAAACTGCTGTGTAGCCACGGGGGCAGCCATTCAAGCTGGAAAAAAGGAGAAAAGGCACAGGTTACATAGCAGATAACAGATAAGCTCTGTAGAATACAATAGTGTTTTATCTGTTATCTGCTATGTGCCTGTGCCTTTTTTCCTTTGAATGGCTGCCCCCATGGCTACATAGCAGCTTATTTATATAAATTATAGTAGAGTTTCTGAAGTAATCACACAACTTTTACCAGTGCAGGGCAGCAGCACATTATATTTTAGTTACTTTTATACACTTTCATTTTTTGGTGTTACTGTTCCTTTAAATTCCAGATTCAGGTATCTGAACGTTTAGGTCACAAAGAGTGATCTCCCAGAAAACCCTAAGCTTTATCCATTTTTTGGGGTAAATTCCTTATCATGGGCCAGTTAGTAAGTATACAAAGCTGGGATTCACTAGGTGCAAGATGGAACTATTTTTGGGTATATAATGAATGCAAAAACATTACTATTACATTACATTATCATTAACTTGTAACCTTTGCAAAACTCAAGTTGTATTCTATACCTGATTGAAGGGTTATATAACTGCAGTAAATCTATAGTTCCACCATATGTACATGTATTTATTTGTTATAAATGTTATATAATAAACCCTCTGTTTAAATACAGTCTCTGGGACCCTTTGTACCAGTGATCCCCAACCAGTGACTCGGGGGCAACATGTTTCTCCCCAACCCCTTGGATGTTGCTCTCAGTGCCCCCAAACCAGGGAGTTATTTTTGAATTCCTGACTTGGGGGCAAGTTTTGGTTGAATAAAAACAAGATCCCTTATCCGGAAACCTGTTATCCAGAAAGCTCCGAATTACGGAAAGCCTGTCTCCCATAGACTCCATTTTAATCAAATAATTCAGAATTTTAAAACTAATTTCCTTTTTCTCTGTAGAAATAAAACAGTACCTGTACTTGATCCCAACTAAGATATAATTACCCCTTATTGGGGGCAGAACAGCCCTATTGGGTTTATTTAATGGTTAAATGATTCCCTTTTCTCTGTAATAATAAAACAGTACCTGTACTTGATCCCAACTAAGATATAATTACCCCTTATTGGGGGCAGAACAGCCCTATTGGGTTTATTTAATGGTTAAATGATTCCCTTTTCTCTGTAATAATAAAACAGTACCTTGTACTTGATCCCAACTAAGATATAATTACCCCTTATTGGGGGCAGAACAGCCCTATTGGGTTTATTTCATGGTTAAATGATTCCCTTTTCTCTGTAATAATAAAACAGTACCTGTACTTGATCCCAACTAAGATATAATTACCCCTTATTGGGGCAGAACAGCCCTATTGGGTTTATTTAATGGTTAAATGATTCCTTTTTCTCTGTAATAATAAAACAGTACCTGTACTTGATCCCAACTAAGATATAATTACCCCTTATTGGGGCAGAACAGCCCTATTGGGTTTATTTAATGGTTAAATGATTCCCTTTTCTCTGTAATAATAAAACAGTACCTGTACTTGATCCCAACTAAGATATAAATAATCCTTATTGGATGCAAAACAAGCCTATTGGGTTTAATTAATGTTTTATTGATTTTTTAGTAGACTTAAGGTATGGAGATCCAAATTACAGAAAGACCCCTTATCCAGAATACCCTTGGTCCCGAGCATTCTGGATAACGGGTCCTATACCTGTATATGGCCAATATGAAGGCACAGAATATCCACCCTAGTTATCCCAATCTTACTGCTTCCACTCAGTGATCCCATTGGCCTGCAAGCTAATCCGTCAGAATAATGTGCCAATCCATGTTTGGTTTGTAGCTAAACTATAACAATTATGAAAGAGGCAGGAAGAATAATAACAGACTCTTACATCTAATGGTTTTTTTCTTATTTTGGCATAAAGTCCTTCAACATTATTTGTTGGTGAACGTTTACTTTCTTCATTTTTACTTTCTTCAGCCTGTTCTGGTGGCCTCCTCCTGCCAAAATAAATCCAAAGAGGTATAATAATTAGTTGTGATTATTTAGTATTAACATACTGAAATTAAGCTTTAAAACCTTCAACAACTTAAACAAATTGAATTTAATTTTGGTTTCATATTCTAGTCTTTATCACTCTATACAGACAATAGACAGACGTCAGGACATGGTCCTTGACCCTAATACCTGACCTTGATTTCTTTAAATATTATTTAAAAAATAATATGAATTAGAAACTAAAATGGATCCTATGACCTACAGCAGGGATCCCCAACCAGTGGCTCAGGGGCAACATGTTCCCCAACCCCTTGGATGTTGCTCCCCGTGGCCTCAAAGCAGGTGCTCTTGGCTTGGGGGCAAGTTTTGATTGCATAAAACCCAATGTAAAGCCAAACAGAACCTTCTGTAGGCTGCCAGTCCATATAGGGGCTATTAAGTAGCCAATTATAGCTCTTATTGGCACCCCCAGGAACCTTTTTCCATGCTTGTGTTGCTCCCCAACCCTTTTTCCATTTGAATGTGGCTCACGGGTATAAAAGGTTGGGGATCCCTGCCCAACAGTATTGTTTCAAAACCTACAAGGGTTAGCAAAGGTGAAGTAAATCATATGTATTTCATCAGGAAGCAGGAAGGGAGACTTACATTTTCTTTATTACCAAAACCGTTACTATGGCAACGAGGAGTAAGACAAAAATTCCACCAGATATTATTCCTGCAAGATGGATTGCATCATTGGTGTGAGCTAAAAATATAAATAAATATATTGTTTATCATTAGGAGGAGAATGATTGCTTGATATGCTTATATATTGATACATAGCAATAACATCCAGCTCTGCCAGCCTTTATTAGCTTAGTCGCTGCTCTCTGCTATTTTGACCACTAAAGAGCCAAACTGTGCAGCATATTCTAGAAGGGACCAGTCAGGGCTGCCCCTGCCGTGGGGCAAGGTAAGAATCTTGCCTCAGGTGGCAGTGAGCATCCAGGGCAACAAAAAGGCAATAGGGGCAATAGTGCCCTCCCCCCCCGGACCTGCTCCGATGCTGAAGAGTAATTTGTTTGCCAGGCATGGTTATGCTGCGAATTTCTGCATTTAGCCATTGGCGAATTGTTTTGTGAAACCTCAGTGAAAATTTGCAGCGGAAAAATACGTTGTGCGTCCAAAAAATGTGTTGGGTCAAATTGGGCACGGTGGTGTAAAAAAAAGCGCGTGGACGCGTACAAAAAGCTCGGGCGACAAAAAAAAAAACCGCAAACGACAAAGAAAATTGGCACAAAAAATATTGTGACTTTCGGACCGCAATTACAATATTTTCGGACGAATGATCGAGACGTTTTACATTCCTCACACCAAAAGGGCAGTAGAACCAGCTCTGGGATCAACTACCGACATTGTATTAAAAACATTCTATTTTTGAAGTTCTGATTTATGATCCGTATATTTAAGAAACATGACACTAAGCGCACAAATAAGACCATGATACTATTACTCTACATCGTTTACTAGGCTCATTAACAAAGCTGTGAAACGCAGAGATACTGTAATCAGCGCAATTTACCTCGGTTTACCAAGTTTTTTTCCAGAACATTTTTTTAAAGACCAGCGTAAGTATCTCCTATAATGAGCCTTGGCTATACCACATTGCAGAGATGTAGGTGTAACTTACTTTTGATAAGAACCACGGAGATGGATTTACTTGAATTTCCAACTCTGTTCATTGTCTGACACGTATAATTTCCCTCATTTTCAGCTGTTACATGAGTCACATTCAGTTGCGCTGTGAGTGATATTTGGGTGATTGTGCCGTTCTGTATTTGTTTCACCCAAACCACTTTTGCCACAGGGTTACTGTCAGCATCGCACCGCAGGTACAGGGAGTTTCCTTCTTGGACTTCAACAGAGCTTTCATGCACAGAGCAATCTGAAATGAAAACTCACAATTTTTTAAAGCAACACAAGCACCATAAAAGTTCATGGAGGAGCCAAATAAGGGCTGTGATTGGCTATTTTGCAGACTCTATGCACACTATCAGCTTACAGGGGCTTTATTTGGTAGGAAATCTTGTTTTTATTCAACCAAAACTTGCCCCCAAGTCAGGAATTCAAAAATAACTCCCTGGTTTGGGGGCACTGAGAGCAACATCCAAGGGGTTGGGGAGAAACATGTTGCCCCTGAGCCACTGGTTGGGGATCACTGCCCAAATCTCCTCCCGACCCTGTATCCGTTTTGAAAGCGTGACCAGGGAAGGGAAGGTTCCTATTGATTTACCAGCCATGAAGGATTCTAAGGGATCAAATGACATGTTCATGTACATCAGGGCACAATCTAAAGGTGGCCATCTACGTAACGATTTTTGATCTTGTGACCATTGGTCGCAGGAAAGATTGTTCCCACCCTCCACAGACGTTCAGGGCTGAATCGTCGGATATGGAGGTAGAAACAATAGGAACTCTATCTATCTTCTTCTGCCGATTCAGCCCTGAACATAGATGTTGCTTGGGCGCCTTCAATGGTGCCCAATCAAAATCTTTTAACCCACCTGATGGACGAGTCAACCAATATCCGCAGCCTTATGCGATATCGGTAACCTCATCGAGCCGCCATACACGCACTGAATATCATACGAAACAAGGTTTTGTACAATATCATCATGTGTTTATAGCCAGCTTAAGTCTTTATAACCACCAGGATTTCAATATGAGTTTTCTCTCTATCCAAATAAAAATTATAGACAATTGGCAGGTGGGAAATTCCCACAGTTTAACGAAGCCTCACTTAAGTCATAACCCTACCCCAGAGAGGGCATTTTTTATTAGATCACCAGTGTGCATGGGACCAAAATGTGTAAAAATTGTAATGTAAAGTTTTGTAATAAAGACATAAAACAGAATTACCAGTTATATTGCAGTAGGTAATAGTTAGTCTTCTTGGGGCATCTAAAATGAGAAAGAAAGAATGAAATGTTTGCCATTTTAAACAATATTCCATTTACGTGCTATGTCATAAATGATAAATAATTTGGCATTTATCTGTAACTAATGGGAACTAACCCAGCATATACCCATGCACATGCCCAAACTATGTTATAGTACACAGTCACATGGTGGGCATTCAGATTCAGCCCAACCCAAATTCTGCAAAAACAACTGATCCAGGATTTGGATTTCTTTTATAATTTTATATTTTCTTTTATAATTTGCTACGAAACCTTCAGACCTCTAATATTCCAGATTGTAGGTCTCATGCCAATTCCTGAAATATTCTATTGTGAACATTATGGATCTGTCCTGGAACTGTTCCTGGGTTATGCAATTGAAAATATCTTCATTTTGGGATCTGTACAATTGTACTATTATACACCTTTAGGAGTATGGGTGAAACACTTACATATAATAACTACTATGGCTGATGCCGTTGAATCCCCATGTTTATTCCTTGCCCGGCACATGTATTCTCCCTCATTATGAGCAGTTACAGGACCCACATTTAATCTCCCACTTGAGGAATTTAGGGGGTCGGTGCTGCTCTGACCCATTTTTTCCCAGGACAGGTTGGCAGGAGGGTTACTTTCAGCAGAGCAGAGCAGGGACAGGGAGGTTCCTTCTATGACTTCAACCCGGCAACCTATAGAGACACCACAGATACATGAGAATCACATCTTTGTGCTCCTTTATGTCACAGAATCAACCTGTAGGACACACAAATGTATTGAGTGAGAATGCTGATTCCCAGCACTGTGTCAGGCATCTCCCTGGTACCTTACATATAGAGATAATGATGGCATTTTTCCCGTCATTATATGGCACAGGAATCAGACATGGGGATAAAGGGACAGACTTGTTCAGTGCTGGGAAACTGTGCTTATTGCTCCCAACTCCAATTGCAGGAACAGAGAACAGGGAGCCGGATTTACTCACATCAGCTGGCATTCTCATTGGGGGATTTCTTGCATTTTAATGCAGCCGCTGGCCCTGGGGATTTGGGGAAAGTTTTATTGTGCAATATTGCTTTAATGTGCCAGAGTGGGACTTCAGTGTTTTAGCAGCCAGAACAGGACTGTGATTGGTTGGCCTGTATGCATGTTTAATAGTGACCAGGCAGTGACTAGAGCAAGCCGGCAGGGAAAGAAGAATATTGTGAGTCGATCCCTAAGCTCAGGTCACTGACATCAGCCAAGAGCAGACTGAGCATGTGCAGTAGTTGGGCAGGGCAAAAGATGGAAAGCTACTGTGGGCACCTTCAGGGGCATGGGGCTTTATTTCTATAGAGCTTTGGTGGATTTGGGCTGGTACAGGGGCTCACAACTCATACTGTAGCTTGAGGCTACTTGCACTAGGAGCTCCCTGCCGGTGCTTGGGGCTTAGCGCTAGGGGGGAAGATATTTATGAAGAAAGCTATTGTTTCCCCCAACTGGGGTATGAGATCTATCAGCCCGCGCCTCCAGTGGGGGAACCATTTTTTGATGATAGCTGCACTTTACGTCCATTTAAAAAAAATGCAATTCTTTTAATTCAAGAACAGAAAAGTAATGATGATGAGCTTGATGGAACATGTCAGACATAACTATGAGAAGTGTAATATTACCTGCTGATGTGCAGTCCCAAATAGCTGGGCTTCTAGGGGCGTCTGAAATTAGAATGAAAGCAAATAAATGGCCAGTTACCTTGTAAACTGATTATAAATCTATTCCCAATTCTAATTTCTGCACAGGGCTGCCGGCTGAGTTATACAGGGACTCTGAGTATCACTCATGTATTATAAGGGATAATGTACCCCCTACTGTAAATGATAAGGATATTAGCAGTCACTGAGGGGTTCTGTGCCCATATAAAGGCACAAGGCTGCAGGCTGAGTTATACAGGGAACTCTGAGTATCACTCATGTATTATAAGGGATAATGTACCCCCTACTGTAAATGATAAGGATATTAGCAGTCACTGAGGGGTTCTGTGCCCATATAAAGGCACAAGGCTGCAGGCTGAGTTATACAGGGAACTCTGAGTATCACTCATGTATTATAAGGGATAATGTACCCCCCTACTGAAAATGATAAGGATATTAGCAGTCACTGAGGGGTTCTGTGCCCATATAAAGGCACAAGGCTGCCGGCTGAGTTATACAGGGAACTCTGAGTATCACTCATGTATTATAAGGGATAATGTACCCCCTACTGTAAATGATAAGGATATTAGCAGTCACTGAGGGGTTCTGTGCCCATATAAAGGCACAAGGCTGCAGGCTGAGTTATACAGGGAACTCTGAGTATCACTCATGTATTATAAGGGATAATGTACCCCCTACTGTAAATGATAAGGATATTAGCAGTCACTGAGGGGTTCTGTGCCCATATAAAGGCACAAGGCTGCAGGCTGAGTTATACAGGGAACTCTGAGTATCACTCATGTATTATAAGGGATAATGTACCCCCTACTGTAAATGATAAGGATATTAGCAGTCACTGAGGGGTTCTGTGCCCATATAAAGGCACAAGGCTGCAGGCTGAGTTATACAGGGAACTCTGAGTATCACTCATGTATTATAAGGGATAATGTACCCCCTACTGTAAATGATAAGGATATTAGCAGTCACTGAGGGGTTCTGTGCCCATATAAAGGCACAAGGCTGCAGGCTGAGTTATATAGGGCAATAGTAAGGACAGAGCCCCAATACAGGCTGCACCTCCTTCTGCTTCTTCCTTGCACCTCAAAATGATGTGCATTTTAAAGGAGAAAGAAAGGTAAAAACTAAAAGGTCTATGTAAATACAGCCATAAGCACTTACAGAAACGCTGCACTGAGTTCTCTGTCAAAAGATTTGTTGTCTCTTTGTTTTCCTGTGCCAAAGACACACAGCTCTCTGCTCTCTCCTCTCTACTGCTCCCCCCTCCCTCAAGAATTCTAAGAACTCACTCTCCCCCCTTTAGGAATGTGGATCTGAGCCAATCAGCAGAAAGCTTTGTTGAGACACTCACTTATGATGGGTAAAATCCCCCAGTGTCCCCTATAAAGACAACCCAAGGCAGATGAAGTAGGAGATAAAGGTTTATAAATATACTATATATGCAACTATCATTTACATACTGTGCATATAATTATTACCTGGAACTGTGATTGTCACTGAAGGAGGATCTGCAACATGAATAACAAATATGTGCTGGGTTAGAGTCAGATTTATATTAAACATGGCAGTATAAACAGATTCTAGGAGATTGGCATCTATGTCCTGGGGGTCATTCACTAGGAAGTAAAAAGGGTTATTTACAAACACAGATTATTTACACACTGGTCACAAATGTTGCTCCTATTGGTGACACGCTCCTTGCATTCCTGTATAGTTGCCCCAAGTGTCAGGGCTTTCTGTTTGTTACATTCGCCTCCGATGCAATGATTGACACGGGGTGCTGTGGGACGCCTGGAGCTACCACAAGGGAGGGGAGGAGGGGGTAGCTTCCCCTGCATCAATAGGCACAACTGCACTTGATTTGGAACAGAGAATAAAAGGTAGTGACTGGGGGGCAGAGTGCAATTATATGGAAGTGGAAAGAGCGCCCTCTACCTTTAATGTATGGTATTTTTTGTGTAACTGACTGAAAATAAATTTACGGCTCTCATTAGTGGTTGCAAGTGATCCCTATGGATCCAAAAACTGCACTTTGTTATGTATTTGTAAACGACCCTTAGGGACTTCTACTTACTGGCACCATTTAATTACTAAATGCAAATGTCTTTCTTACATTCTTATTGCTAAAATGACTGTTTGACTATAAACATAAAATATTTATTATCACCTTCTGGCCATTCGGGTAATTTTCTAAGTTTGGATAATTTACCGTATATACTCGAGTATAAGCCACCACCCCCCACGCGTTAACATATGCACGGACGCCGAATGTATCAGTCACGTAATCTGGCGCTGCCCTTGGTACTCGAGTATAAGCCGCGGGTTCCTTTTTTAGCACATTTTTTGGGCTGGAAAACTCGGCTTATACTCGAGTATATACGGTAGTCAGAATAGCACCCAGCAGGAGATACATATATATTATTCAAGTTTTAGCTAATCTGTACAGTTGCTTAAAAAATAAATTGTTCAGTCTAAAGTTGACATGTTCCCTACATCTCTGTTATTCTGCTTCTCAGTGGCTGGGTTTGGGTGCCGGCAGTAGGTGCCTTTATAGAAGCTCTAACAGGAGGAGCAGTTATCCAATGTACCCAAACACAGCAATAATGTGAATATGCCACAGCAAAGCCCATGAGGACTGCACTGAGAAAGCGCCACCTCCTGGCACACTAAAGAACTACACATGGGGACAAACACTGCAGGGCTGTGCTGATCTACATACATTTATGGATGTTTATATGTCTGTATTGTAAGTAACTGTACAGTTTGCAGATATAAAGGCTCATTTACACAGTGCAGTGTGGAACTGGGGGTCGGCAGAGTAGGCAGCTTCCTATGGCACTGCAGCTTGGGGGCACAATTAGAAGAAAATGACTATATGGCCACTCCCTGTCTTGCATTAAGTTCTGTGAAGTGAGCAGGAGTGGGACTAAACAGGGGGCAGTGGGGGGGATGGAGGTTGTGGCTGCTGGAAGGGAGGTTGCCATGGAGATTGGGTGGTGGGGCAAGTGGCAGCTGGGACAGGAGGTACCTGCCTTGGGCACAAGTAACTCTGGGCCCAGTACTGCCATGCAGTGTTGTTTGTGATTCAAGTCGGCTGCACCTAGAAGTGCCACCTTCTGGGGGACCCTGGAGTTACCATGACATTCAGGTGCTGGTAGCCCCAGAGTTCCCCAGCATTAATAGCTGACTTGCATCACTTCCAAGGTAATGGTCAAAAATGGCATTAGTGTCCTAAGCACTGCTCCCAGCATGCTCTAGCCTTGATCATTTCCTATGATAATATCCTATGATATTTATGGATTTGTATTCCAGAGGAAATTCAGGGAAACTATAAACCAATGTGGGTGAGTAGACATGTGATGTGAGTGAGGAAGAGGAAGAGAGGAAACTTACACTGAACACCCAGGGTGATGCTGCTGTTAGTGGAGACCCCACTGTAAGTCACTGTACATGTTAGGGGGCTATTGTGCTCTCTCTGGGATGGAGTAACAGTGATATCTGATATGGAGGTGACTTTACCAGCCTGATCCTCCCGCTCATAGTTATATATGTTCTCTATGTTTATCCTTCCTCCCCATGTGATGTTTCCCTTGCACCCTTGAGGTGCTGGATGAGCCGTACAAGTCAGTGTTATTGGCTTCCCAGCGATCAGCTCCCCCACAGGAGATATAGTAGGTTCTGGTAGATCTGTAACAGAATTGGGAGATACAGATGGAGCATATGTTAATGAGACATGTTGGTCACACAGTGCACTGCACTCACCATCCATTTCATTGGGGAAAAAAGTGTGGGTCTCTGCTGCAGATCCAATGAATTCTGTTCCTTCTATCTCATCACTTTCAAAAGTAAATAATAAGAAGCAAAGGTTTTTTTTAGATACTGTATATGTGTGAATACTCTCTCCGTCTGACATCAGTATAATGACATATTGTACAGATCAGTCCCATCTCACTGTACCCCCCACCTGCAATATACACTGGGTTTCTCTTACTCACCTGTCACATTCACATTGAGCTTGTCCCAACTATAGGAATATTTATGGGATCCTTCTTCAATTCGGAATTCATAGAACCCTTGATCGGCTGGTTGGGCATTGCTGATAGAGAATGAGCAGTTTCCTTCATGTACTTTCCCAGTCAGGGTGAATCGGCCTTTTGTTCCATTAGAAACCATAGAGGCCTCTGTAGAGGCTGCAACAATGTCAGGAGTGTCTTTTCTCTTCCAAATCCCTGTGACACTTGTATATAAAGGTCTATTGTCAGGAACAGTAAAATTACAGGGAATTTCCACACAGAGACCAGATGCCACCGACACTGACTGGGCATATAAATCATAACCTGGGGTTGGGCCCCTATCAGCTCCTGCAGGAACAACACACAGATTAGTGACTGTATTTGTGTTTGTGCCAATTAAAAGCAAAGGAAAAATGGAGAGAAATTTAAAATAAGTAAATGAAACACAGAAATACACACAAGAAATATATTTTAGGTTGAAACTCAGATTAATTAAATCAGTTATTCTTCATTTTTATTTGTTTGGAATGATTTCCCTTCTTACTGTATCTCTATGGCCTGTAGTTAAAATTATATCCAGTCGTGACTCCAGCAACCAAAATATATAGTCTGAATGTGCTCACTGCTGCCGACTTGATACCTAGTTGCTAGGGGAGGAAGCCTTAGCAGCAAGAGAGATGTTCCAAACCAGAGAGCTGAAGAGCAGAAGGTTGAAAAAATGTAAGGGGTCTAAACCCATTAAAATAAATGGATGTAACTTACTTGGGGTGTTTCTCTGAGCACTTTTGCAATTTTCATTCATTCTAAATTTTTAGTGGTTTCTGAAATATTTGCAGTTTTGACTGAATATAGGAAATTCATAGAAAGTGTACAGACAGTTATAGGGTCACTGATACTCTGGACCTTTCAGAGCCGTCGAGCCAAGCCTGCTATTAACAGCCCCAAATGGTCTGAACTGCAAATGTCTTAGAAATCACTTAAATTGAACAATTGCAAAAGTGCTCAGAGGCGCCTGAATATGTTTACACCAATATTGGGGGGTTAAGATCCCTTTAAAGTTCCATGTTCCTATGAAAGCCGTTCCCATAGGCAGTTGTTTGCTACCAATGCAGCTGGGGCCAACATCAATAATCTTGGGGCCCTGTGCAACTAAATAATATTCCCCCCATGCCCAGATGAACAGCACAATGGGCCCTTTATAAGCACCAGCAGAGAGACAATATACTGATTTCTCCTCATGGATAACAATATCCAGGAATATCCTTAACCATATGGCATATTTTTGTAATAGAGATCATGGCTTCATTTACAGAGGCCCAGGATACAAATGGAAGAGCATTAAGAAGAGCAATACCTTGCCCCTTAGTGCCCATTCAGGTAATACTCCTGCATCCGGGGCAATTCTTGGCTCTGCAAGTCATGGCAGATTAAAGTCTTACAGTGAGGAGTAGAGTGCAGTGGGGTGGGCACAAGTGTCCTTACTGCTTGCCATAGGGCCTACATGCCTCACCCGTCCTGCCCCTGCAACATTGTATTCATGGGGGGAGTGCAGGTCCTTGCAGTCTGATCTATGGCGGCAGGCACTGATGGTGGGACAGGCTGCAACATGCATCAATAAATGAGCCCTCTAATGTTTAACCTCTTCCCTGCCAGAGCTCTTTGGCCTTGCTGTGCTGTGCCAGTAAATCCGCTTTGTTGCATAGATCAAAGGGTCTGTTCTATAACTGTTCTATAACAGTGGCAGTTAGGTCCCTATAGGATCTATAGCAGGCAAAGGGTTAATAAAACTGGACCAACAGGGACATTTTAATACATAATAACACACAGTGGCTCATACTCACCCTTCCCAGGCAAGGACAAGAGAAAGAACAGAACCACAAATCCATGTTGGCAAATCTGAGGCTGTATGTGCCGCATCCTGATGTTTATTGGTGTTCCCCCCGCAATGAGCGGCCAATCAGATTGTATCTGTTAGATCACACTGGGTTGAGCTGAATGCATCATTAAATCTTTCTCTATCTGTGTATGAATAGATCAAATGTATGATTGTGTACATTTTAATATATGTACAAAATATTTATTATTTAAGAGAGATTAAAAATAGTCCTATTGTAACAATGTGGGACTCGTTTAGCCAATAGCTACACATTAAATCCTGCTTGCTATAATAATAACCTACAGTAGCTTGCTCATGTAGGGACCCCAAGATTCAGGCCATTAGGCTGGGTTCCCCTTTAGACAGGCACCAGAGGGTGGCCTTGTGGGATATGGACACCTAAGGGTGGTCCTAGCTGTATGTGCTCTTTTCTGGTCAAAGGAGAGTTTCCTCCTATATTTCCTATAATTCAGCAGTAAACACTAGGTGCCAGTGTGCTACAATATAAAAATGGAAGACTCACAAGCTTTGAGGTCTTTGGTCCTGGACCCCAGCTCTATCAGAGGCTAGCTACAGGATTCAGTTAGATAATTCAGTTAGATCAATTATAGATAATTCAGTTAGATCAATTATAGTTGCTCTAGGAGTGAAAGGATAGACAGGGTATCTAGTAAGGGCAGTCTGAAGCCCCTCCAAGGATATTAGTGAGGTTATTACCTCCCGGCATTACTGGCTGTAGTTCAGGTACATTCAGTGGCTAGCTCAGGTGGTAGCCAGGGCAGGAAAGGGGAGATTTCCTAAGCGAGAGCATCTCCTAGAGTAAGTAAGGAGAGAGATACCTGAACCTGCATATCATATTACTGGATACTGTTTGGATACAATAAAGAAGTTTATTTGGTTAATCGGAGTCCGCTCAAGGGAGCATTACACAGATTAACCCAGAGAAGTGTCCCAGGGAGGGGTATCACAGTTCAACCTGCCCTGACCCTGGGTGGAGGCACGACAGTTAATAGTGTATCTGCTCTTCCAGATAGCGGAGGCACAGGGCTCCTGTAGCGCCACACGCAAGTGAATGCGTGCTAGATCTCATGCAGTAGCAGAAGAGGGCTACACTTATAGACTTATTTCTAATTCTGCTGTTGCCTACAGACTCCATTGTGCCTTTTGCCTCTCCAAATCTTTCCTATCTCCTTCCAATGCCGATGTGTCAGTCTGTGGTTTCTATAGAAATCCCTGTAATTCTGTTGGAACGCCCTTGAATTTAAAGAAGCCAATAGCAACCAATAAATTCCTTGCTTGGGTTTTCTAACTTAATTACTTAAGTACTTAATTGTTGAAAGCCAATCAATGATAGGATGTTATTGACAACTGAACTTGTGCAATTTAGCACCTATGATTATAAATGAGCCTTCTAATATTTGAATGGAAGATGAAGACCAGCTTGGGTAGGGAGTTGTTATACCTTCTTCAGGCTTATGTGAAACATCTATAGGTTTATACTAATAGTCTTAGTGCCATATCTGTGATAGATGTATCGCACTCATTGCTTCTTTAGCATAGACAAATGACACGGAATAGAAGTACAAAGGAGACTTGAGGCTGACATGTTATCTATTAAGGGTAGAAGCGCTTCAGGGGCTGCTGCTGCCTAATGCCACTCACCCTTACCTGGCCCATCATTACCTCCTTTGTGTCTGAGCAAGTCCAACAGGGCTGCCCGGCTAGTGTAGGGAGTGTAATTGCACCCTCTAATGCTGCAGTCTGAGCCTCTCCCCAAGCCTTCTATCCAGTGTGAGGCGCAGAGCTCAGCCTGACCGGGGGCAGAACTGCAAGAGAACTAACTTACCCTGGTCTGTAAATAAACCCTTATGTCCCTCTTGTAGCCAAGTTTTTGGGTAACACAATTCAGTTCAAATACCCAAATAAAAGCATTATACGATTAAACAAAATGGTATAGTCCCTATTCATTATTACAACATCTTAGTTCCATTATCGACCTTCTAAAAATACCAAAAAGCCAACAAATAATACAGATATGTTCTAGAAATACAATAGAATTTTTCAGACCCAGTCTGTACAATAGAGTGGAACCAATTAACATTGTACTGAATGTAAAACCCATTTGGCTAAACCAGAGAGAGACAATTTGCACGTTACCCTGTTCCATGGAAGGATTCTTCTCTTTCTCTCATTGTTTCTCCTCTCTCTCCTGACATGATGCTCTTCTCTCCTCTTGCATTACATTCTATTTATGTATCTCATTTATGTCTCCTCTGCTCTTCTCTCCTTATTCTCCTGCTTCTCTGCCCCCAAATGAGATTCTCAGACTTGTGCTCCCCGCTATGTACGGGCGGCTTAATGTAAAAGCGGAAGTTGGGCAGTTACTACTCGGTGCATCTGTACCACACGCTCATTCTGCAAACTGCCCAGAACCAAGTAAATGATTGACAGATAAGAAGCCACAGATGTTACTGTATTTAGTTTAAGGAAGTCCCAGATCTGTTTCTGCTAAAAAAAAATGTAAGAAAAAGTTGAAATGGAAAAGTTAACAATTCACCCAGTATCACAGTTACTGAAGCCAACATTATGTTCTTTATTTAGGTTTTACTGGCACTGTGCTTTACAATATAAAATGGTGCAATTATCCTCAATACTCTCTTTTTTGAAAGCTTCATGACAAAACTCTAAAGAAAAGGAGGCCCTTTAGGACCGGAGGAAAGTGGAGGGACAGGGCCATGACAGGGCAAGGATGAGGACCCAGGAAGTGTTAGGTGCAAGGGCTCATGGGGCTTGTAGTCCAGGCAGTGATTGGTAGATGGAAGGGGAGGTAATAAAAAGGGCGAGTGGAGGGGGGTTTGGCACCAATTTTACTGAACAGCCCCACACACCCACCCTATTGAGAGGCACTAGTCGCAGCTAGTGGCTGAGGAATAAGTGGCAGGAGTAGGCAGTAGGAGCCATGGTGGAAGTTGTGCTGGTCAGAGGCTAGGTGTGGCGGTGATTAGCCAAAAGGGAGGGTCAAAAGATAAGGGGAGGAGTCTCTGGGATTTGTTATGCTGGTTAACAAGGGATCTCCATAGGAGCAGCCTTCAGCGGCTAGGGGTGGAGATCCCACTGGATAGTGTTATATATTAACGTGTTGGCATTGTAAAGTTATATGATTGTTTATTATTATGCAATAAACATGGCTGCGGCCTTTTTAACCCACAAGGAGTGTTAGTGAAAAGGGGGTGAGAGTTTTGGGGAGAAAGGGCCAAGACTTGACGCTGCCCATGTCACTTAAATACACTTCCAGTTTTTCAAAAAAATCTTATAGTTCTTGTTTCTGTTCTCCTTTGGTACACCTAAAGGGATGGGTTTATTTTTTCCCATGGAAGGAATGGCATTCATTATATTGGCAAATATACTGTGTGAGTGTAGCTTTGGAGCTGTGGGGTAGCGGCCTAGAGAAGGTTCTAGTCTCTTGTATGTGCGGCTGCATCATGTTGGTATGGTTTTATTTTAATAACAATCCCCAGCAATGGCTGTGATTCCCCTTCCCTGGGAGGTTTGTTTGTTTAGTGATGCAACTGGATTAATACATTGGGGATACAGTGCAATTGTTGAGAAAAGTGTATGGGTTTATAGTATTTGGAACCTGATTTTCCATTAGTGGGTTTAGATGTAGCCGCTCTATACATGAGTATACATTATGTAAAGGAATGGGTTGCTGAAGAAGACAATGTACATCCAGGAAACCAGGGATTCATAATTGATTTTGTCCTCAGATATAATCATTTTGTGTTAATTACTATACATTATCTACAGATCCAGGGAGTAGCAATGGGGGCAAAATGTGCCCCTAATTATGCTCATTTATATTTGGGAGCATGGGCAAAGTGGCTGCTTAAGGAGAGTACTATGGATATTTTTATGTGCTGTATTTTACATTGGCTCAGATATATCGATGATATTTTTCTAGTCTGGCAAATCCCCCATTGCTACTCCGCTACACATTTAATTTGAAGGTTACAAGTTGCTTCACATTTTCATTTTAATTTGTATCTTTACTCTTACTTTCTAGTGCCCGTCATACTCAGTGATTTGTAGTAGGAGAACTGATTTTTACTTGACTTAGCTGGTTGGCAGTTAATTAGTTGAAGCAGAATTTTCTATTTACTCGTTTTTATAACGTTTAACGTAAATAATCATCCATTGACAAAAATACCAACCGTGGGAACACAGAATAGCAGGCGTACCCCACTTCTCTGGGGGGCAAAGCTGTGAGTTAATAGTATTTACCAATGTGCCAGTTTCACTTCCCCAGAACTGAAGTTAAAGTTCCAGTTCAAAAATAACTGCACACACAGTGAGTACTACAAGTGTTGACTTGCTGGAAATATTTCAAGGGGAACTCTCACTTTTTTTTTTTTCGCAGTTTATTTTTTCTTCTGTTTGGAGCTCATTTTACTTACAGTATATACATATAATGCTTAGTAGGCATGCACCAAATCCAGTGTATTTCTCACCATATTTATTACTAATCACAAGCAGGATAGATCTGGCCTTCAATCTTAAGGGCTCAAAAAAGACAACATCTCCAGAAAGGGTCACAGTTTGTTCTTGGGGACTGTATGGGGCTGATTTACTAATCCACGATTCCGATTGAGAAAAATTCGGATTGGAAAACGAACCTTTTGCGACTTTTTCGTGTTTTTTGCGATTTGTTTCGTCGCCGTTACGACTTTTCCGTAAATTGTCACGATTTTTTCGTAACCGTTACGACTTGCGCGAATTGTCGCGACTTTTTCATAGCCATTACAAATTTCGTGAATTGTCGCGACTTGATCATTGCCATTATGACTTTCATGAATTGTCGCGACTTTTTCATAGCCATTACGACTTCCACGAATTGTCGCAACTTTCGTATTGAGAGCTCAAAAAAGTTGCGACAATTTCGCGAAAAAGTCGCAAAGTACCGTTACGAAAAAAACGCATTCGGACGCTTTTCGGACGTTCGTGGATTAGTAAATGTGCCACTATGTGTTTGTAAGAGTTTTTGTCTTTTATATGAGTTAAACCAGGGGAAGACACTAATATATTATGTTCTGGTGTGTAAAAGTTATTGCCACATTGAATATTCTCCCCCGGAAACAGTCCAGCAGGTGATTAAATGGATAACCGAACACATTGGTTTATCTATTAGATCTTGGTCATGTAAACTTGCAGCAGCAGAAAGAGCAGATCTAGGTCTGTACTGGCCAACTTGGCCAAGTTTACTGATGATCTTATTGTGTGGACACCAGAATAAACAGACAACTAGTAGTAGAACCAAAATGTACCCATTCCTTCTATTAAAACATTCCCTCCACCATATTTCAAGTTAGAGAACATTATAAATATAAGGGTGAATTAGGTTTATAGCACATGTGCAATTACTGATGGGAATTGAGTGACCTGTCTGAGTTCTCCTCCATTTTCTCATTATAAAAACTGACAAGGTTTAAAAAAACCCACAGAAGACATTGGGGGTTATGTAATAAAAAGCACTTAGTTTGCCCAGGAGCAGTAACCCATAGCAACCAATCAACAGGTAGAGTTTACTGGTCACCAGTTCAAAAGCAAATATTGTATTAGTTGCTATGGGTTACTGCTCCTGGGCAAACATAATACATTATATGTGAATCGAAATGGGACAGATTCGCTCACTGCTATTAATGGGCTTTTTCAAACTACAGAATCTCTGACCATTTTCAGTTATCTTGGTGTTTCTGTTCCTACCATTAGGCTCTGTCAGTGTCACAGCATTGCCCTGTCTTGTGTTGTTGAGAAACTGGAACCTTTAAATATTTTTCCATTTGTATTATTTTTACCTCATTTCTATTTTTATATAGAGCAGCTCCCTCTATTCCTCTATCTGCATATATCAAATTAGCATCCAAAGAAAATACTCTTTATTAGATGTAATTAGAAACAATTATTCAAAGATTTTTTATTTCGTGTTATACAGGACCTGTTATCCAGAATACTTGGGACCTGGGATTTTCCTGATAAGGGATCTTTCTGTAATTTGGATCTCCGTAACTAACAAAATAAACCCAATAGGACTGTTCTGCCCCCAATAAGGGGTAATTATATCTTAGTTGGGATCAAGTACAGGTACTGTTTTATTATTACAGAGAAAAGGGAATCATTTAACCATTAAATAAACCCAATAGGGCTGTTCTGCCCCAATAAGGGGTAATTATATCTTAGTTGGGATCAAGTACAAGGTACTGTTTTATTATTACAGAGAAAAAGGAATCATTTAACCATTAAATAAACCCAATAGGGCTGTTCTGCCCCAATAAGGGGTAATTATATCTTAGTTGGGATCAAGTACAGGTACTGTTTTATTATTACAGAGAAAAGGGAATCATTTAACTATTAAATAAACCCAATAGGGCTGTTCTGCCCCCAATAAGGGGTAATTATATCTTAGTTGGGATCAAGTACAGGTACTGTTTTATTATTACAGAGAAAAGGGAATCATTTAACCATTAAATAAACCCAATAGGGCTGTTCTGCCCCAATAAGGGGTAATTATATCTTAGTTGGGATCAAGTACAGGTACTGTTTTATTATTACAGAGAAAAAGGAATCATTTAACCATTAAATAAACCCAATAGGGCTGTTCTGCCCCAATAAGGGGTAATTATATCTTAGTTGGGATCAAGTACAGGTACTGTTTTATTATTACAGAGAAAAGGGAATCATTTAACCATTAAATAAACCCAATAGGGCTGTTCTGCCCCCAATAAGGGGTAATTATATCTTAGTTGGGATCAAGTACAGGTACTGTTTTATTATTACAGAGAAAAAGGAATCATTTAACCATGAATCATTTTTTAAAATGTGAATTATTTGATTAAAATTGAGTCTATGGGAGATGGCCTTCCTGTAATTTGTAGCTTTCTGTATAACAGGTTTCCGGATAACTGATCCCATACCTGTATTTAAGTTTTGTTTCAGCAAATTGCTTATTCGCTAACATTGTAAATAATAATAGCTGCATGATAGAGAGACAGATATACTATGACTTTACTGCTGAGAAGTTCCCATAAACACATACAAACACCTTCAAGTACAATGTTTATGGGGTCAGTAAACCCTTAGGGTTTTCTGCTTTCTGGATGTTACCTAGACATTCATTAGGCATTTAGTTAGAGAACTGCAAGCTCCAGAACAAATTATTTGGGCAGAACTAGACGCACATTTTGACTGAAACTGCCAAGCACAACAGACAGTGCCAGACACAGTAGCAGAAAGAGCTGGGGTTTAACACACTGGGAAACACAAAGTCAAAGGTTAAACAACAGGCCAATGTCAAAACCATTAAACCAAACCACAAGCCAAGTTCTTTCCAGGAGCTAAAATAAACCCAACACTGTACACGGGCTAAATCTAAGGGGAGTATTTATCAACATTGGAGACTAACATCACCGGCGATGTTGCTCAAAGCAACCAATCGGCAATTAGATTTAAATGGTCACCCGCAAGTTAGAAGGCAAAAGTTAAGATCTTATTGGTTACTACGGACAGTATCACTGTTGATGTTTGTCTCCAATGTTAATAAATATGCTGTGCAAGGAACAGGAGCCCTATACACTGCCTCTGTAGCTTAGATATGCGGCCAGATGGCAAAAGAGAACCCAGCGCTGGGTTACATTCAGCAGAACCAGACAGCTGCATGTTACACTATACTGGATCATCTAAATGCCCCAGATGCAAGTTCTAGAGGACTAAGATGTGTAAAATGGTGCCCCAATGTGCTAATTTACCCAGAACTTGCATCTAGGGCAGTGCTGTCCAACTGGCGGCCCGGACCCCCCTCTGTGTGGCCCCCCACCTGTCTGGCTTCTTTGATGGCTTACCTTTGAGTAAGCTTTAAATGGTATCAGTACTGAGATTAACTGGCCCCCTGCATGGTTCTCACCTCAGATTCAGGCTGTAAACCCTCTGTATTGTTTAAAAATTCAATCCCCTGTGTTGTTCACACCTTTTAATCTCTGTATTGTTCACCCCTGCAGTGTTCACACCTCAGGCTGTAATCACCCACATTGTTCAACTGTTCACACCTCAGACATTGTATGTAGTGCCTAGACTATGCTGCCTGTGTATACGGCACACACAGACAGCATAGGGGAGGCAAAGTATGGCACATAGGCAGTATAGGGCAGGGAAAGTATGGAACACACAGGCAGCATAGGGTAGGCAGAGTATGGCACACACAGGCAGCATAGGGCAGATAGAGTATGGCACACACAGGCAGCATAGGGGAGGCAAAGTATGGCACATAGGCAGTATAGGGCAGGGAAGGTATGGAACACACAGTAAACATAGGGCAGGTAGAGTATGGCACACACAGGCAGCACAGGGCAGGTAGATTATGGCACACATAGGCAGCCTAAGGGAGGCAGAGTGCTGCCTGTGTGTGCCATACTCTGCCTGCCCTATGCTGCCTGTGAAAGGTGAACCTGGCAGGGGTTTGTTCTGGGAGTTTGTTAGTAGTTGGAAACAGCCATTAAATGGTCCCTAAGGTGTGTAGTTATGTTGCTGGGGGTTGCTGTGCTATCCACAGGGGAGGAGGAGACATATGGATTAAAGGGTATGTCTTAATATGACATAATATAATTCTTTCACATATGAATCACTGTTGATATCCCCGCAGTGAGGACCACCATTGTGATAAAATGGGTGTGGTTTAAAGTGGGTGTGGTTAAAAGGGGGAGTGGCCAAAACTGGCTTCCATTAGCGGCCCTCCACCATGTATGCTAGAGAAATTCTGGCCCTCGGCACCGTAGAAGTTGGACAGCACTGCTCTAGGGCATTGCTTAACACCTTGGTGCTTCCTAAATTGTGCATCAGAATAAAGAGAAAGGACCTTTCCATAGAACCCTGTGGGCACTGACAGCAGGACAGTGTGCAAAGTGCAAAAGACATGGCAACTTGCTCCTGCTCTGCAGTTTGTAAATAAGCCCTCTTATGTAGCCCCTGCAGGCATACTTGTGCCCTCAGCACATCTGAACAGCAGAGCATATCAGTGTAGGTACCAGATTTATGAATAGTTATATACTTTTATGGAGCAGTATTGTGTTGTGTTGCCCTGTCTTTATCATCAGAACATAATATAGAATTGAACCCCCATCTTTTGAACATCAAATATTTAATTAAAGGGTGTTCCGTGAGGATAGGAGAAGGATGGTGAGGGAGAGAGATCATCACATAATAAACAGTCAAACATTATGCTGCCAAGGCCTCCATTGGATAGTGTCAGGTGTAACATCCAACAGAGCTTCTTGTCTGTGAAGAACTGTAAGCTTATCTGGCAAAAATGAATCCTAATGGGCAGCCCAGTATTTCCCCCACCAATGAGGAATACAGAAGCAATGGGTCATGTCCAGTATTTGAAGTTAGAAACATGTACATTATGAATTCAATGTATATATAGATATATATCAAGTTATTTAGGGACAAATTTATTAGCAAAGTCAATTTTCAAATGTTCCACTTCATCAGAACTGATTCAGCCTCTTTCAGCCAACAACCAAAATTCTTTTCTATCAGGTGTTAGAGTTCAGGGACAAAAGCTCTACGAACCCCTAGTAACATGGGTAATGATTTATTAATCTGAACCAGTTGTGAATCATATGCAGCCAGGTAGTTGTAGGTTGCAAGGCAGCAGGCTCTTCTGAGCACAAGTGTTTGTTCAGGAGCACCATTTCCAGCCCACGGGGGGCGCTGTAACCGGCTGCTCTCTGCAAAACGAAGGATCTGTTTATCAAAGTGTTAAATTGTGTTCTTTAATTCGTTGTTTGCAACCAAACCTGCTTATATTTATTTGTACAAGTAAGCAATGGTATTTCCAGGTCAATAACCCCACCCCCACCCAAAGCGACTCCTTACTGATCAGATTGGCCTATGAGCTCCTAGTATTATACATCAATATTACTTGGAAATCCAAGCTTGGTCTATGGAAAGCAAGAACCGTACCAGACTCTTACATCAGACCTTCATCATTCTGTGTTTATATAAACAACTTCATAATCCTTTTGTGACGACCTTTTCCTTTCATCAGCTTGTTGTAGTGGCCTTCTCCTGGCAACAAATACAATAAGTCTCATAATTATTATTAGTGTTAAACATAAGTCATTTGTTTTCAAAGAAACCTGACATTACATAACAAATATTAATTGAATTTTGATGGACTTTCCCCATATAAATGACACTTCCCCCCTTGACTTTTTTAATTTTCAACATGTTTTAATAGAAATAACTCAAATGTTATTGAACCTGATAGGGGTCCTATGACCTACAGTGTTACAGAACATACAACAGGAACAAACACAGAGAGAATTAATTGTATTTCGTGAGAAAGCAAAGTCAGACTTACTTTTTCCTGTATCTCATCACCAAAACTGCAATCATTGTTATTAAAGCAGAGAGGACTGTGATGGAAATCCCACGAATAAATAGTATAAGAAGATGGTTCGTGTCATCTGTGAGAGCTAAAAATCAATACATTGTGCGTCATTAGAGGGAAAGGTTGGTTCAGACATTACTTGAGATGCCAGTGACTTGGAATCCCAAGATGGAGACTCCATATGCCTCCACTCATGGATCAACATTTTGCAAAGCTAAAAAGACATACACACCTGTGTATCTGCCCATACAACTCCATTGAACACCTGTGTATCTGCCCATACAACTCCATTGAACACCTGTGTATCTGCCCATACAACTCCATTGAACACCTGGGTATCTGCCCATACAACTCCATTAACTCCAATGAAGACCTGTGTATCTGCCCATACAACTCCATTGAACACCTGTGTATCTTTCCATACAACTCCATTGAACACCTGTGTATCTGCCCATACAACTCCAATGAACACCTGTGTATCTGCCCATACAACTCCATTGAAGACCTGTGTATCTGCCCATACAACTCCATTGAACACCTGTGTATCTGCCCATACAACTCCATTGAAGACCTGTGTATCTGTCCATACAACTCCATTGAACACCTGTGTATCTGCCCATACAATTCCAATGAAGACCTGTGTATCTGCCCATACAACTCCATTGAACACCTGTGTATCTTTCCATACAACTCCATTGAACACCTGTGTATCTGCCCATACAACTCCAATAAACACCTGTGTATCTGCCCATACAACTCCATTGAAGACCTGTGTATCTGCCCATACAACTCCATTGAACACCTGTGTATCTGCCCATACAACTCCATTGAACACCTGTGTATCTGCCCATACAACTCCATTGAACACCTGTGTATCTGCCCATACAACTCCATTGAACACCTGTGTATCTGCCCATACAACTCCATTGAAGACCTGTGTATCTGCCGATACAACTCCATTGAACACCTGGGTATCTGCCCATACAACTCCATTAACTCCAATGAAGACCTGTGTATCTGCCCATACAACTCCATTGAACACCTGTGTATCTTTCCATACAACTCCATTGAACACCTGTGTATCTGCCCATACAACTCCAATGAACACCTGTGTATCTGCCCATACAACTCCATTGAAGACCTGTGTATCTGCCCATACAACTCCATTGAAGACCTGTGTATCTGCCGATACAACTCCATTGAACACCTGTGTATCTGCCCATACAACTCCATTGAACACCTGGGTATCTGCCCATACAACTCCATTAACTCCAATGAAGACCTGTGTATCTGCCCATACAACTCCATTGAACACCTGTGTATCTTTCCATACAACTCCATTGAACACCTGTGTATCTGCCCATACAACTCCAATGAACACCTGTGTATCTGCCCATACAACTCCATTGAAGACCTGTGTATCTGCCCATACAACTCCATTGAAGACCTGTGTATCTGCCCATACAACTCCATTGAACACCTGTGTATCTGCCCATACAACTCCATTGAAGACCTGTGTATCTGTCCATACAACTCCATTCAACACCTGTGTATCTGCCCATACAATTCCAATGAAGACCTGTGTATCTGCCCATACAACTCCATTGAACACCTGTGTATCTTTCCATACAACTCCATTGAACACCTGTGTATCTGCCCATACAACTCCAATAAACACCTGTGTATCTGCCCATACAACTCCATTGAAGACCTGTGTATCTGCCCATACAACTCCATTGAACACCTGTGTATCTGCCCATACAACTCCATTGAACACCTGTGTATCTGCCCATACAACTCCATTGAACACCTGTGTATCTGTCCATACAACTCCATTGAACACCTGTGTATCTGCCCATACAATTCCAATGAAGACCTGTGTATCTGCCCATACAACTCCATTAACTCCAATGAAGACCTGTGTATCTGCCCATACAACTCCATTGAAGACCTGTGTATTTGTAAAGCCGCCCACAATAATGGCCCAGCTAAATCTGAACTAAATACTCAAAGTACTCAAAGATGTTTTCCATTAGCTTTGATGTCCTTACTCACATTAACTTGTTGATTTTTTAACCTTCTCTTCTCCATCTTTCTTACCCCCACTTCACTGAGCCCTGCCAATGCATAGTTTATCTACCCCCAGTTTACATTGCTTATTAATGCTGTAAGTTTTCCCTTTAGACCCTGTAACTTAGTGCAAGGGTGGGTTGCAATTTGGAATCTATCTCACACAAGTGAATGCTCCCTGTGTATCTAACAAGCGCACACTGAGTGGCACCCACAAGCCCACTAACACTAACCCTGAAACCAGTCGCTTTCCTTGGCAATACAAAGTTGAGTTCCCGTTGTACAGTATAACAGCTCTTTAGTTTCTCAGTGTTGGTTTTAGCACCTTCTTATCACCTACATTCACATACAACACTTACTGTGCAGCCTGTAACGTACAGCTCCGTCTCATACAGAGAAAACACAGACTGGTGTAAAAGTAACTGACTAAATACCCCCCGTAGTCTGATAGGCAGCGGGAAAGAGGGGGAGACCATTCTCATATGATTCCTGTTTTACTTTTAGCTGTTAGTGTTTAATGCATATGGTTACATTTTATGTTGTACATTCCCCCCAAGGTACTTTAGCAACAATAACTCCATACTAGAATCCCATTGACAAATATGAAAATGTTTAATTGGGCTGCAAGACCCAGAGTAATGGCCACAGTCTCTGAGACTCTAGTCAATTTACATCTAATATATTACAACCCAATTTCAAAGTCATACACACATATATAATACGTCTGTTAAATGTGGCTAAAGTATTTTTTTTTTTTTACTGGAAGAGACATAAAGCAACAAGATGGTAAAGGGACTTGGCTACATCTGTAGGTGTAACTTACATTTGATAACCACAGAGATGGATTTACTTGCATTTCCAACTATGTTCATTGTCTGACACATATAAGCCCAACCCAAAACTTGCAAAAACAACTGATCCAGGATTGGGTGAATCCCTAGACATTTCTTTTATAATTTTTTTATATTTGTATATGTGCAGATTTTAGGCCAAAATTACAGAAAAACGTGTTTTGAAACCTTCGGACTTCCAGAGTTGTTATTATATTCCAGATTATAGGTCTCGTGCCCATTCCTGAAATATTCTATTGTGAACATCATCGATCTGACCTGGAACTGTTCCTGGGTTATGCAATTGAAAATATCTTCATTTTGGGATCTGTACACTTGTACTATTATTAATCTTTAGGAGTATGGGAGAAACACTTACAAATTATAACAACTCTGACTGATGCTGTTGAACTCCCATGTTGATTCCTTGCCCGGCACATATAATCTCCCCCATTATCAGTGGTTACATGAGAAACATCTAATCTCCCACTTGAGGAATTTAGGGGGTCGGTGCTGCTCTGACCCGTTTTTGCCCAGGACAGGTTGGCAGGAGGGTTACTTTCAGCAGAGCAGAGCAGGGACAGGGAGGTTCCTTCTATGGCTTCAACCCGGCAACCTATAGAGACATCACAGGTACATGAGAATCACATCTTTGTGCTCCTTTATGTCACAGAACCAACCTGTAGGACACACAATTCTCTGTATTAAATAAAGTCCTTTCTGTATCCCTTTTATCCTCAGACCCCTCACCTATTCATAATATCAAGTCCTTGAAAAACATAATTAAAGACAAGAAGTATTTCATATAGAAATTCACATTCTTTTTTCTAATCCTCCTTCCTCCTCACATGATCCTTCAGCTACAATGATAAAGTTACCACTGCCTTATCTTCTCTAATCATTGGTGCTTTCTGTACTCCATGTTCCCCTCAGCCAATACTCTGTAGCTAGAATACACAATTAATGACTCACGTAGAATTCATACCTTTAGGAAACATATTTACAAGTAAGAATGCAAAACTCAAACCACATAATTCCCAAAAATATGCAAACAAATTAGGTCAAATCAAAATGTCACATTTCTAAATTTTTCAGTTTCACAAATTTCTCTGAAGTTTCTCAACAGACTTGCTCATCACTAATAGAAACCAATCAGATGTTTTCTTTTAAACAGGTGACCTGTAAATGCTACCTGCTGATCGGTTACTACTTTATAACTAAAGGGGGTGCAAACCCAACCATAACCCTGTCCCACTGCGCCCCCTAGTTTTGCTATAGAAGTTGTTGAAAAACAATTATTGATGCAAGAAAATTCCCCACTGAGCATTCTACTGAGCAACCATCTCATTATAAATGCAAGAGAAGTGACCAATGAGAATGCTGATTCCCAGCACTGTGTCAGGCCCCTTGCTGGTACCTTACATATAGAGATAATGATGGCATTTTTCCCGTCATTATATGGCACAGGAATCAGACATGGGGATAAAGGGACAGACTTGTTCAGTGCTGGGAAACTGTGCTTATTGCTCCCAACTCCAATTGCAGGAACAGAGAACAGGGAGCCGGAATGCAGTGTAAAACCTGATATCCTGACCTAAAGGCAATGCTTGATAGGATACTGCAGTCTCACTGCCCTATAAAGCTCTATCAAATTATCAACTGTATCTCATGTACCCCCCCAGACCTGTACTTGTGTCTGAGCCCTAGATTATGTGTCTAGTTCCAAGCTCAATGTGCCAGAGTGGGACTTCAGTGTTGTAGGGAGCAGCCAGACAGGACTGTGATTGGTTGGCCTGTATGCATGTTTAATAGTGACCAGGCAGTGACTAGAGCAAGCCGGCATAGGAAAGAAGAATATTGTGAGTCGATCCCTAAGCTCAGGTCACGGACATCAGCCAAGAGCAGACTGAGCATGTGCAGTAGTTGGGCAAAAGATGGAAAGCTACTGTGGGCACCTTCAGGGGCATGGGGCTTTATTTCTATAGAGCTTTGGTGGCTTTAGTTCTCCTTTATATTTGTTACACAGCTCAGTATTTGGAATCATTACAAGGTGGAAAGAAAAGTCACACAATAAGGATTCAGCTAAAGTCTCGCCCCAAGCTCAAAGTGCCAGAGCAGGTTTGAAGTTTTTTAAGGAACAGCCAGACAGGACTGTGATTGGTTCGCTTGTATGCATGTTAATAATATTGTGACTAGAGCAAGCCAGCAGGGGAAAGAAGAATATTGTGATCGATCCCTAAGCTCAGGTCAGTGACATCAGCCAAGAGCAGACTGAGCATGTGCAGTAGTTGGGCAAGGCAAAAGATGGAGAGCTACTGTGGGCATCTTCAGGGGCATGGGGCTTTATTTCTATAGAGCTTTGGTGGCTTTGGGCTGGTACAGGGGCTCAAAACACATAGCTAAATATTTCTAGCCATATTCTTTTTTAGGCTTTAGTTGCCCTTTAATTCAAGAACAGGAAAGTAATGATGATGAGCTTGATGGAACATGTCAGACATAACTATGAGAAGTATAATATTACCTGCTGATGTGCAGTCCCAAATAGCTGGGCTTCTAGGGGCGTCTGAAATTAGAATGAAAGCAAATAAATGGGCAGTTACCTTGTAAACTGATTATAGATCTATTCCCAATTCTACTTACTGCACAGGGCTGCCGGCTGAGTTATACAGGGACTCTGAGTATCACTCATGTATTATAAGGCATAATGTACCCCCTACTGTAAATGATAAGGATATTAGCAGTCACTGAGGGGTTCTGTGCCCATATAAAGGCACAAGGCTGCAGGCTGAGTTATACAGGGAACTCTGAGTATCACTCATGTATTATAAGGGATAATGTACCCCCTACTGTAAATGATAAGGATATTAGCAGTCACTGAGGGGTTCTGTGCCCATATAAAGGCACAAGGCTGCAGGCTGAGTTATACAGGGACTCTGAGTATCACTCATGTATTATAAGGGATAATGTACCCCCTACTGTAAATGATAAGGATATTAGCAGTCACTGAGGGGTTATGTGCCCATATAAAGGCACAAGGCTGCAGGCTGAGTTATACAGGGAACTCTGAGTATCACTCATGAATTATAAGGAATACTGTACCCCCTACTGTAAATGATAAGGATATTAGCAGTCACTGAGGGGTTCTGTGCCCATATAAAGGCACAAGGCTGCAGGCTGAGTTATACAGGGAACTCTGAGTATCACCCATGTATTATAAGGGATAATGTACCCCCTACTGTAAATGATAAGGATATTAGCAGTCACTGAGGGGTTCTGTGCCCATATAAAGGCACAAGGCTGCAGGCTGAGTTATACAGGGAACTCTGAGTATCACTCATGTATTATAAGGGATAATGTACCCCCTACTGTAAATGATAAGGATATTAGCAGTCACTGAGGGGTTCTGTGCCCATATAAAGGCACAAGGCTGCAGGCTGAGTTATACAGGGAACTCTGAGTATCACTCATGAATTATAAGGAATACTGTACCCCCTACTGTAAATGATAAGGATATTAGCAGTCACTGAGGGGTTCTGTGCCAATATAAAGGCACAAGGCTGCAGGCTGAGTTATACAGGGAACTCTGAGTATCACTCATGTATTATAAGGGATAATGTACCCCCTACTGTAAATGATAAGGATATTAGCAGTCACTGAGGGGTTCTGTGCCCATATAAAGGCACAAGGCTGCAGGCTGATTTATACAGGGAACTCTGAGTATCACTCATGTATTATAAGGGATAATGTACCCCCTACTGTAAATGATAAGGATATTAGCAGTCACTGAGGGGTTCTGTGCCTATATAAAGGCACAAGGCTGCAGGCTGAGTTATACAGGGAACTCTGAGTATCACTCATGTATTATAAGGGATAATGTACCCCCTACTGTAAATGATAAGGATATTAGCAGTCACTGAGGGGTTCTGTGCCCATATAAAGGCACAAGGCTGCAGGCTGAGTTATACAGGGAACTCTGAATATCACTCATGAATTATAAGGAATACTGTACCCCCTACTGTAAATGATAAGGATATTAGCAGTCACTGAGGGGTTCTGTGCCCATATAAAGGCACAAGGCTGCAGGCTGAGTTATACAGGGAACTCTGAATATCACTCATGAATTATAAGGAATACTGTACCCCCTACTGTAAATGATAAGGATATTAGCAGTCACTGAGGGGTTCTGTGCCCATATAAAGGCACAAGGCTGCAGGCTGAGTTATACAGGGAACTCTGAGTATCACTCATGTATTATAAGGGATAATGTACCCCCTACTGTAAATGATAAGGATATTAGCAGTCACTGAGGGGTTCTGTGCCCATATAAAGGCACAAGGCTGCAGGCTGAGTTATACAGGGAACTCTGAATATCACTCATGAATTATAAGGAATACTGTACCCCCTACTGTAAATGATAAGGATATTAGCAGTCACTGAGGGGTTCTGTGCCCATATAAAGGCACAAGGCTGCAGGCTGAGTTATACAGGGAACTCTGAATATCACTCATGAATTATAAGGAATACTGTACCCCCTACTGTAAATGATAAGGATATTAGCAGTCACTGAGGGGTTCTGTGCCCATATAAAGGCACAAGGCTGCAGGCTGAGTTATACAGGGAACTCTGAGTATCACTCATGTATTATAAGGGATAATGTACCCCCTACTGTAAATGATAAGGATATTAGCAGTCACTGAGGGGTTCTGTGACCATATAAAGGCACAAGGCTGCAGGCTGAGTTATACAGGGAACTCTGAGTATCACTCATGTATTATAAGGGATACTGTACCCCCTACTGTAAATGATAAGGATATTAGCAGTCACTGAGGGGTTCTGTGCCCATATAAAGGCACAAGGCTGCAGGCTGAGTTATACAGGGAACTCTGAGTATCACTCATGAATTATAAGGAATACTGTACCCCCTACTGTAAATGATAAGGATATTAGCAGTCACTGAGGGGTTCTGTGCCCATATAAAGGCACAAGGCTGCAGGCTGAGTTATACAGGGAACTCTGAGTATCACCCATGTATTATAAGGGATAATGTACCCCCTACTGTAAATGATAAGGATATTAGCAGTCACTGAGGGGTTCTGTGCCCATATAAAGGCACAAGGCTGCAGGCTGAGTTATACAGGGAACTCTGAGTATCACTCATGTATTATAAGGGATAATGTACCCCCTACTGTAAATGATAAGGATATTAGCAGTCACTGAGGGGTTCTGTGCCCATATAAAGGCACAAGGCTGCAGGCTGAGTTATACAGGGAACTCTGAGTATCACTCATGAATTATAAGGAATACTGTACCCCCTACTGTAAATGATAAGGATATTAGCAGTCACTGAGGGGTTATGTGCCCATATAAAGGCACAAGGCTGCAGGCTGAGTTATACAGGGAACTCTGAGTATCACTCATGTATTATAAGGGATAATGTACCCCCTACTGTAAATGATAAGGATATTAGCAGTCACTGAGGGGTTCTGTGCCCATATAAAGGCACAAGGCTGCAGGCTGATTTATACAGGGAACTCTGAGTATCACTCATGTATTATAAGGGATAATGTACCCCCTACTGTAAATGATAAGGATATTAGCAGTCACTGAGGGGTTCTGTGCCTATATAAAGGCACAAGGCTGCAGGCTGAGTTATACAGGGAACTCTGAGTATCACTCATGTATTATAAGGGATACTGTACCCCCTACTGTAAATGATAAGGATATTAGCAGTCACTGAGGGGTTCTGTGCCCATATAAAGGCACAAGGCTGCAGGCTGAGTTATACAGGGAACTCTGAATATCACTCATGAATTATAAGGAATACTGTACCCCCTACTGTAAATGATAAGGATATTAGCAGTCACTGAGGGGTTCTGTGCCCATATAAAGGCACAAGGCTGCAGGCTGAGTTATACAGGGAACTCTGAGTATCACTCATGTATTATAAGGGATAATGTACCCCCTACTGTAAATGATAAGGATATTAGCAGTCACTGAGGGGTTCTGTGACCATATAAAGGCACAAGGCTGCAGGCTGAGTTATACAGGGAACTCTGAGTATCACTCATGTATTATAAGGGATAATGTACCCCCTACTGTAAATGATAAGGATATTAGCAGTCACTGAGGGGTTCTGTACCCATATAAAGGCACAAGGCTGCAGGCTGAGTTATACAGGGAACTCTGAGTATCACTCATGTATTACAAGGGATACTGTACCCCCTACTGTAAATGATAAGGATATTAGCAGTCACTGAGGGGTTCTGTGCCCATATAAAGGCACAAGGCTGCAGGCTGAGTTATACAGGGAACTCTGAGTATCACTCATGTATTATAAGGGATACTGTACCCCCTACAGTAAATGATAAGGATATTAGCAGTCACTGAGGGGTTCTGTGCCCATATAAAGGCACAAGGCACAAGGCTGAGTTATACAGGGAACTCTGAGTATCACTCATGTATTATAAGGGATACTGTACCCCCTACTGTAAATGATAAGGATATTAGCAGTCACTGAGGGGTTCTGTGCCCATATAAAGGCACAAGGCTGCAGGCTGAGTTATACAGGGAACTCTGAATATCACTCATGAATTATAAGGAATACTGTACCCCCTACTGTAAATGATAAGGATATTAGCAGTCACTGAGGGGTTCTGTGCCCATATAAAGGCACAAGGCTGCAGGCTGAGTTATACAGGGAACTCTGAGTATCACTCATGTATTATAAGGGATAATGTACCCCCTACTGTAAATGATAAGGATATTAGCAGTCACTGAGGGGTTCTGTGCCCATATAAAGGCACAAGGCTGCAGGCTGAGTTATACAGGGAACTCTGAGTATCACTCATGTATTATAAGGGATAATGTACCCCCTACTGTAAATGATAAGGATATTAGCAGTCACTGAGGGGTTCTGTGACCATATAAAGGCACAAGGCTGCAGGCTGAGTTATACAGGGAACTCTGAGTATCACTCATGTATTATAAGGGATAATGTACCCCCTACTGTAAATGATAAGGATATTAGCAGTCACTGAGGGGTTCTGTACCCATATAAAGGCACAAGGCTGCAGGCTGAGTTATACAGGGAACTCTGAGTATCACTCATGTATTACAAGGGATACTGTACCCCCTACTGTAAATGATAAGGATATTAGCAGTCACTGAGGGGTTCTGTGACCATATAAAGGCACAAGGCTGCAGGCTGAGTTATACAGGGAACTCTGAGTATCACTCATGTATTATAAGGGATAATGTACCCCCTACTGTAAATGATAAGGATATTAGCAGTCACTGAGGGGTTCTGTACCCATATAAAGGCACAAGGCTGCAGGCTGAGTTATACAGGGAACTCTGAGTATCACTCATGTATTACAAGGGATACTGTACCCCCTACTGTAAATGATAAGGATATTAGCAGTCACTGAGGGGTTCTGTACCCATATAAAGGCACAAGGCTGCAGGCTGAGTTATACAGGGAACTCTGAGTATCACTCATGTATTATAAGGGATACTGTACCCCCTACAGTAAATGATAAGGATATTAGCAGTCACTGAGGGGTTCTGTGCCCATATAAAGGCACAAGGCACAAGGCTGAGTTATACAGGGAACTCTGAGTATCACTCATGTATTATAAGGGATACTGTACCCCCTACTGTAAATGATAAGGATATTAGCAGTCACTGAGGGGTTCTGTGCCCATATAAAGGCACAAGGCTGCAGGCTGAGTTATACAGGGAACTCTGAGTATCACTCATGTATTATAAGGGATACTGTACCCCCTACTGTAAATGATAAGGATATTAGCAGTCACTGAGGGGTTCTGTGCCCATATAAAGGCACAAGGCTGCAGGCTGAGTTATACAGGGAACTCTGAGTATCACTCATGTATTATAAGGGATAATGTACCCCCTACTGTAAATGATAAGGATATTAGCAGTCACTGAGGGGCTCTGTGCCCATATAAAGGCACAAGGCTGCAGGCTGAGTTATACAGGGAACTCTGAGTATCACTCATGTATTATAAGGGATAATGTACCCCCTACTGTAAATGATAAGGATATTAGCAGTCACTGAGGGGTTCTGTGCCCATATAAAGGCACAAGGCTGCAGGCTGAGTTATACAGGGAACTCTGAGTATCACTCATGTATTATAAGGGATAATGTACCCCCTACTGTAAATGATAAGGATATTAGAAGTCACTGAGGGGTTCTGTGCCCATATAAAGGCACAAGGCTGCAGGCTGAGTTATACAGGGAACTCTGAGTATCACTCATGTATTATAAGGGATAATGTACCCCCTACTGTAAATGATAAGGATATTAGCAGTCACTGAGGGGTTCTGTGCCCATATAAAGGCACAAGGCTGCAGGCTGAGTTATACAGGGAACTCTGAGTATCACTCATGTATTATAAAGGATAATGTACCCCCTACTGTAAATGATAAGGATAGCCACATATTTTGTTTTATAAGTTCCATTATATCCTACAGAGAAAAATGGAAATTAACTGCTTAACTGCCTGCTATTATTTTATAAAATCTCATTCATGTATGAAGTTTATGTATAAAGGCACAGCGCCTTTGTGGAAATCCAATCCTTTTGAAAAAAATGTTCACATTGGAATTTATTTGTATTAAATTAGGGGTCCTTTATTCCTGCCCCCTTTTAGGTTGGAATTTAAGCCCACAGCAATTTTTCTCCAATTATAATAATAATCATATAATAATATATAAATTAATATAATATTCATAATATTAATGATTGATTTTAAGTCAATGATAGAATAATATATATGTGTATTATATATCACCCTTATAACTGGGCAATGCCCTATGCAGTGGACAATGGTCGATTGAACCCTTTTATTGCACTTTGCACACTGCGTGCAGCATTGTAATGACCCCTATCATTTACATACTGTGCATATAATTATTACCTGGAACTGAAGGAGGATCTGCAACATGAATAACAAATATGTGCTGGGTTAGAATTCACACTCACATTAATACATGGCAGTATAAACAGATTCTAGGAGATTGGCATCTATGTCCTGGGGGTCATTCACTAAGAAGTAACAAGGGTTAATTACAAACACAGATTATTTACACACTGGTCACAAATGTTGCTCTTATGGGTGACACGCTCCTTGCATTCCTGTATAGTTGCCCCAAGCGTCAAGGCGTCTTACCAATTGCACCAGCAATTGCTTTTAATGTATTAAATGTAATGGTGACTGATGCAAAGCATCGCCCTTACCATAATGATGCTGGAATTGTGAAAAAAAAATGCTGCATTGTGGATAAAAAGGCATGTGGAACTAGGGGTAGTTAGAGTAGGCAGCTTCCTATGGCACTGCAGCTTGGGGGCACAATTAGAAGGAAAATGACTATATGGCCACTCCCTGTCTTGCATTACGTTCTGTAAAGTGAGCAGGAGTGGGACTAAACAGGAGGCAGCGGGGGGGGTGGAGGTTGTGGCTGCTGGAAGGGAGGTTGCCATGGAGGTTGGGTGGTGGGGCAAGTGGCAGCCGGGACAGGAGGTACCTACCTTGGGCACAAGTAACTCTGGGCTCAGTACTGCCATGCAGTGTTGTTTGTGATTCAAGTCGGCTGCACCTAGAAGCGCCACCTTCTGGGGGACCCTGGAATTACCATGACATTCAGGTGCTGGTAGCCCCAGAGTTCCCCAGCATTAATAGCTGACTTGCATCACTTCCAAGGTAATGGTCAAAAATGGCATTAGTGTCCTAAGCACAGCTCCCAGCATGCTCTAGCCTTGATCATTTCCTATGATAATATCCTATGATATTCAGGGATTTGTATTCTAGAAGCAACTAAGTGAGATGAAAAAATATAGTTTAGATCAAAACAATGCAGGTTTTTATATAAAAAAAAGTGTTTGTTTGTATGCAGTGGAATAATGGAAATAAAAAAGTAAAAATCCTTTATCTCTCAGGAAATTCAGGGAAACTGTAAACCAATGTGGGTGAGTAGATATTTGATGTGAGTGAGGAAGAGGAAGAGAGGAAACTTACACTGAACATCCAGGGTGATGCTGCTGTTAGTGGAGACCCCACTGTAAGTCACTGTACATGTTAGGGGGCTATTGTGCTCTCTCTGGGATGGAGTAACAGTGATATCTGATATGGAGGTGACTTTACCAGCCTGATCCTCCCGCTCATAGTTAGATATGTTCTCTATGTTTATCCTTCCTCCCCATGTGATGTTTCCCTTGCACCTTTGAGGTGCTGGATGAGCCGTACAAGTCAGTGTTATTGGCTTCCCAGCGATCAGCTCCCCCACAGGGGATATAGTAGGTTCTGGTAGATCTGTAACAGAATTGGGAGATACAGATGGAGCAGATGTTAATGAGACATGTTGGTCACACAGTGACTACTCTCACCAGTAATTTAATTGGGGAAAAGAGTGTGGGTCTCTGCTGCAGATCCAATGAATTTTGCCTCTTCTATCTCATCACTTTTAGTAAATAATAAGAAGCAAAGGTGTTTTAGATATATGCATGTGTGAAAAGTCTTTCCATCTGACATCAGTATAATGACATATTGTACAGATCAGTTCCATCTCACTGTACCCCCCACCTGCAATATACACTGGGTTTCTCTTACTCACCTGTCACACTCACATTCAGCTTGTTCGAAGTATAGGAATATTTATGGGATCCGTCTTCTATTCAGAATATATATTCTCCTTGATCGGCTGGTCGGGCATTGCTGATAGAGAATGAGCAGTCTCCTTCCTGTACTTTCCCAGTCAGGGTGAATCGGCCTTTTGTTCCCTCAGAAACCATAGAGGCCTCTGTAGAGGCTGCAACAATGTCAGGAGTCTCTTTTCTCTTCCAAATCCCTGTGACACGTGTAGATAAAGTGCTACCGGCAGGAACAGTAAATGTACAGGGAATTTCCACACAGAGACCAGATGCCACCGACACTGACTGGGCAGATAAATAATAAGCTGGTGTTGGGCCCCTATCAGCACCTGCACAAAAATAATGCAGATTAGTGACTATATTTGTGTGTGTCTTTGTGCCAATTAAAAGCAAAGACACAATGAAAATTGTTTTTAAAAAAGTCAATGAAACACAGAAATACACACAAGAAATATATTTTATTCTATTAAACAATACCCTCTTACAGTATCTAACTAAATTCCATATGCTGGCGGCTCAAACCTGCCAAAAAGGGAACAGGATATGCAAAAACAACTCAATGTAGAATTCCGATATCCTTTACTTTATATCATAAACACATATAATTCATTAGTGACTGGCCAGTCTACTTAAGAATCAATAAATTACAAATACAATAAAACTACACATTAAAAAACATATTAAAAATAAACAGGCCACTCAATTCATAGACAAATTCATAAATATATCATTAGAAAAAATTGAATAAAGTGCACTGTGCCAAAAAACTGATATTATAGAAATCTCTTATATAGTTGTAGTTCAACAACCTCCACCTTATGCAATGCAATAATGTGAACGTACCATATGTGGGAGTGTGTTACTCTCTCTTAGTGACAAAAATGTTGCACAAATCAAAACATAAAACAAAAAATTAAAAACAATATCATTTAATAATAAATCAAATAAATCAAATAATAAATAAAATGATATATTTTAGGTTGAAACTCAGATTCATTAAATCATTTAATCTTCATTTTTATTTGTTTGGGATGATTTCCCTTCATACTCTTTATTTCTGCAGAATGCAGTGTAAATTACATACAGCCATGACTCCAGCAACCAAAATATGTGGTAACTTCTGCCTAGTTGTTACCTAGTTGCTAGGGAAGGAAGCCTTAGCAGCCATAGAGATGTTTTGACTGAATACAGGAAGTTCATAGAAAGTGTATAGGGTCACTGATACTCTGGACCTTTCGGAGCTGTTGAGCCAAGCCTGCTATTAACAACCCAAAATGGTCTGAACTGCAAATATCTTAGAAATCACTTAAATTGAACAACTGCAAAAGTGCTCAGAGGCACCTGAATATGTTTACACCAATATTGGGGGGTTTAGATCCCATTAAAGTTCCATGTTCCTATGAAAGCCGTTCCCATAGGCAGGTGTTTGCTACCAATGCAGCTGGGGCCGACATCAATAATCTTGGGGCCTGTGCAACTAAATAATATTCCCCCCCATGCCCAGATGAACAGCACAATGGGCCCTTTATAAGCACCAGCAGAGACAATGCCTGAGGCAATATACTGATTTCTCCTCATGGATAAATATACCCAGGAAATATCTGGCCTTAACCATATGGCATATTTGTGTAGTAGAGATCATGGCTTCATTTACAGAGGCCCAGGATACAAATGTAAGAGCATTAAGAAGAGCAATACCTTGCCCCTTAGTGCCCATTCAGGTAATACTCCTGCCAATTCTTGGCTCAGAGTGCAGTGGGGTGGGCACAAGAAAGATCTGTCCTTACTGCTTGCCATAGGGCCTACATTACCCGAATACAGAGCTGCCAAATACCAGCAACATTGTATTCATGGGGGGAGTGCAGGTCCTTGCAGTCTGATCTATGGCGACAGGCTGCAACATGCATCAATAAATGAGCCCTCTAATGTTTAACCCTTCCCTGCCAGAGCTCTTTGACCTTGCTGTGCTGCCAGTAAATCCGCTTTGTTGTATAGATCAAAGAATAACAATGAAACACAAATTCTATAGCAGTGGCAGTCAGGTCCCTATAGGATCTACAGCAAGCAAATAGTTAATAATTTTGGACCTACAGCAAGAATACCCAGTAACACACAGCGGCTCATACTCACCCTTCCCAGGCAAGGGCAAGAGAAAGAACAGAACCACAAATCCATGTTGGCAAATCTGAGGCTGTATGTGCCGCATCCTGATGTTTATTGGTCTTCCCAAGGCAGTGAGCGGCCAATCAGATTGTATCTGTTAGATCCCACTGGGTTGAGCTGAATCCATCATTAAATATTTCTCTTTCTGTGTATGAATAGGTCACATCATTCACATGTATGATTGTGTACATTTTAATATATATGCAAAATGTTTATTATTTAAGGCTGGTTATAAATTGCCCTTTCCTGCTGCTGCTGGTTTATCTGTTTCAAGTAAAATCAGAACACTTTGTTAGAAGAGGACTCCGTTTTCACCCCAGGGTGCCCCACAAATACCCAGTATCAGGGCAGACAGTCAGAGTAACAGATCTGTTTATGCTAAGCTGTTACTGAGCTGGGCCCAAGCTGTGTGATTGGCAGTCAGGCTGCCCAGTAAGGAGCTGGGATTGTAGATTTCCTTAGGCCCAAATGCCACTCCATCCAAAATGTATGATTTGCTCATGTTATAAAACAAATCTGCTTATATAACCAAACAATATGGGACTCGTTTAGCCAATAGCTACACATTAAACCCTGCTTGCCATGCTAATAACCTACAGTAGCTTGCTTATAGAATTATTTCTAATTCAGCTGTTGCCTACAGACTCCATTGTGCCTTTTGCCTCTCCAAACCTTTCCTATCTCCTTCCAATGCCCATGTGTCAGTCTATGGTTTCTATAGAAATCCCTGTAATTCTGTTGGAACGCCCTTGAATTCAAAGAAGCAACAACTCCAGTCTGGATCCATCTTATTTGAAAACACTCAGTACAGAGTCGGTAGAGTGTAAATGTGTTTTAAGTGCATCTGGACTGAAATGGTCGCTTTTTCTTTAAATTTATATTGCCTTCTGGGATTGTTGCGGAGGAATCCCAGTGACTGGTGTCTGACAAATATCGGTACTGAATACTTCATGCAGATAATAACAGTGAGGTGAGGCTACTAACCCTAATTCCTTGCTTGCGTTTTCTACCTTAATTACCTAAGTACTTAATTGCTGAAAGCCAATCAATGATAGGATGTTATTGACAACTGCACTTGTGCAATTTAGCACCTATGATTATAAATGAGCCTTCTAATTTTTGAATGGAAGATGAAGACCATCTTGGGAAGGGAGGTGTTAGTATGGGGGTGCCGTTTGTCCAAAGTACATTTTGTCTATATATATACTTTCTATATACAAAAAGCAATCCCCAGTAGATAGAATTAATATATAAAGACTGGTAAAAAATATAGAAAAAATATATTTTGAGTGAAGTATGAGAACAAAATCAATTTTATGCACAAAAGGATAGTATTATATTACAAACTCCATTCTGTCTAACAAATGTATAACATCCATACAAAAAAACAATTATGTGTAAAGTTACTTACAGAATGAATAACGTAAAACACAAATTCGAAAAAATATATAATGGTGTAACTGAATAGCATATTGCAGCTAGATTTTCATGACAAAATAGATGCGTGTGACAGAAAGCAAGATTCTATAGCACAGAATTCATTCTATCAACAAAATGAATACTCAGTTCCACAAAACTGATAAAATATCCATTCTGTGAAACAACACTGTCAGTCAAATTACTGAACCAATAAGAAGCAAGTATATTCATTATCCAATAACATGCAAGTTTTAAATGAAGTCCACTTACTGGTCTTTCTTCCCACTGTTTGAATTGTTTGTATAAAGTTTCTATAAACCACTCCTGTGGGGGCCCCTCGGTATAGTACAATATACAAACAGATATTTATGGTAGCAGTGTAACTCAGTATATGTGACACACTTAAAAATACACCAGTGAGTAGAGCACAAACCCATATAACATAAGCTCCTCCCTCCAAGTATACCAGCTGATTCATATCTTTACTCTACAATATGAAGTTGCACAAGTGTGCATAATTCTCCCACTGTAGTAGTGACCCTAATAAGCTTTGTAGATGATTGTTAGGCTCCAATGTCTGTCCTCCTCCTCACCATAATATTGCACTAGTTAGCTGATAGCACTCTCTTAATAATGTGCTTAGCTATAGTTCAACTACTACATAATACATGCAGCCATGTGATTTAGCCCCTTCATAACTTGATGCAGACAAGCTGCTTGTATAGTATGATATTTAGACCTTATGAGCCGTATCCTAGTTAGCTGTAGTTCAACTACAACATTGTTCATTCTGTAAGTAACTTTACACATAATTGTTTTTTTGTTGTATGGATGTTATATGTAAGACAGAATGCTTGTTAAAATTTACAGAATGGAGTTTGTAATATAATATCTTTTTGTGAATAAAATTGATTTTGTTCTCATTTTTCACTAGAAATATCTCTTATGTATATTTTTTTTACCAGTGTTTATATCCACATATTAATTCTATCTACTGGGGATTGCTTTTTGTATATAGAAAGTATTTATATAGACAAAATGTACTTTGGACAAACAGCACCCCCATACTAACACCTCCCTACCCAAGCTGGTCTTCATCACATATTCATTCTGTCTACTGGGGATTGCTTTTTGTATATAGAATGTATTTATATAGACAAAATGTACTTTGGACAAACGGCACCCCATAGTGTTAGACATTGTTCAGGCTTATCTGAAACATCTACTGTATATGTTTATACTAATAGACTTGTCTTAGTGCCATATCTGTGATAGATGTATCGCACTCATTGCTGCTTTAGCATAGACAAAAGACATGGAATAGACATACAAGGCTGACATATTATCTATTAGGGGTAGAAGCACTTCAGGGGCTGCTGCCGCCTAATGCCACTCACCCTTACCTGGCCCATCATTACTTCCTTTGTGTCTGAGCAAGTCCAACAGGGCGGCCCGGCTAGTGCTAAGAGTATAATTGCACCCTCTAATGCTGCAGTCTGAGCCTCTCCCCAAGCCTTCTATCCAGTGTAAGGCGCAGAGCTCAGCCTGACCGGGGGCAGAACTGCAACGGAACTAACTTACCCTGGTCTTTGTAAAGAGCCCTTATGTCCCTCTTATAGCCAAGTTATGGGGTAACACAATTCAGTTCAAATACCCAAATAAAAGCATTATACGATTAAACAAAATGGTATAGTTGCTATTCATTATTACAACATCTTAGTTCCATTATCGACCTACTAAAAATACCAAAAAGCCAAAAAATAATACAGATATGTTCTAGAAATACAATAGAATTTTTTAGTCCCAGTCTGTACAATAGGGAGGAACAAATGAACATTGTACTGAGTGTAAAACCCATTTGGCTAAACCAGAGAGAGACAATTTGCACGTTACCCTGTTCCATGGAAGGATTCTTCTCTTTCTCTCATTGTTTCTCCTCTCTCTCCTGACATGATGCTCTTCTCTCCTCTTGCATTACATTCTATTTATGTATCTCATTTATGTCTCCTCTGCTCTTCTCTCCTTATTCTCCTGCTTCTCTGCCCCCAAATGAGATTCTCAGACTTGTGCTCCCCGCTATGTACGGGCGGCTTAATGTAAAAGCGGAAGTTGGGCAGTTACTACTCGGTGCATCTGTATCACACGTTCATTCTGCAAACTGCCCAGTAACCAAGTGAGAGAAGCCACAGATGTCACTGTATTTAGTGTACAGACGGCAGATCTGTTTCTGCTAAAAAGTCAAGAAAGAATTGAAATGAAAAGTTGCTTAGTGGCTGCAATGATAATTCATGCACTATATTAGTAATGCCAACAACATATCCTATACCTAGGTTTTACTGGCACTGTGATCTACATTATTACTATATAAAGGTTTGTTACACTGAAACATGAGCCAGTTGATGAGCTTCAATCAATTCCCAAAAACATGAATTTCTGTTGCAATTTATCCCTATAGCAATATGGTGGTAATTTGCACATGTTCTTTAATGTCACTTCATGGGAAAGTGGTTGGTTTATTTTGCCAGGTTTTGTTACATTTCTCCCACTGCTCCAATGTAATGAAGGTTCATTCTGATCCGATACAGTAAATGTGAACAAATCTGGTGTATTTATGCTATAATCTATGTTTCTCGCATGGAACACTGACCATAATAGTTGTATATTCTGTCCCAACATATGTCAGCCTATTTCCATCATTACATCAATCTGAGCCATAAATGGGATTAAAGGGGACTTGTCACCCTAAGAAATATCTCCAAATTATTTTATATCATGTTAGTTGAGCAAAATAAGCTTCTCTTACACTATATAAACCTTGTTTCCTTCAGTCTTGGAATTTACAGTCACAGCAAGAAGGCAGGCGCCATTTTGTGGGCACTGTTATTAAGGCAAGCTTTGTAGCACCCCAAAATCTTGTTTATCTTATAGAATGGGGGACCTGATGCCAATGCACTGGCTACACAATTACATGGTGAGATCACAGCCCATGGCTGAATTTTCAAATTTTGTAATAAATTCTAATTGGAACAGGGTCTAGATTACCCAGAATTGCAGAGTAAATATTCATTCTACAGAAATATAAAAAAGATTCATAAACCCCCAGAAGACTCCAGCAGTGTTACATGCGGCCGCAGGGCCGGAACTAGGGGTAGGCAGAAGAGGCAGCTGCCTAGGGTGCAACGATTGAGGGCGCCAGTCAGGAGCCTCTCCTGCCTACCCCTAGTGCTACTTTGTCATTGCCTCCGCCGCTTGTCATTAGCGGCGGAGGCAATGACCGATCTAATAGCTCTGCCCCCCCCCGAACCTTCTTCTGTGTTCTTCTGGGGGGGCAGGATGGACCAAACCCACTTTTTTGAGTTCGGCTGAATCCTGAACCGAATCCGAATCCTAATTAACATGTGGTAATTAGGATCGGAAGGGGTCAAAGATCAGCATGCGCGGAGCGCAGCAAAATTTTTTTTCACCTGACAATTTAACCCTTTCTGAATTCGGATTCGGTTCGGCTGGGACCGCGGATTCGGACAAAACCAAATCCTTTAAAGAAAAAGCCTGAGATTTGGCCGAATCCCGAACCGAATCCAGGATATGATGCATCCCTATACTTTACTCTTTTTTGTCTCCCTTCTTTTTTCCCACCTGATACTGGTGTCCCCATTGATACTCCTACACTATGGGGCACATATACTAAAACTCCATAATTTCCCATTGTTTTTTCATTTTCAAACTCGAATGAACTCATTTTCTCGACTGTCTTACGAATACGAAAAAAAATCCAATATGAAAATTCTGCACTGGAAAAAGTTTTTCAAATTGTCGCTCCGAAAATGTGACTTTTTCAGATTGTCACACAAAAACCAGCATCAAAAATCCAAAACCTCTAAAGTTTTGAGACAAAAGAAGGATTTGCCAGGAAAGTGAAGGGATTTGCCTTGACTTTTACATGAACCGGGCAAGTTTTACTTTGCAAATTGTCAGATCAGATCAGTTCAAAGCATGCTGACCGGGGAGATTGCTATCGTTCATCGAAACTGAGAAAATGACTAAAATAAGCCCTATTGATGTCTCTTGAATAATCATTTTTCAAAGTCTACAAGAAAAAGTGATTTAATGGGGCATCAACACAATTAAGTAAGGAGCTCAATGACCCAGGTTTCTGCCCCTCTATAGTGGAGGTTTGAGTACTTACAAAAAAGCTTATGCAATTACTTTTTATGCTTAAATAAGTAACTTATTTTTAGAATGATCCATTAAACAGGTAAAATCCTCATTTCTCTCTTTTTTGGGAACTATATAAGAATACATTTAACACACACACTTCTCATTAACATGGTAGTTCTTGTCTCTTTTTTCCTCTGGTTTAGCATGAATGAGTTAATTCTTATCCCCAGAATGAAAAGACATTCATGTTAGTGGCAGGAGGAGCAGGAGGTTCTGTGTGGGTAATGGCGCCCTGTTGGTATATGGTGTGAGTATAGATCAGTGCTTTGGGGCTGTGGGGTAGCGGCCTAGAGAAGGTTCTAGTCTCTTGTATGTGCAGCTGCATCATGTTGGTATGGTTTTATTTGAATAACAATCCCCAGCAATGGCTGTGATTCCCCTTCCCTGAGATATTTGGTTCCCAAACTGACAAATGAGTGGAAAAATATTTAGGAAGTTATATTTCAGCACAGGGTTTGATATCTATGCAGAATATCCAGTAACACTGTATTACAATAGCAATTGGCAGCCATTTGGGAAAAGCCCAACCATGATTACTATATAAATTAGTAGGAAGACCTTGAAGCAAGTACAAAAAAGTGGCAAATGGCATTATGTGTATTTATTGTGTTGCACTACTCGGACGTTAGATGGGGCATTTTATTTGTATATGTTCACTTGTAACCCGTTTCTTACTACACTCCTGTAGAATCGAATCACACTTTCTTTTCTTGGCTGTTACTTATGACAATCCAGAAGCCCTGAAATCTTTTTGTTTATTGAAAGATACTGGAAACTGGGATTTATAGCACAGTGCCTCCACCTAGCGGGTACTGAGGAGCACACCTCGGGGGAATTTCACAATTCACAATTTCAAAATAAAACACACAGTTACAAAGATGAACTTTATCTAAAGATGAATAAAGCATGAATCAGTGTTTATTATAAGCAGTAGTCCTGCCCTGGGGAACCCATGTGTTCTATCAACCCGCGGCACAGTCTGTCACTCTCTCCTGTTGGACAAAGAACTTGCTCAGTTCAGTCCCTGACAACACCCCAGGTAGCACTACCTACCCCAAAGTACCTCTCCCTTTGGATAAAGCATGGGAAAGGTATGTAGTATAAACTATAGTGAAATTAGATAAATAAAGACACAGACAAAGTTGCTTGGGTGGATAAAATGGCCGCAGCTGTTTTATTACGATATTCTTTATAAAGCCATAAAATTGTTTTATATATATAGAGAACAACGTATTTTAAAAACTTCCTAGCCAGCCCATGGAGAACCAAATGTCCTAGGCCGCCTAATCATTTAAATGAGAAGAGTACTTAGCCCCGCCTTACCTTCCAAGCCGGGATGTAGTCTCGACCCGAAAAAACAATTTGAAACAACAACTCCCTCCAGCTGCGACAATATAATTTTTTTTTTTTTTAAACTTTATTACATATTAAATAGGGTGGGTGGGTGGGATCTTGAAAGCATCCTGGAGACGTTGCAGCCTCGAAGCCAGCTGAAGACGACTGAATGTGAGTATAAGTCGCGGTCTCAATATATACCCCCACCAAAGCCTCATGTGACCCTGAACCACCAATGACATATAAGCTCTGAACTCTGCCCTGTGACATCACAACCTTGCCGACAACTTAAGCCAATCAAAAGGGGGGTCATTCACCAAAATTTTATTTTACCTCAGACGGAACATTTTTAACTGTTTAAAAGCCAACCTTCCCATGCATTATTACAAGCCCTAAACGTTCTTGATAATAACAGTTACTTCAATGTAGCAGGCTCACAAGAAACAATTAATTAATAAATGAGCCATTTGATTAACCTGGAAATTCTGTAGTGCTTTGCCAATGTATAACCCCCTCCAGCTGCAGAAATCTGCCACCTAGTTCATGAGTGTGCAACACAAATAATAGTGCATAGAAACAAGCAAACTTTCCTGCCAGGCATAGGTTTTTTGGTCAAATAGGTCAATTTTTTTTCACCAATCCAAGATGAAATTTCTCCATGTGGTCTGAAAAAAAACCTCTGTTTTGGCTGATCTGCTCACCAGGTTTAAATGTGCAAAGGAAAAATATACCTAATAAACAGGTCACTATATGTTTGATTGACTTCAAAATATGAAAGAAGTAGTTTATTTATACCCAGACATACAGTAAGAGGCTGATTTATTAAAATGTGTTTTTTTTCTGGCCTTGAAAGTCGTATAAACTTGACATGATATAAAGTTTATATTTGATAATTACACATTTTTTGAGCCAAAGGTATCATTAAAATGTAAAAAATTTGAGTTTAAATTAATTTCCATGAATGAGCGTCATTTTAGGAGCATTGGCACTCATTCTTGGAAAACCATAATGTGTTTAAGTTTCACTTGAAACTGGGAGAAATAGAAAACAATGATGAGATAAACTTCCCCTTGAAAGTGTGTGAAATAGAAAACAATGATGGAAATTCCCGAAAAACTCAAATGTTTTGAGAAACAATATCACAAAAGTTAATACTGGCAAAAACCCATTTGTAAATCTCGAAAATATAAGTAAAAAAACTGTGTCTCAAAATTGCTTAGTGAATGTGCCCCTTGTTGTAAGATTACTATGGGGAGCAAAATCTCACCCCTTAGTACTCATTCAAAAAGCACCGGCGTCCATAGAAAATCTGGGTTCTGCACCTTATGATGGATTCAAAATCAAAAACATTCCGTTCTGGTAAAAAGTCAGCCCTGTCCTCACCCCCTGCCATAACTTCAGATGATCAGTTAGTTAAGTGCATAAGTTATAGGGGAGGGGAGGGGACACCTAGATGTATTCTATCAGTTCAGAAAATCTTAAGCAGCCTCTCCTGAGACCTGCCATGGTACAAGGAAAACTGCAAAGAAAATTAGATTAATGCCTCCTTCTACATTTTACCTTATCCAGCTCTAAACAAAAACAAATTGCATATCCTTTATATAACTATATATATGCAGAGACTGATATAAATAGGCACCTGCACTGAGTATGAGAAAAGTAAATATGTGAATACTCTGTAGCATCAGAAAATGGATGATTAACATTTAAGAAAAGGACAAGTACAGATCATAGAATGACTGAGGGCAAAATGCCACCGCTGAGCCTCCTCCTCAGCTTATTCCTGGTGTTCGTTCCCTTTGACTTCTGAATATAAAGTCTCTTGTGGTTCTGAAGAGCTTCTTGGTTTTGATCTGGAGATTTCAAGGCTCACCTATTGCAGGTCTTCATCAGGGCTTTCACCTTCATTTGGAGAGTTGGGACCCATGTTGGGTTCCTGCTGGAATGTGAAACATATATTACCAATTAAATACTCAGGGATATTACCAATTACTCAGGGATGCAGGGAATAAGGCATTTGTCAAGGAAAGAGCAACAACACTCTCCAAAACTACTTTTTGGCAAACACTGTACAAAAACACAGAAGTGAATTTGCAGATTTCTCTTAATTTCCAGATAAAAAAATTCTCAACATTTAGATTTTAGATGAGGTACTTAATAATTTGAATATAAATAAATGAATATATAACACTAGTAAGACTTTTATCCTGGGCTGAAGGGATACCAGATGGCTGTGTGTGCATTGGGGTATATCTAGTTGCACAATATGCATGTGTAGGGGATCAGAGAACTCTTTTCCTGTTTTTCTGCCTGTGACATCATCCGGTTACAGACTGGGGAGGAACCCGATTGGCTGGATGCCCCAGTGCACTGTTGGGAGAGAGGGCGTGCCGGAATTTGGAGCCAAAAATCAGGGGCGGGTCCAGCAGTTTATAAAGGGAGTCCTGCTGTTTTTGCCAGCCATTGATAGAGAGATCCGGAGAGAGTAACCAGCACTTACTGTTGTGTTCAGACTACAAAGAGAGGAGTCTGCTGAGCTGCTGGTGATTGCTAATTCCTCTGTGTGAGTCTCCGTGTGTGTTCCCTGGTGAGGACAGGTGTTGCTCGAGTGCCTGCTACGTGGGAGCAGCTGCCTTTCCAAAGGGGTAGGTACCCTGGGGCAGGTAGCGCTGCCAGGGGAGCTTTCGGGGAAGGGAATAAACTGAAGAAAGGGGTTTTGCCTATTTAGATCAAAGTGTGACTGTGCCAGGAGTGGATACACTGCAAAGGTTCCCCAGGGCAGGATTATCATTTATCCATATAGTTGTTCTTTGTTTTATTTCAACTGTTATATAAAGTTATCCTTGCTGCAAAGTGTGTGTGATTATTTTCCAGTGGAATTTCCCCTGAGGTGTGCTCCTCTGATCTGTAAACCCCAGTTTCCCAGTATCTTTCACTATTGCAAAGGGGACTCAGGGGACTAAGCACAAGCCAGATAAGTGAGTGTAATCCAGCTTTTGCAGGTGTGCCAAGAAAGGGTTACACATGTGTATTTATTATAAAAAGAGGTTTTCTATCACAGTTTTCTATTAAATTGAAATACTTATAATGACTTTGATAGTCTCTTAAATGTATGGAGTCCAAGTTACTCATACTTCTTGATACAGGAATAAAATTGACATCAACATATTATAATGTTATTGGAATCCATTAGTTAACACAACTTTATTGACCTCCTCATTTTGATATATAATGGGTTCTACCAGGCTGAATAATTTGGCACTACAAGTTTGGTTTATAGCTAATAATAACTGATCAAAGGCAGCGAGAACAATAACAGAATCTTACATTAAGCTTTCTTTTTTTTATTTTGGAGTAAATCACTTCATTATTATTTGGTGATGAATTTCTATTTTCTTCCGCCTGCCCCGGTGGCCTCCTCCTGGCAAACAAACCCAAAGAAATAGAATGAGTACTTATGGTTACTCAGTGTTATACATGTGTAAATTATATTTTAAAACTTTGACAAAATGTATTTTCATTTTGTTTACAGAACACACAACGTGTAGCACAGCGGGGGTTAATCACATTCAGTTCATCAGAAGGCAGGAAGGTACTTACTTTTTCTTGTATCTCATCACCGACACTACTATAATTACTATGGCAGCGAGGAGTAAGGCAACAATTCCACCATAAGTAAATCCTTTATGATTGGTTGTGTCGTTTGTGAGAGCTAAAATAAATAAATGAATATACTGTGCATCAATAGGATGAGGAGTCGTCTCAGACATTACATGAATTTTCTGCAACTTAAAATAAAAAAATAGAGAATTCACTTAATCTCAGGAAGGAGATGCGATAAAACTTTAACCTTTTTTCTGCCAACAACCTATGGGATACGTCGTGGCAGAAAAAGGCTTTAACTGCCAACAAGCCAGGGGGGCTGTCATGTCGGGACTGCGACACGATCGTCGCGGGACCGACCTACAAGCAGCAGACATGATCACATCGCATCTGCTGCTTGGCCCCACTTCCTGCTCCCCCCAAGCACCGGCCCACTGACTCCAGGACGCAGCAGGAGGACCAGGACTGTGATCGGTGCTTCAGGACAGGTAAGGTGTTTTTATTTTTGCACTTACACACTTACACACACACATTTACACATACTTACAGCACACAATTTAGCAGTTTTTATTTTTTTGTTTTTGTTTTTTTTTTTCATTTTGCACACTTATATACACTTATATACACACTTACACACTGTCACACAACTTTTACATATGTACACACGTATACACAAAAACTTTTTTCTTTTTTTTTTTCCATTTTATTTGTGTTTAGTTTCTTTTCCCTAAAAACTGTTTATTTTGACAGCGTGACTATTGGATCAGATATTCTGACCACTAATTACACTGTCATGTGACTTATTTTGTTGTTTCACTGATTTTTATCGCATTTTATCCCTGTATAAGTGTTCCTAATCTGTTTTTAGCGTAGCTTTGCCAGGTGTAACTTTGGTGTACAAAAATAACTTTACCTATTTTGAATTCATCAGAATATGTACTTTCCAAAACTATATGGTTTTCTGGGGGTCTCTGTATAGTTAGGGGGGTTACGGCACATAAAACGCTGACAGGGGGCTCTGTGTGCAAAAGCTGAGCTGGCAGGCGAGAAATACATATGCGCTATTTTTATTTTGGGGTCAGTACATACCACAGACTTTGGTATATCTATGCATATTGGGCATCAAACTGTTCAGTAGGCCTTAGGTGTTCCTATTTGGGGTGATTCACCTTTATCTGATCTTTATCAAGAAATTGTGAGAGATAAATGCGGCAAAGTGCAACATTTTTATGCGATTTTCTGAAATGTCATAAAAATCTGCAAACTTAGGAAAGCTTTACGGCTTGTTACTTTGGAGCAAAAAGAAATGTTTACCCATTATAGATTTGGGGGAATGTGTACTTTCCAAAAATATATGGCTTTCTGGGGTGAGCGTACTTTTTTGTAGCATTATCCCACATAAAGGATGTAAATGTGTTGATTTTGCAGGAGCTGAAATGATAGATCATATGGGGGTATGTTCCCATTGGGGCCCCTACATGCCACATACTTAGGTAAACCTATACATATTGGGCATCAAACTGTTCAGTGGACCCTTGGCATTCAATTTTTTTATTCAAGTGTTTTATCTTGGTACCTAATGCTATGTGGGAGATAAGATGCTGCAAAGTGGAATCTTTGAGGGGATTTTTGGAAATGTCATCAAAATTGACAACTTTAGAAAAGCTGTGCGGCTTGGTACTTTGGAGTAGAGAGACACGGGTACCCATTTTAGATTTGGGGGAATGTGTACTTTTCAAAAATATATGGCTTTCTGGGGTGAGTGTAACTTTTTTGTAGCTTTATCCCACATATAATGATGTAAATGTGTTGATTTTGCAGGAGCTGAAATAACAGAAATGACAGATCATATGTTCTCATTGGGGCCCCTACATGCCACATACTTAGGGAAACCTATACATATTGGGTATCAAACTGTTCAGGGGACCCCTGGCATTCATATTTAGGGTGTTTTACTTGGTTACTTTATGACCTGTAGGAGATAAGATACTATAGACTGGAAGCTTTGAAGCGATTTTTTTTTAAATTTCACAAATTTTGATAAAACCAATAACTTTAGGAAAGCATGGCGACTTGATAGTTTGGAGTAGACAGACAGTTGTGCCTATTCTGTATTCCCCAGAATCTGTTCTTTCCAAAAAATGTACTTTTCTGTGATAAACCTTCTGTTAGTGGAATTTTTGGCTTTGAAATCTAAAGTATGCAGCTTTCTGGAGCAGTGCTTTGGGAATTTGGTAGTGTCCTGCTGGGAGTTTTTGACCTATACACGTGAGAAATCTCCATAAAACTATATATATTTGGTATTGGCATGTTCAGGAGACATGGGACTTTCCAAATCAGTTGTATTTTCGTGCATAAAATAATTTTTGTTTCTATTTGTGTATTTTTGTTTTCATTTTTAGACATTTAGAAGCCTATATCTTGTTACAGAATTGGAATTACACAACATTTCTACCATATTTTGAAAGCTTAGGTTGTCCTGAAAAAAACTATATATTGTTTTCCTGGGTAAACTAAAAGTCCCCCCGAGGATAGGCCCCTAAAGTGAAACAGAATGCAGAATGTTCAAAAACTGTCTGGCAATACAAGTTCCGCTTTGACCAAAACAGCTGGCAGTGAAAGGGTTAAAAAGTAACTTTATTTTCTTGTGTACTAGGAGGCAAACAGCTTTACATAGTTACTACAAAATAGACGAGGACAAACAAATGTCAAGTTCAACCCTTCCCCCTGGTTTCTGGTACTTTTCCCTCTCTATTCAAACAAGCCTGTGTCACCCATAATCTGCTGGACCCTATGCAGTCTGGTTTTCGGCCTGCGCACTCCACTGAGACGGCCTTATGTAGAGTGGCAAATGATCCCCAGACTGCCAAGGCCAAAGGACGCTACTCAGTTCTCATTCTCCTAGACCTTTCCTCTGCTTTTGAGACTGTCGACCATTCTGTCCTTATGCAACTTCTATATTCTCTGGGTATCCGGGATCAAGCAGCATCCTGGTTCTCTTCCTATATCTCTAACCGCTCCTTCTCTGTTGCTCTTGCTAACAAATCCTCTACCCCGGTTCCGCTTAGTGTGGGGGTTCCGCTCAGTGTGGAGGTTCCGCTCAGTGTGGGGGTTCAGCTTAGTGTGGGGGTTCAGCTTAGTGTGGGGGTGCCTCAGGGCTCTGTGCTTGGGCCTTTGCTGTTCTCCCTGTACACTCTCTCTCTTTAGGAGACCTTATTTCTTCTTTTGATCTTAAATACCACTTATATGCAGATGCACCCAGATATATTTAGACCCCCCTGCACTAACTGCTGATGTTCAAACTCAGATTGGTAACTGCCTCCTGGCTATCTCCTCCTGGATGAACCGACGCCAGCTCAAACTTAACCTAGCTAAAACAGAGCTCATGGTCTTCCCGCCCAAACCTTGCCCTCCTCCTCCTTTCACCGTTACTATTGATGGCATGACCATCAACCCTGTTAATTCTGCACGCTGCCTTGGGGTTATCTTTGACCAGTCACTCTCCTTCTCTAATCATATTAATAACACTGCCAAAACCTGCCGTTTTTCCTCCACAATATTGCCAAGATACGCCCCTTCCTTTCACAAGTAACAGCTAAAACACTAATACATGCCCTTATCCTTTCCCGCTTAGATTACTGCAATCTCCTACTAACCGGCCTCCCCGCCCCGCCGCAATGAAATTGTGAAATTTTGCTCCTGTACAAAGCAATGGGGATTCCTCCCCACTGCTCCATATCGGAATTTAAATGGGCACGCCTCCAAAACCACCTAATGAGCTAACCTCTTAGGCCTAGATATACTGTAGTTTTAAAAAATAGTTCAATCAAGAGCAGATAATCACTAAAAGAATTCTACAAATCTAATTGTTAAACACTGACTGTGGAACACAGATCCCACTTGTATTACTGTTACTTACATGCTACAGTGACACTAACAGTCCCAGAGACGGACCCGTGAGTATTCCTTGCTAAGCACGTGTAGGTTACACCATCAGCAACTGATACATTCTCCAGTACAAGAGTCAGACCCTGCCCAGATGTTGCAATAAGAATCCCATCTCCTCTCCACCAGGAAACATCGGCCACTGGGTTGCTGTTTACTTCACATCGGAGACGCTTTGTGTCTCCCTCTATCACAGCCACTGATTTGTTTTCATAAGTTCCATTATATCCTACAGGGAAAAATGGGAAACATTGGTGCAGAACAGTTAGACCAAAGGGATTCTGGGAACAAATTCCTTAAAGAGCAAGGAAAGGCTCACAGGTAAAAATGGTTGGGAAACCCTGCTCTAACCAATTACTAGCTGGACAAGGTCTATTCTAGCCAAAAATGGGTTATAAATGAGTTTATGTGAAAAGGGGGATTATATTTTACTTTGAGAACCCATGTTTACCCCTTGGATGTTGCTCCTTGAGTTAGAGCCGAGGGTCCCCAACCAGTGTCTCAGTAACAACATGTTGCTCCCCAACCCCTTGGGTGTTGCTCCCCGTGGCCTCAAAGCAGGGGCTTATTGAATTCCTGTCTTTAAGACAAACTTTAGTTGCATCAGAACCAGTTGAACTGCCAAATAGAGCCTCCGTAGGCTTCCAGTCCAAATAGGTGCTATGAAAAGCTAATCACAGCCCATATTTGGCACCCCCGGGTTCTTTATGGGTTCAAAGTTTGGTGACCCCCACAGTAAGGGGAAACAGCACCACCAAACTGTAGCTCAGGACTCCCTAGTTGGGTAGTTAGTACTGATGCCCCAACGTCACAAGATTAACATTAGGTTAAATAACTCCCACAGTTAAATGAACTTATCATTTACATACTGTGCATATAATTATTACCTGGAACTGTGATTGTCATTGAAGGAGGATCTGCAACATGAATACAAATATGTGCTGGGTTAGAATTCACACTCACATTAATACATGGCAGTAGAAACACAGAGATATAGTATCTGCTATAACATATAAAAAGTAATTTATAAACACAGCTACAAGCGCTGTTGCACTAGTCACAAACATTGCCCCTCTTGAAACAGTTACTTGCACTTCTGTATAGTTGTACCAAGCACTGATGACTCTGTCCTGCCTCTATTGATGAATGGTGCAAAAGGGTTAACAATTAAGCGAGTAACAATAAGCAACAAAACTCACTCACCAGCAATTACAATAACATTTTAATAAATCAGACACAATTGTTTCTGGAAAGTACAATTTGCACACTGCACTGCTGTCATAACGGACCTTTAGAGACTTCTACCTGACAGGCACCACTGATTTACTAAATAAAATTCAGAGCATGAAAATGCATTTGTTTAACCCTAAAAGAGCCACAGATTGTAGAATTATGATCTGTGGATAAAAAGACTGTAGTTCCACAGATCGTAGATTCTACAATCTGCAGCATTCTGGGTAGGGGAGCGGAGGAACAGCTTTTACAGCCGCTCCTTTGCTCCCCTCTCGTTCCCCAGCCCCTAGGCAATGAGCAGAGATGAGGAATGAGTGGCCTCTAAGGCACAATTGCCCAGGCAGCAGCAGACATGTGGAAACCCCCCTGCACCATCCCCCAACCAGGATCCTGACATGATTCCATTCTCTTCCTCCTGGATGCCTTCCTCTTCCTCCAGCCGCATCTCCAGCCTGCAGCTTCCTCTAGGGCTCAATGCTTCTGGGTCTTGTTGGCCCAGGCTCCCTGGATCACAAACTTCTGCTGGAAAGAGGAAGGCCAAAGAGGAAGTGCCCACCCCCTGCCAGACACTACATTACAGTGAGCAGGAAGTGATCATACTATCACAGATACAGGGATTTTTAACCCTATAGGTCCCTACAAATTCAGTTGGGTTTACGTAAGAAAGCTGCTTAAACACTATCTGAACTTTCAGAAATAACCGCTCAGAAAAGCTTTGATGTTTGGTAATTAGGAGTAGAAAGACATAGTTACCCATTTTGGATTAGTTAGAATGTGTACTTTTTGAAAATATCTGGTTTCCTTGGGAATATCTACTGTTCCAGGATTTTTTGGCTTTTGATTCTAAAGTATGCCGTATTCTGCTGTAATGATTTGAAAGATCTGTAATTTACTGCTGGGAGTCTTTCAGCTATAGAAGCCAGAAACCTCCATAAAACTATACTTATCAGGTATTGGCACGTTTGAGTGACATGAGGCATTCTGAATCAGTTGAATTTTTGAGCATAAAATATTTTTCTGGTATAAATCCCTATATTATGACATATAGCATTTTTTTTTATTATTTATCCAGAAGTGAAAATACACAAAACTCAGGCAGATTTAGAAAGCTCAGATTTTCCTGAAAAAACAATGTATAGTTTTCCTAAGTAAAAAATATCTGGCATTTGCAAATGAAATTAAAAATTCAACTGGCACTTAAAAGTTTAATACATTCTTAATGCTAAAAAAATACTTCTTTAATATAAACATTAAATATTTAATAATATACAGGTATTGGAACTGTTATCCAAAATGCTTGGGACCTGGGGTATTCCGGATTAGGGGTCTTTCTGTAATTTGGATCTCCATAATGTAAAACTTCTAAAAATCATTTAAACATTAAATAAACCCCTTATAAGGGGTAATTATATCTTAGTTGGGATCAAGTACAGGTACTGTTTTATTATTACAGAGAAAAGGGAATCATTTAACCATTAAATAAACCCAATAGGGCTGTTCTGCCCCCAATAAGGGGTAATTATATCTTAGTTGGGATCAAGTACAGGTACTGTTTTATTATTACAGAGAAAAGGGAATCATTTAACCATGACATAAACCCAATAGGACTGTTCTGCCCCCAATAAGGGGTAATTATATCTTAGTTGGGATCAAGTACAGGTACTGTTTTATTATTACAGAGAAAAGGGAATCATTTAACCATGACATAAACCCAATAGGACTGTTCTGCCCCCAGTAAGGGGTAATTATATCTTAGTTGGGATCAAGTACAGGTACTGTTTTATTATTACAGAGGAAAGGGAATCATTTAACCATTAAATAAACCCAATAGGGCTGTTCTGCCCCCAATAAGGGGTAATTATATCTTAGTTGGGATCAAGTACAGGTACTGTTTTATTATTACAGAGAAAAGGGAATCATTTAACCATTAAATAAACCCAATAGGGCTGTTCTGCCCTCAATAAGGGGTAATTATATCTTAGTTTGGATCAAGTACAGGTACTGTTTTATTATTACAGAGAAAAGGGAATCATTTAACCATGAAATAAACCCAATAGGGCTGTTCTGCCCCAATAAGGGGTAATTATATCTTAGTTTGGATCAAGTACAGGTACTGTTTTATTATTACAGAGAAAAGGGAATCATTTAACCATGAAATAAACCCAATAGGGCTGTTCTGCCCCCAATAAGGGGTAATTATATCTTAGTTGGGATCATGGGCGTCCACAGAAGGGGGCAAGAGGGGGCACTTGCCCCCCCCTGGAAAAGTAGCAAAAAAACAAAAACCTTACTCGTTTCTGCACTTTCCCCTCAAGCCCGTTTTTGCTGTGCTCCGATTGGATCTTTCTTCTTGTGGATTCTCCAATCAGAGCACAGCTTCCTTGACAGACAGTAAAATTGACCAATCAGAGCACAGATGCACACAGGGATCGGGAGATTTTGCTGGAAACAGAAATGAAGACTGAAAAGAAGAATCTGCAGCTGTAACTTTACCTAAGAACCAACTCTCAACTTTTGCTGCAGTTTTCATCCCACAGGTACTATACACAGGTACTATACCCAGGTACTATACACAGGTACTATACACACAGGTACTATACCCAGGTACTATACACACAGGTAATATACCCAGGTACTATACACAGGCACTATACCCAGGCACTATACCCAGGTACTATACCCAGGCACTATACACAGGCACTATACACAGGTACTATACACAGGTACTATACCCAGGCACTATACCCAGGTACTATACCCAGGCACTATACCCAGGTACTATACCCAGGTACTATACCCAGGTACTATACACAGGTACTATACCCAGGCACTATACCCAGGTACTATACCCAGGCACTATACCCAGGCACTATACCCAGGCACTATACCCAGGCACTATACACATGTACTATACCCAGGCACTATACACAGGCACTATACACAGGTACTATACCCAGGCACTATACACAGGTACTATACACAGGCACTATACACAGGCACTATACACAGGCACTATAAACAGGCACTATAAACAGGTACTATACACATGCACTATACACAGATACTATACACAGGTACTATACACAGGCACTATACACAGGTACTATACACAGGTACTATACCCAGGCACTATACCCAGGCACTATACACAGGTACTATACACAGGTACTATACCCAGGCACTATACCCAGGCACTATACCCAGGCACTATACACAGGTACTATACACAGGTACTATACCCAGGCACTATACACACAGGTACTATATACACAGGTACTATACCCAGGCACTATACACAGGTACTATATACACAGGTACTATACACAGGCACTATACCCAGGTACTATATACACAGGTACTATACACAGGCACTATACACAGGTACTATATACACAGGTACTATACACAGGCACTATACACAGGTACTATATACACAGGTACTATACACAGGCACTATACACAGGTACTATATACACAGGTACTATACCCAGGCACTATACACAGGTACTATATACACAGGTACTATACCCAGGCACTATACACAGGTACTATATACACAGGTACTATACACAGGCACTATACACAGGTACTATATACACAGGTACTATACACAGGCACTATACCCAGGTACTATACCCAGGCACTATACCCAGGCACTATACACAGGTACTATACACAGGTACTATACCCAGGCACTATACACACAGGTACTATATACACAGGTACTATACCCAGGCACTATACACAGGTACTATACCCAGGCACTATACCCAGGCACTATATACACAGGTACTATACCCAGGTACTATACCCAGGTACTATACACAGGCACTATACAGTTCTAAAGAATCACTAGCTGACATTAAATTGTTTTTTGCCTGACCTGACATCTATAATAATTTATAATCTATCCCCTACCCTAACACATGGAGGGTAAGTTAACTCTTTCCCTCTGAAAAAGCTCATTGTGTGTTTATATATTTGTTGTTGTTTTTTGCACTTACTATTTTTTTTTTTTTTTTGTCATTGTTTTGTTCATTTATAGTAAGTTACAGCGGAGCCAATGTTGTGTATCCGTGCCAGTGTTATAGTGCCAGGGCCTGAATATCTGCCCTCAGTACCCACTGTGTTTCACTGTATATAATGTGCTGGGTGTGTAAATACGGACTGCGTCTCACTGTATATAATGGGGAGTCAGTACCCACTGCCTTTCTTGCTATAAAACTAACATAAACACATCTAAAGGGGTGGTTCACTTTTAAGTTAACCTTTAGTATGTTATAAAATGGCCTATTCCTAGCAACTTTGCAATTGGTCTTCCTAATTAATTTTTTTGAATAATTTGCCTTTCTCTTCTGCCTCTATACAGATTTCAAATGGGGGCCAAAAAATATTGCTCTGTGAGGCTACAATTTTATTATTATTATAATTTTGTATTACTTATTTTTCCAAGTAGGCCCCTTAACTATTCATATTCCCATCTCTTGTTTAAACCACTACCTGGTTGCTAGGGTAAATAAGACCCTAGCAACCAGATAGCTGCTGAAATACCAAATGGAGAGCTGCTGAACAAAAAGCTAAATACCCGAAAAACCATTAAAAATAAAAGTGAATTCGAATGCGAACTACCCCTTTAAGCTAACTGATCACAAACACAAATGTTTGCAGATCCCCTAACAGAAGTGTGCGTATGAATACTTTTACATCCTAAACATTTTAGGGTAAAAAAAAAAAGCACCCCCACCCGCACTTTTGTACAGTATCCCTGGGAGTCAGTGGGAACGGCAAGAGGTAGTTGGGAGGTTAACTTTTTACGCCAGCAGCGAATCCACTAAGTGTCACATTAGCTGTAGGTCAGTCTGTGTATGGGCCATCTTTAGCCTCACCTAGTATCATCCTGCAAAAAAAAAAAATATATTTATATATATATATATATATATATATATATATATATATATATATATATATATTTGTCTGTTGCAGGATGATGCTAGCTTACTTGCCCCCCCTTGGAAAATTTTCTGCGGACGCCCATGGTTGGGATCAAGTACAGGTACTGTTTTATTATTACAGAGAAAAGGGAATCATTTAACCATGAAATAAACCCAATAGGGCTGTTCTGCCCCAATAAGGGGTAATTATATCTTAGTTGGGATCAAGTACAGGTACTGTTTTATTATTACAGAGAAAAGGGAATCATTTAACCATGAAATAAACCCAATAGGGCTGTTCTGCCCCCAATAAGGGGTAATTATATCTTAGTTGGGATCAAGTACAGGTACTGTTTTATTATTACAGAGAGAAAAGAATCATTTAACCATGAAATAAACCCAATAGGACTGTTCTGCCCCCAATAAGGGGTAATTATATCTTAGTTGGGATCAAGTACAGGTACTGTTTTATTATTACAGAGAGAAAAGAATCATTTAACCATGAAATAAACCCAATAGGACTGTTCTGCCCCCAATAAGGGGTAATTATATCTTAGTTGGGATCAAGTACAGGTACTGTTTTATTATTACAGAGAAAAAAGAATCATTTAACCATGAAATAAACCCAATAGGGCTGTTCTGCCCCCAATAAGGGGTAATTATATCTTAGTTGGGATGAAGTACAGGTACTGTTTTATTATTACAGAGAAAAAAGAATCATTTAACCATGAAATAAACCCAATAGGGCTGTTCTGCCCCAATAAGGGGTAATTATATCTTAGTTGGGATCAAGTACAGGTACTGTTTTATTATTACAGAGAAAAGGGAATCATTTAACCATGAAATAAACCCAATAGGGCTGTTCTGCCCCAATAAGGGGTAATTATATCTTAGCTGGGATCAAGTACAGGTACTGTTTTATTACTACAGAGAAAAAGGAAAACAGTTTTAAAATTCTGAATTATTTGATTAAAATGGAGTCTATGGGAGACGGGCTTTCCGTAAGGGGTCCGATACCTGTATGTATGTATGTATATATATATATATATATATATATATAGTGAACCCAGGGTGGCACTCTGCTTAAGCTCTTAGCTCGGGTGCAAGGTAAATGATTTAAATATCCAAAAAAAGACCAGCAACACTGAGTTATATTCCAAAAACAATCAATTGTGTATTAAAAACGCATGAACAGCCAACGTTACGTTTTGGTCCCCATCGGGACCTTTGTCAAGAACCCCCAGCATCCAATCAGCAATAAGCATGTATCATTTTAGTAAGACTTTGCCAAATAATATATAGAGCTTTGCTAAGAAAAATTCCTCCATCTCAAGTTTCAAGTTTTATTGTCATATACAAATAACAATGAAGCATCATTACCCTAATGAAGTTCTTTTGGCCCGTGTTCCCCCTAACTTTACATAGACAAAAAAAAAATACAAATATTAAATATAATAAAAGTGTGCAATAAAGGTACAAGTATTTACAATAAAAAAATGATTGTAAAGAATTTAAAGAATTTTAAAGAATTTAAAGTGGCTTTGCTTAAAGTGAAACTGGGAAGAGTCCAGTAGTTATGGGGAGTGTGTGTTGGTGTGTGCAGAATGTCAGCAGTTCAGAAGTCTGATGGCTTATGGGTAGAAACTGTCTCTGTATCTGCTGGTGCGGGTCTGGATGCTCCTGTACCGCCTGCCTGATGGTAGGAGCGTGAAAAGTCAGTGGCTGGGGTGGCCGGGGTCAGAGAGGATCCGCTGCATCTTCCTCCTACAGCGCTGTCTGTACAGGTCCTGCATGGCCGGCAGTTCAGTCCCGGTGATGCGCTGTGCTGATCTCACCACCCTTTGCAGAGCTTTGCGCCAAAGCATTACAGCTGCCATACCAGGTGGTGATACAGCCGGACAGAATACTCTCAATGGTGCATCGATAGAAGTTTGTGAGTATTCTGGAGTCCATGCCGAACCTCCTCAGGCACCGCAGAAAGAAGAGCCGCTGTCTTGCAGCTTTTGTGATCACACCAACGTGGTGAGACCAACTCAGATGCTCACTGATATTGATGCCCAGGAATCTGAAGCAGCTGACTCTCTCCACCTCTGCTCCCTCAATGTGAATAGGGGTATGGCCTCCTCTCTGCAGTCTCCTGTAATCCACAATGAGCTCCTTAGTTTTGCTGACGTTGAGCAGCAGGTTGTTGTCACAGCACCATGATGTCAGGGCTCTCACCTCTGCCCTGTAGGCCGACTTATCTCCATTAGAAATGCAGTCGATGATGGTGGTGTCGTCTGCAAATTTGATGATAGTATTGGAGCTGTTTGTTGCTGTACAGTCGTGGGTGAACAGGGTGTAGAGCAGGGGGCTGAGCACACATCCCTGGGGGGCACCGGTGCTAAGTGTCAGTGTGGATGAGGTGATGTTGCCGATCTGAACCACCTGAGGTCTGTTTGTCAGGAAGTCCAGGATCCAGCTGCACAGGGAGGAACTGATGTTCAGGTTCAGTCTGGATGGTACGATGGTGTTGAAAGCGGAGCTGTAGTCAATGAACAGCATCCACACGTATATGTTTCTCTGGTCCAGGTGGGAGAGGGCAGTGTGAAGTGCAATTGCTATGGCATCGTCTGTAGATCTATTTGACCTGTAGGCAAACTGAAGTGGATCAAGTGAAGCAGGGAGTAAAGATGTGATGTGAGCCTTGACTATACGCTCAAAGCACTTCATGGCAATGGAGGTGAGTGCTACTGGGCGATAGTCATTTAGGCAGCTCACATTCATTTTCATAGGGACAGGGATGATGGTGGTCCTCTTAAAACATTTTGGGACAGCAGACTGGAGCAGGGAAAGGTTAAAAATGTGGGTGCATGCTTTGAAAACACGACCTGGGATGTTATCTGGTCTAGGAGCTTTCCGTGTGTTTACTTTTCTGAGATATACTTTGCCTGAGATATCTGAACAGGGCGACCGTCCTCTTCCAGCAAAAGCTCCTGAGATAGGTGTTTATCAAAGCGTGCATAGAAGGTGTTCAGCTCATCAGGTAGAGAAGCAGTTACCTCCCCCCCCCCACTCTGCAGCTCTTTCCTTTGTACACGTAGTCTGTGATGGTCTTCAGTCCACTCCACATGTTACTGATGTTAGAGTTGCTGTCCCTTAGCTGTTTTTATTGCTTTCCTGAGTGCATACAGGGATGATTTGTACTCACTTGGGTCTCCGGATTTAAAGGCTGCAGTCTGCGCTCTGAGCGATGCGCGGACCTCTCCATTAACCCATTAACCCATGGCTTCTGGTTAGGGTAAGTTCATACATTAACCCGCGGTACAACGCCATTGATGCATTTATGGATAAAGTCCATTACGTACTCAGCGTAGTTGTTGATGTTGTTGTCTCTCCATCTGACATCAGTATAATGACATATTGTACAGATCAGTCCCATCTCACTGTACCCCCCACCTGCAATATACACTGGGTTTCTCTTACTCACCTGTCACAGTCACAATGAGCCTGTTCCGACTATAGGAATATTTATGGTCTCCGTCTTCAATTCGGAATACATAGAACCCTTCATCGGCTGGTTGGGCATTGCTGATAGAGAATGAGCAGTCTCCTTCCTGTACTTTCCCAGTCAGGGTGAATCGGCCTTTTGTTCCCTCAGAAACCATAGAGGCATTTGTAGAGGCTGCAACAATGTCAGGAGTGTCTGTTCTATTCCAAATCCCTGTGACACGTGTAGATAAAGTGCTACCGGCAGGAACAGTAAAATTACAGGGAATTTCCACACAGAGACCAGGTGCCACCGACACTAACAGCTTGAAATTTATAGTATAACCTGGTGTTTGATCATCAGCTGTGGAAAAAAAACAGGCAGGGGTATGATTGTGTTTGTGTGCATATGTGCAGGCACGGGGCTGGCACCGCCCTAATCATCATCATTAGTCACCTGGGCTGCCTGGGGAGTCCCAGTTTGAAAAAAATGCCCTCATATGTAAAGCCAAGCCCCTGATCCAGCCATGCCCAGTTATGCTAAATCACCACCCTGGATCTCTCAATGCCCCACTCCATTTGCTTCACATTTTGGGGCCTCTGACTCCAGAACCCCCTCTACCCCCTGAATGGCAGCCCTGTGCAATTTTCAGGTGCAATTGTCATATTTTTTTTTCAAAAAATAGTGTTTTTTGAACAATCTGAATTTCAGGTCACCTGTTGTACCAGTTGCAGTTAATGCGGCACAATCAGTGCAATTGCACTCAGTTAGGCACAAGCGCTTTAATGAATTTGTGAAATTAATTAATGTAACAGCGACATTTGTTGGATGACCCTAAAGTGGGAGGAGCCAACAACAGCCAATCAGCTTTGATGCTACACCCAAACTTGACTCATATAGTCATGGGGTCAGCCTCAATGAATATATGATATTTGTTGCTTGCCAAAAAGTGTGCGGAGCTACGAACGATTTTACCTATTGACTTTATATGGAGTATATCCAACCTGCTGCCATTCTCACAGTAATAACACCAGGGTCCCCAAACTTTGCAGGGTTAGGCACCAGGTAACTGCGGTTCAAGGTTAGAATAAGTGGGCGGGGCCACCAACAGCCAATCAGATTTTACCTATTGACTTTCAATGGAGTATATCCAACCTGCTGCCATTCTCACAGTAATAACACTGGGGTCCCCAAACTTTGCAGGGTTAGGCACCAGGTAACTGCGGTTCAAGGTAAGAAAAAGTGGGCGGGGCTGCCAAAAGCCAATCACATTTCTTTCATTGTTTTCAGTGGGGAAATTTTAACTGCTGCCATTCTCACATGTTTAATGTCAGGGTCCCTAAACTTTGCACAGTTTGTCACTGGGTGATTAAGGTTAAAGTTTAGGAAAAGTGGGTGGGGCCATCAACAGCCAATCAGAATTCACTGACTTTTATTGGTTTAAATTTAAACTGCTGCCATTCTTTAAACATTAATACTAAGGTCCCCAAACTTTGCAGAGTTAGGCACCAGGTAACTGCAGTTCAAGGCTAGAAAAAGTTGGTCACTACGGAATTTAATACACAGTAACATGGCTACACAGTAAGCGGCTCATACTCACCCTTCCCAGGCAAGGACAAGAGAAAGAACAGAACCACAAATCCATGTTGGCAAATCTGAGGCTGTATGTGCCGCATCCTGATGTTTATTGGTCTTCCCAAGGCAGTGAGCGGCCAATCAGATTAGACCTATTGAATCACACTGTGTTGAGCCAAATCCTTCATTAAATCCTTCTCTGCCTGTGTATGAATAGGTCACATTTATCAGTGAATACATTGCAACATATGTATACTATCAATATTATTTTAATACAATATCTCATCCTGTGCCATGAAACAAATGAAACGTAAATCTTTTTAGAACCTAAATTCTTCTTCATGATCAAGAGAAGTCTTAAATAGGGCTTGCAAAGTGCAGTTGGAAAGGCTTTCATTTTTTAACTCTCAGACTCTTCAAAACTAATTGCTGACAGGCTGCTATGTGCAAATTAGCTATATGTGTAAATCAGCCCAGATTATTTGTTTTTGTTAGTGAATTTGGAGATAAAGATGGGTGCAGGGAAAGTGGTTATTCTCCCAGTCCGTGTTATTGTATCTGTAGAATTATACTTATAAACTATACTTGTTTGGGGCGGCAGTGGTAGATGCAATGGAGTCATTCCTGAACTTCAGTCTAATCTCCTTACGTGTATTGACCGCAATGTCTCTCCCCTCTGCACTTTCTAGTACAGGTATAGGACCCATTATCCAGAATGCTCGGGACCAAGGGGATTCCGGATAAGGGGTCTTTCCATAATTTGGATCTCCATACCTTAAGTCTACTAAAAAAATAATAAAACATGAATTAAACCCAATAGGATTGTTTTGCATCCAATAAGGATTATTTATATCTTAGTTGGGATCAATTACAAGGTTCTGTTTTATTTCTACATAAAAAAAGGAAATCAGTTTTAAAATTCTGAATTATTTGCTTATAATGGAGTCTATGGGAGACGGGCTTTCCGTAATTCGGAGCTTTCTGGATAACGGGTTTCCGGATAAGGGGTCCGATACCTGTAATACATATATGTCATTTTAGCCATTATACTCGCTAGAAATAAAAATATCAGTGAGCAAAGGAGTATGCACAGGGCTAGCGATGGTTTCTTTTTTATTTGGCCAATTTTGTTCCAGAGGACTTTTCTGTTTCCTTAGTGGAGTAGCCATTAAATAAAACAATGCTACTCGTAAGTTACGTTTGTATAGCTCCCGAATAATTTTACCATAAAAAGAGTACATAACGTTTTACATAAAGCAAAATACTTCTGTAATGTAAGGTATTAACTACAAAAAATAATCCAATTGCCGCACATTCAGGGTTCTACTACACAGAAGTTAATGAGCACACAGTTTATATCACAGCTTGTCTCCACCAAACAACTTTCCGGTCATTTCTAAAATACAATTTTAGCTTTTTGTTCAGCAGCTCTGCAGTTTTGAAATTCAGCAGCTATCTGGTTGCTAGGGTCCAATTTAACCAAGTGACTAGGCAGTGGTTTGGAAGCGAGACAGGAATGTAAAATAGAGGAGGGCCTAAATAGAAAGATAAGTAACAATAACAATAAAATTGTAGCCTGTAGATTTTTGGCTTGGGGGGGGGTCAAAGACCCCATTTTAAAAGCTGGAAAGAACAAAAAAAAGAACACCAACTGAAAAGTTTCTAAGAATAGACCATTAGATACAAAGGGGCCCATTTACTAAAGAGTTCTGAGAAAATTTCTTTTTCTAATTTTTTTTAACTTATAGAACATTTTAGAATGTATGCGAAAAGTTAGTTAAAATTCAAAGTTTTTTTGTTACATTTCCACAAGAAAATCGTACTTTCGCAAAGAATATGAACATTTCAGAATTCGTTAATGCTGTGGTTACACTTTCCTCAGGACTATCTCTTTTTTCCAGGTTTGGTCTGTCGAGTACCATTGAGTCCTAAGGCATCAAAGCCAGAAAGGTTTTTATGACTTAACCAACTTTTCGGCACAAAAATATCATGACTTTCGGCATGCAATTCATAGAATCGATAAAAGCATTTTTGTGACATTTTCGAACTTCAGAAATTGTGATTACCTACCATATCATGTTTTAAGCCATGAAAAAAATCGGATCTTAGTAAATGGGCCCCTAAAAGTTAACCTGAAGGTGAGACACCCCTTTAAATTATTTGCACAAAAAAGCAAGGAAATAAATCCCCATATGCAGAGCAGTAAATATTGAAACTTAACCATCACTTACACTTTATTTCAGATTATTTCCAGCACATTTAAGACCCAATCTGAGCAACAAAAGCAAATCTTTAAAAGTCGGTTCCCAAAACGCTATTAGAATTAAACAGTTCTAATTTTTCCATTACTTTACCCCATTACATGAAGTATTCTCTTATTGTTTCTCTTCTCTCCTCTTGCATTACATTCTATTTATGTATCTCATTTATGTCTCCTCTGCTCTTCTCTCCTTATTCTCCTGCTTCTCTGCCCCCAAATGAGATTCTCAGACTTGTGCTCCCCGCTATGTACGGGCGGCTTAATGTAAAAGCAAAAACAGCCCAGTAAACACTGTGGTCATCTGTATCACACATTTATTCTGCAAACTGCCCAGAACCAAGTAAATGACAGATAGAGAAGAAGCCACAGATGTTACTTTATTTAGTATAGGGAAGTGCCAGATCTGTTTCTGCTAAATGGTCAAGAAAGAATCGAAATGAAAAGTTGCTCAGTGGCTGCAATTCAATGATAATTCATGAGATATATTAGTAATGCCAACAAAAGGTGATGTAGCTAGCCAGTCAAAATGTTTACAGGGTAACCCTTTTGAAATAAATTCCATGTGATTAACTGGCCCAGTGTTTCTGCAGATGTTGGTATTTCTGGCTGGGTGCAGGCAGTTCTTAATCTAAATAATTTGCCATAAATCCAAGGCCCAGGTTCAGTCCCTTCTCCAGAGAGTTTTCATTAATTTGTACTCCCAAACCTTCCTTTCATTCTCTGTTTTAAAGTTTCCCTTAAGGACCATGATCTCAAATTGTTTATGGAGTGGTGAGGGCTGTTAAAATGGTTCCCTACTGGTGTGTCCAGTTTTTTATTTGTTACGGTAAAGCGCTGGTGTGTATTTCTCTTTCTCAGGCTTTGGCCAGTCTCTCCTATATACAGTCCCCCTGTTGGGCATCTAGTGCACTGTATTAAGTACCCCACGTTGGAGGAAGAAGTCGTACTGGCCATGGATGCTGTATTCCTCTAATGTGTCCGGAATCTGTATTTTGTCTGAATTACAGACGTGTGGGCAGGTTTTGCATTGTTTTTTGCCACAGGGATAGGTTCCATTTTTGTTGGGTTGTATTAAGGCACTTCTTGTTATTAGTCTTTTTAGATTAGGGGGCTGCCTGAATGCCAGAAGTGGTGGGTCTGGGAATATGTTTTAGAGCCTCTCATCCTTGTGAAGTGTGCACTGTAGATCCTTGGCTATTTTTCTGAGAGTCTTTAGTTGGGGATCCTTGGGTTGTAGCCTCTGTTAATGAAGTCCGCTTTGAGTGTTCTTAGGTGGTGATCTCTTTCAGTGGCGTCAGATTGTAGAGCGTTTAGTGCGATCAGGGTGAAAGCTATCGTACATTAGATAAGATGGTTTATCCGTTGGCTTTCGATATATGGTGGTTTGTAAACTATTTTCCCTGATATGAATGTTTGTATCTAGAAAGTGAATGTGAGTAGGGGAGTAGTTCAGTTTTAAATTGATAGTTGGGTGAAAGTCATGAAATTGTTTGTGAAACTGAATGAGTTCTTGTTCAGTACCTGTCCAGATTATGAATATGTCATCTATGTAGCGGAGGTACGTCAGAGGCTTGGTGTTACAGGTGAAGATAACAGTCCTCACCACTCCATAAACAATTTGAGAACCTTGGTCCTTAAGGGAAACTTTAAAACAGACAATGAAAGGAAGGTTTGGGAGTATAAATTAATGAAAACTTTCAACTCTCTGGAGAAGGGACTGAACCTGGGCCTTAGATTTATGGCAAATTATTTAGATTAAGAACTGCCTGCACCCAGCCAGAAATACCAACATCTGTTCCGTTTATATGACTTTGTTAACACCTTCCACACAGATATTCCTTTTTTCTGGGTATTTGATCTATGAGCTGAATGTTGTATATATATCAGAGAGCAGCACAGCTTCATTGTAATCAGCTTGAAAAAGGAATTAAATGTTCTGAAAGCTTGCTATGGTTATCTTAGTTAGCCAATAAAGGAATCACCTTTACCAGTCACCAGTTACAACTCGGTGCATCTGTACCACACGTTCATTCTGCAAACTGCCCAGTAACCAAGTGAGAGAAGCCACAGATGTTACTGTATTTAGTGTACAGACGGAAGTGGCAGATCTGTTTCTGCTAAAAAGTCAATGATGCAAAAATGCAATGATAATTCAAGCACTATATTAGTAATGCCAGCAACATATCCTATACCTAGGTTTTACTGGCACTGTGATCTACATTATTACTATACAAAGGATTGTTACACTGGAACATGAGCCAGTTGATGAGCTCCAATCAATTCCCCAAAACATGAATTTCTGTTGCAGTTTGTCTCTATAACAATATGGTGGTCATTTGCATGTGTTCTTTAATGTCACTTTATGGGAAAGTGGTTGGTTTATTTTGCCAGGTTTTGTTACATTTCTCCCACTGCTCCAATGTAATGAAGGTTCATTCTGATCCGATACAGTAATTTTGAACAAATCTGGTGTATTTATGCTATAATCTTTCCTTCACTACATAAATCTGAGCCATAAAGGGGATTAAAGGGGACTATAAATAACATAAATCTTATTTCCTTCAGTCTTGGAATTACACAATTACAGCAAGCAGGCAGGTGCCAGTTTGTGGGCACTGTTATTAAGGCAAGCTTTGCATCCCCCAAAAATCTTGTTTATCATATAGAATGGGGGACCTGATGCCCATGCACTGGCTACACAATTACATGGTGAGATCATGAGCCCATGGCTGAAGTTTCTAATTTTGTAATAAATATTAAAGAGGCATTCTAAATGGAACAGGGTCTAGATTACCCAAAATTGCAGACTAAATATGTTAGTACACTGCCAGTTAGCAACAAAAACCTTCTCTCTAATATACTGTGTTATACTGTTATGTTCTGCCAGTAGGTGTCAGTATACATACTGTTTTGTGTTTATAAAGTTTTTATGAACCTATGCATTCTGGGAAGAGTCTCCAGGATGTGATGTTATGTTCCTGTTTCCTTCTTGTTGTAAGGTGAATAAAGTATCAGCCATGCTTGCAGCATCATCCTGATTGGTAAGACTCCTGACTGTTACTGCTACTCCAGATTACCCAGATACTCTGCTAACAAAATATTTATTCTACAGAAATATAAAAAAAGACTCATAAATAACCCCCAGAAGACTCCAGCAGTGTTATATGCGGCCGCATTTGTACTTTACTAGGGATGGACCAAACCCACTTTTTTGGGTTCGGTCGAATCCTGAACCGAATCCTGATTAACATGTGGTAATTAGGATCGGAAGAGGTCAAAAATCGGCACGCGCAGAGCGCTGCAAATTTTTTTTTCACCTGACAATTTAACCCTTTCTGAATTCGGATTCGGTTCGGCTGGGACCGCGGATTCGGACAAAACCAAATCCTTAAAAGAAAAAGCCTGGATTTGGCCGAATCCCGAACTGAATCCAGGATTCGATGCATCCCTATACTTACTTTTTGACTCCCTTCTTTTTTGCCCACCTGATACTGGTGTCCCCATTGATACTCCTACACTATGGGGCACATACACTAAAACTCCATAATTTCTCATTGTTTTTTCATTTTCAAACTCGAATTAACTCATTTTCTCGAATGTCTTATGTATACGAAAAAAAATCCAATATGAAAATTCTGCACCGGATAAAGTCGCAGAAAACTCATGTTTTTCAAATTGTCGCTCCGAAAATGTGACTTTTTCAAATTGTCACACAAAAACCAGCATCAAAAATCCAAAACCTCTAAAGTTTTGAGACAAAAGAAGGATTTTCCAGGAAAGTGAAGGGATCTGCCATTGACTTTTACATGGACCGGGTAAGTTTTACTTTGCAAATTGTCAGATTCGGAAGTGCACAGTTCAAAGCATGCTGACCGGGGAGATCACTATCGTTCATCGAAACTGAGAAAATGACTAAAAAGAAGCCCTATTGATGTCTCTTGAATAATCATTTTTCAAAGTCTACAAGAAAAAGTGAGCCTTGAAAATTATGATTTAATGAGGCAGCAACACAATTAAGTAAGGAGCTCAATGACCCAGGTTTCTGCCCATCTATAGTGGAGGTTTGGGTATCTACAAAAAGCTTATGCAATTACTTTTTATGCTTAAATAAGTAACTTATTTTTAGAATGATCCATTAAACAGGTAAAATCCTCATTTCTCTCTTTTTTGGGAACTATATAAGAATACATTTAAAACACACACTTCTCATTTAACATTGTAGTTCTTGTCTCTTTTTTCCTCTGGTTCAGCAAGAATGAGTTAATTCTTATCCCCAGAATGAAAAGACATTCGTGTTAGTGGCAGGAGGTTCTGTGTGGGTAATGGTGCCCTGTTGGTATATGGTGTGAGTGTAGCTCAGTGCCATGTGGTTAAAGCCTAGAGAAGGGTCTAGTCTCTTGTATGTGTGGTTAGCTCATATTGTTATGGTTTTATTTGAATATCAATCCCCAGCAATGGTTGTGATTCCCCTTCCCTGAGATATTTGGTTCTCTAAATGACAAATGAGTGGAAAAATATTTAGGACGTTATATTTCAGCACAGGGTTTGATATCTATGCAGAATATCCAGCAACACTATATTACAATAGCGATTGGCAGCCATTTGGGAAAAGCCCAATCATGATTACTCTATAAATTAGTAGGAAGACCTTGAAGTAAGTACAAAAAAGTGGCAAATGGCATTATGTGTATTTATTGTGTTGCACTACTCAGACGTTAGATGGGGCATATTAATTATATATGTTCACTTGTAACCCTTTTCTTACTGCACTCCTGTAGAATCAAATCACACTTTCTTTTCTTGGCTGTTACTTATGACAATCCAGAAGTCCTGAAGCCCTTTTGTTTATTGAAAAATACTGGAAACTGGGATTTACAGCGCAGTACCTCCCCCTAGTGGGTACTGAGGAGCACACCTCAGGGGAATTTCACTAGGAAAATAAAAGTTTATCTTTATTACTGTGTGTTTATCTAAAGATGAATAAAGCATGAAACAGTATTTATTATAAGCAGTAGTCCTGCCCTGGGGAACCCATGTGTTCTATCAACCCACGGCACAGTCTGTCACTCTCTCCTGTTGGACAAAGAACTTGCTCAGTTCAGTCCCTGACAATGTGTCCCTTCCCCAAGAGCTCTTTAACACCCCAGTTAGTGCTACCTACCCCAAAGTACCTCTCCCTTTGAATAAAGCAGTTTCTCGCATGTAGCAGACTCATGAGAAACCCCTGTCCTCACACAGTGGCATGCTCTTTCTATGTGGCTGGAGCTCAAGGCTTGTCCCAATCTGAGCACACCGCAGCCTTTCTTGTTGCTGACAGCTCCTTTACTTTCCATGCTGCTTTCTCCTTCCCTGGATCTGGCTCTGACTGGCTGCTGCAGCAGGGGTTCCTTTATAACCTCTGCTGGCCCACCCCATGGATTTTGCTGCAAAGCCTCTCTCTCTCTCTCTCTCTGGGTCCTACTCTTTCTCCAAGATACAGATGCACTGGAGCCCCGAGCCAATCGAATTTCTTTCCAGCCTGTAACTGGCCTGGATGATGTTACAAACAGAAAACAGGGGAAATGGTTCTCTCACCCCCCGCACACTCTTACTTTAATTAATACATTGTAATAAGAAAAAACATGTTTACTATATTGGTTGACAGTTAATTGATTAAAGCAAATTAGCCTATGCACACCTTTTTAAATGTTCTTCAACACTCGAAGGAGACGAAAACAGCACGTTAACAGTATTTCCTAATGTGTCAGTTTCACTTCCCCAGAACTGAAAAATTAACGATACACAGATAGTATGCACTAGAAGTGCTGATTTAATATTTTTTGTTCCTACTATTCAGAGCCCCTTTTATTTATATATACTGTATATTTTAAGAAGCTCTAATGCAATGTTCATATACCTTTTTAATATATTTCAACATTTGCACTTGAAGATGAAACTGAGGTGCAACAATATACATTATGTTTCAGGTAATTTCAGTATTTCAGATAGTAGTTGCTAAGTTAATAATTAGCAATACCTTCTAGGAAAAGTCAGTTGATTACCGTATTTTTCGCCGTATAAGACGCACTTTTTCTGGGGGGGAAAAGTTGGTGCGTCTTATACGGCGAACTGTCTTCCTCTCTGTGCCGCGGCTCTCTGCTATATCCTCGCTTTTATAAGCTTGCGCCCAAGTGTACTGATGTCACACACACAGGGCGCAACCTTATAAAAGCACAGAAGCTGCTGGGAGCCGCGGCACAGAGAGGAAGACATCACGGGAGCCGGAGGCCGCTGGGGGGAGGTTAGGGGGGAAATGGAAGGTGCTTGGGGGCCCTGGGGGAAGATGAACAATGCTGGGGGTGCCGTGGGGAAGCTGAAGGATACTTGCGGGGGCCCTGGGGGAAGCTGAAGGATGCTTGGAGGCCCTGGGGGACACTGAAGGATACTTGGGGGGGGCCCTGGGGGAAGCTGAAGGATACTTGGGGGGGCCCTGGGGGAAGCTGAAGGATGCTTGGAGGCCCTGGGGGACACTGAAGGATACTTGGGGGGGGGCCCTGGGGGAAGCTGAAGGATACTTGGGGGGGCCCTGGGGGAAGCTGAAGGATACTTGGGGGGGCCCTGGGGGAAGCTGAAGGATACTTGGGGGGGCCCTGGGGGAAGCTGAAGGATGCTTGGAGGCCCTGGGGGACGCTGAAGGATACTTGGGGGGGGGCCCTGGGGGAAGCTGAAGGATACTTGGGGGGGCCCTGGGGGAAGCTGAAGGATACTTGGGGGGGCCCTGGGGGAAGCTGAAGGATACTTGGGGGGGCCCTGGGGGAAGCTGAAGGATGCTTGGAGGCCCTGGGGGACGCTGAAGGATACTTGGGGGGGGCCCTGGGGGAAGCTGAAGGATACTTGGGGGGGCCCTGGGGGAAGCTGAAGGATACTTGGGGGGGCCCTGGGGGAAGCTGAAGGATACTTGGGGGGCCCTGGGGGAAGCTGAAGGATACTTGGGGGGGCCCTGGGGGAAGCTGAAGGATACTTGGGGGAGGCCCTGGGGGACGCTGAAGGATACTTGGGGGGGCCCTGGGGGAAGCTGAAGGATACTTGGGGGGGCCCTGGGGGAAGCTGAAGGATACTTGGGGGGGCCCTGGGGGAAGCTGAAGGATACTTGGGGGGGCCTGGGGGAAGCTGAAGGATACTTGGGGGGGCCCTGGGGGAAGCTGAAGGATACTTCGGGGGGCCCTGGGGGAAGCTGAAGGATATTTGGGGGGGCCCTGGGGGAAGCTAAAGGATATTTGGGGGGGCCCTGGGGGAAGCTGAAGGATACTTGGGGGGGCCCTGGGGGAAGCTGAAGGATACTTGGGGGGGCCCTGGGGGAAGCTGAAGGATACTTGGGGGGCCCTTGGGGAAGCTGAAGGATACTTGGGGGGGGCCTGGGGGAAGCTGAAGGATACTTGGGGGGGGCTGGGGGAAGCTGAAGGATATTTGGGGGGGCCCTGGGGGAAGCTGAAGGATACTTGGGGGTGCCCTGGGGGAAGCTGAAGGATACTTGGGGGGGCCCTGGGGGAAGCTGAAGGATGCTTGGGGGGGCCCTGGGGGAAGCCTCATTATGAGCGAGCCCAGAGACAATTAACTTTATACAGTTGATATAAAATATTTTACTACAGTATTTGCTTCAGAATCTTTTTTTTCTAGATTTTCCTCCTTTAAAATTGGGTGCGTCTTATATTCCGGAGCGTCTTATAGGGCGAAAAATACGGTAATACACAGGCAACACTGTTGTAATAATATTGCTCACTGGGAAATATGTAAAACTGAGTGCATAGGAAAGTCATTCCAAATGGAAAAAAAAGTCCTATAAATCAGCAAGGTCAACACCCTAAAAACTGAGCAATGTATCTGCAAAATAAAAAATTCTTATTACAAAGGGTTACTGGTATTTGTTTTAAATGCAAGTTGGTTGAAATGGGTCATGAAAATCAGGTTGGTTGTTATGGGTGATGCAAGTTTGTGCCTATATTAATAAATGAGCCCTTTGATTAACCTGGAAACTCTCTAGTGCTTTGCCAATGTATATCCCCCTCCCAGCTGCAGAAATCTGCCACCTAGTTCATGAGTGTAACACAAATAATAGTGCATAGAAAAAAAAAAAAGAGGTTTTAATGTGCAAAGGAAAAATATACCTAATATACCTAAAATATGTTTGATTGACTTCAAAATACGAAAGGAGTAATTTTATTAATGCCCGGGCATACAGTAAGAGGCTGATTTACTAAAATTTGTTTTTTTCTGGCCTTCAAAGTAGTATAAACTCAACATGGTATAAATTTGAATTAAACGCAATCATTGTTGTATTTATAAAATGTCACAAAAATTAAAATGTAGAATTTATAGTCGATAATTACACATTTTTTGAGCCAAAAGTATGATTAAAATGTAAAAAAATTTAAATTCATTTCCATGAATGACTGTCATTTTAGGAGCATTGGCGCTCACTCTTGGAAAACAATGAAGTGTTTAAGTTTCCCTTGAAGCTGGGTGAAATACAAAACAATGAGGGGATCAACTTCCCCTTGAAAGTGTGTGAAATAGAAAACAATGATGGAAATTCCCGAAAAACTCAATTTTTTTGAGAAACAATATCACAAAAATTAATACTGGCAAAAACCCATTTGTAAATTTCGAAAATATAAGTAAAAAAAACTGTTTCTCAAAATTGCTTAGTGAATGTGCCCCTTGTTGTAAGATTACTATGGGGAGCAAAATCTCACCCCTTAGAACTCATTCAAAAAGCACTGGAGGCCACAGAAAATCTGGGTTCTGCACCTTATGATGGATTCAAAATCAAAAACTGTCAGTTCTGGTCATGTCAGCCCTGCCCTTACCCCCTACCATAAGCTCAGATGATCAGGGTAAGTTAGATGCATGAGTTAGAGGGCAGGTAGAGGCAGGAGAGGGGACACATAGGTGTATTCTATCTAACATATCAACTCAGTTCAGAAAATCTTAAGCAGCCTCTCCTGAGACCTGACTTGGTACAAGGACAACTGCAAAGAAAATTACATTAACACCTCCTACCACTTTTTACTGTATCTAGCTCTAAACAAAAACAATTTGCATATCCTTTATATAACTGTAGGGATCCCAAGATTTGGGCCCTTTAGGATGGGTTCCCCTTTAGACAGGCACCAGAGAGTGGCCTTATGGGAAATGGAGACCTAAAGGTGGTCCTAGCTGTTTGTGTGTGAAAAGGGAGTTTCCTTGTAAGTTAATAGCAACCACTAGGTGGCAGTGTGCTGCAATATAAAATGGGATGACACACATTCTGTGTAAGGTCTTTAGTCCTGGGACCCCCTCTGTAAGAGGCTAGCTACAGGCTCCAGTTAGATAGTTCAGATAGATCTGTTATAGTCACTCTTGGAGTGAGAGATTAGAAAGAGTATCTAGTAAGGGCAGTCTGAGGCGCCTCCGAGGAGATTATTGCGGCATTACTGGCCGAGTTCAGGTACATTAAGTGGCCAGCTCAGGTGGTAGCTAGGGACCACAGAAAGGAGATTGCCTAAGCAAGAGGGTCTTCTGGCGTGAGAACCGGGGAGAGCCCTAAGAGAAAGGTTCTCTTGGCATGAGTATCGGGGAGAACCCTAAGAAAGGATCTCTTGGTGTGAGTATCGGGGAGAGCCCTAAGAGAGAGGTTCTCTTGGCGTGAGTATCGGGGAGAGCCCTAAGAAAGGATCTCTTGGTGTGAGTATCGGGGAGAGCCCTAAGAGAGAGGTTCTCTTGGCGTGAGTATCGGGGAGAGCCCTAAGAAAGGGTCTCTTGGCGTGAGTATCGGGGAGAGCCCTAAGAGAAAGGTTCTCTTGGCGTGAGTATCGGGGAGAGCCCTAAGAGAAAGGTTCTCTTGGCGTGAGTATCGGGGAGAGCCCTAAGAGAAAGGTTCTCTTGACGTGAGTATCGGGGAGAGCCCTAAGAGAAAGGTTCTCTTGGCGTGAGTACCGGGCAGAGCCCTAAGAAAGGATCTCTTGGTGCGAGTACTAGGGAGTAGTCGTAAGAGAGGGTCTCCTAGAGTAAGTAAGGCGAAAGTACTTGAACCTGCATGTCATAATACTGGATACTGTGTTGATACAATAAAGAAGTGTATTTGGTTATTCAGCACTTCCAGTCTCCTGGTCTATTCCTCAAAGAGTGGATCCTCAACTGCCTGGAAAGCACCCACCCCAAGGGGGGCAAGGTCCCGGGAGTTGCAGGGAGTCCATACATTTGGAGGACAGCACAGATTAACCTAAGAGAAGGTTCCCAGGGAGGGGTGTTACAGTTCAACCTGTCCCTACCCTGGGTGGAGTTTAACAGTGTACATGCTCCCCATAAAAGCGGGGACACAGGGTCCTGTAGCGCCACACGCAGGTAAATGCGCATTAGAAGTTCAGCAGTAGAAGAAAAGGGCTATAATAACTTTATATATGCAGAGACTGATATAAATAGATAATCTCCCCACCTGCACTGATTATGAGAAAATCAAATATGTGAATACTCTGTAGCATCAAAAAATGGATGATTAACATTTAAGGAAAGGACAAGTACAGATCATAGAATGACTGAGGGCAAAATGCCACCGCTGAGCCTCCTCCTCAGCTTATTCCTGGTGTTCGTTCCCTTTGACTTCTGAATATAAAGTCTCTTGTGGTTCTGAAGACCTTCTTGGTTTTGACCTGGAGATATCAAGGCTCACATATTGCAGGTCTTCATCAGGGCTTTCACCTTCATTTGGAGAGTTGGGACCCATGTTGGGTTCCTGCTGGAATGTGAAACATATATTACCAATTAAATTACTCAGGGATATTACCAATTACTCAGGGATGCAGGGAATAAGGCATTTGTCAAGGAAAGAGCAACAACACTCTCCAAAACTACTTTTTGGCAAACACTGTACAGTCCAACTAACCCTGACTGATATGAGTTGGGAATTACTTTGTATATGTAATGACTTTTTTCTGTCTTTACATTTTGACCAGGGTAGTAAAGGGGGAACATTCAAAAGTGCTTAACGCCAGTTGGACATCATGTCATACGTCTCAATAAAGGGAGTTTATTGTCCCTGGATTCTGTTCCAGTAAGGCATCTCTAATTGTCAAAATCAAAATACAGAAGTGAATTTGCAGATTTCTCTTAATTTCCAGATAAAAAAATTCTCAACATTTAGATTTTAGATGAGGTACTTAGTCATTTAAATATAAATAAATGAATATATAACACTAGTAAGACTTTTATCCTGGGCTGAAGGGATACCAGATGGCTGTGTGTGTATTGGGGTATATATAGTTGCACAATATGCATGTGTAGGGAATCAGAGAACTCTTTCCCCTGTTTTTCTGTCTGTGACATCATCCAGTCTGGTTACAGACTGGGGAGAAACCTGATTGGCTGGATGCCCCAGTGCACTGTTGGGAGAGAAGGTGTGCCGGACTTTGGAGCCAAAAAAAAGTATGTTAAATAGAAAACAATGATGAGATAAACGTCTCCTTGAAAGTGGGTGAAATAGAAACCAATGATGGGATTAACTTCCCATTGAAACTGTGTGAAATAGAAACCAATGATGGAATTAACTTCCCATTGAAAGTGTGTTAAATAGAAAACAATGATGAGATAAACTTCTCCTTGAAAGTGGGTGAAATAGAAACCAATGATGAGATTAATATCCCCTTGAAACTGGGAAAAATAGAAAACAATAAGGTGAATAACTTACTCTGTCAAGGACAGGCTGCCACTGACTATTCTATTCCTCTAGTTCCTCCAATATGCATGTGTAGGGAGTCAGAGAACTCTTTCCCCTGTTTTTCTGTCTGTGAGACCATCTAGTGCGGTGACAGACTGGGGAGAAACCCGATTGGCTGGGGGCCCCAGTGCACTGTTGGGAGAGAGGGTGTGCCGGACTTTGGAGCCAAAAATCAGGGGCGGGTCCAGCAGTTTATAAAGGGAGTCCCTGCTGTTTTTGCCAGCCATTGATAGAGAGATCCGGAGAGAGTAACCAGCACTTACTGTTGTGTTCAGACTACAAAAAAAGGGAGTCTACTGGGATGCTGGTGATTGCTAATTCCTCTGTGTGAGTCTCCGTGTGTGTCCCCTGGTGAGGACAGGTGTTGCTCGAGTGCCTGCTATGTGGGAGCAGCTGCCTTTCCAAAGGGGTAGGTACCCTGGGGCAGGTAGCGCTACCTGGGGGGACTTTAGAGCTCTTCGGGAAGGGACTGAACTGAGAAAAGGGTTTTTGCCTATCCGCATCAAAGTGTGGGACGGGCACCTTAAAGACTGTGCTGGGAGTGGATAGACTGCAAAGGTTCCCCAGGGCAGGATTGTCATTTATCCATATAGTTGTTCTTTGTTTTATTTAAACTGTTATATAAAGTTATTCTTGCTGTGAGTGTGTGATTATTTTCCTAGTGGAATTTCCCCTGAGGTGTGCTCCTCAGTGTCCACTAGGTGGCGGCACTGCGCTGTAAACCCTTAGTTTCCCAAGTTTCCAAGAGTGTAATCCAACTTTTGCAGAAGTGTGCCAAGAAAGGGTTACACATGTGTGTATTTATTATAAAAAGAGGTTTTCTATCACAGTTTTCTATTAAATTGAAATACTGATAATGATTTTGATAGTCTCTTAAACATACGGGGCCCAAGTTACTCATACTTTGATACAGGAATAAGAATGACATCAACATATTATAATGTTAGTGGAATCCTATTAGTTAACATAACTTTGTTGACCTCCTCATTTTGATATAATAATAGGAAATAATGTGTTCTACCAGGCAGAAATGTTTATAGCTAATAATGACTGATAAAAGGCAGCGAGAACAATTACAAAATCTTACATTAAGCTTTCTTTTTTTTATTTTGGAGTAAATCACTTCATTATTATTTGGTGATGAATTTTTATTTTCTTCCACCTGCCCCGGTGGCCTCCTCCTGGCAAAACAAACCCAAAGAAATAGAATGAGTACTTATCATTACTCAGTGTTATACATGTGTAAATTATATTCATTCATTTTCATTCCTTTTGCTTACAGAACACACAACGTGTAGCACAGCGGGGGTTAATCACATTTAGTTCATCAGAAGGCAGGAAGGTACTTACTTTTTCTTGTATCTCATCACCAAACCTGCTATAATTACTATGGTAGCGAGGAGTAAGGCAACAATTCCACCATAAGTAAATCCTATAGGATGGGTTGTCTCATTTGCGGGAGCTAAAATAAATAAATAATATACAATAATAAAATAGATTAATTAATGTACTGTGCATCAATAGGAGTAGGAGTCGTCTTAGACATTACATGAATTTCCTGCAACTTCTCAGGAAGGAGCTGCCATATAACTTTAAAAAGTAACTTTATTTTATTGTATATCAGGAGGCAAACAGCTTTACATAGTTACTATAAAGTAGATGAGGACAAACAAATGTCAAGTTCAACCCTTTCCCCAAGTAAAGTCTACATCATTTACAAATTCAGAGGAAGGCCAACAAAAGTCTGAGTAGCACTCGTGTATTATAAGGGATAATGTACCCCCTACTGTAAATGATAAGGATATTAGCAGTCACTGAGGGGTTCTGTGCCCATATAATGGCACAAGGCTGCAGGCTGAGTTATACAGGGAACTCTGAGTATCACTCATGTATTATAAGGGATAGTGTACCCCCTACTGTAAATGATAAGGATATTAGAAGGCATATAGGGGCTCTGTGATCTTAATTCACAAAATGAATTGAAGTCAATGAGCATTTTTTTTGCGGCTACCATGCATTTTTTTTTTTTACCACAGCCATTAAAGTCTATGGGTGTTTTTTCTCAGAGAAACCTGGTGAAAAACATTGCTCTGAGTATCACGTGTTCTATAGGGATAATGTACCCCCTACTGTAAATTTTAGGGATAGCAAAGACACAGAGGAGGAGACTGGAGTTCCAGGGTGACTTACTAACTGACCTATCTAACATATTATATACTGTAAAAGCAGCTTCCAAAACCACCTAATGAGCCTAGGATGGTCTTTCCTACAGATATAATGTAGTTTAAAAAAATAAAGGGCAGATAATCACTAAAAAACATTCTAGAAATCTAGTTGTTAAACACTGACTCTGAAATACAGATCCTACCTGCATTATTGTTACTTACATACTACAGTGACACTAACAGTCCCAGAGACGGACCCATGAGTATTCCTTGCTAAGCACGTGTAGGTTACACCATCAGCAACTGATACATTCTCCAGTGCAAGAATCAGACGCTTCCCAGATGTCCTAATAAAAAGGTCATTTTTTCTCCACCAGGAAACAATGGCCACTGGGTTGCTGTTTACTTCACATCGGAGATGCTTTGTGTCTCCCTCTATCACAGTCACTGATTTGTTTTCATAAGTGTCATTATATCCTACAGGGAAAACAGGAAACACTGGTGAAGATCAAAGATGAAAAAGAAAGATGTTCCTGCCGTTACAAGCATCTTTTTGAAAGTTTTCACAAATCAGAGGGATTATTGTTTCCCTTCATCTTGGAATTTAAACTGCAATTTGGTTGCAAGGGTCAGTGGCCTTAGCAACTTAGCTGGTTTGAGTGGCAGATTTGAAGATAAATAGATAAGGGCCTTGTAGCAATATGATATGTTAGATTTAGCCACTAGAGGTCTCACTCTTTTAGACCTGGGTACCAGTTAGCTAACAGAGACTTGTTGGTCCTCTCTGGGATCTTTATGAAGACAGAAGAGATCCCACAAATACTGAACTTGCAGAAATAGGTATAAATGTGTTTTTCTACACAGACATATCTGATTCCATAGACTGAAAGGAAACCATATAAGTCTGCCTGGGCTGCAGGAACAAGTTCCCCTCCCTTAGGGTCACAGTCTTATTCAACTCCTCCCTCACCTTGGTCTATTATGAACTGATGGATTCTGGGAGTTGGATTCCCACAGATTTCCATAGCGGGTGGATCATAGATTCTCAGAGAGGTAGAAACACTTCAAATCTTAGAATCCATCACTTCACAATAAAAAAAGGGAGGAGTTGTATCTATTTACATATGTGAAGTTATTGGCAGTGATGGGTGAGATAATTTGGCAGGCATGGATTTGCAGCAAATTTCCACGTTTTGCCATTTTTGGCACAGTAAAATTTTCTCACATGGGTAAAATAAGTGCCACGCAGCAAAAAAAACCCAAAAATTGTTGCGCTCGTCAAAAAAAATGGTGTTTTCACAGCTTTTGAATTTTTCAGCAAAGCGAAACGCGACAGATTCGCTCATCACTAGTTATTGGCCACTTCCTGCACACTGTATTGTGGTGTCATGCAGGAGGCGGGCACTTCCTCTTTCCAGCAGAAGGATTGTGTTTCAGGGAGCCTGGACCAACCAGGCCCAGAAGCATTGAGCCCTAGAAGAAGCCATAGCTCTAGTGAGAAAAGTTGGGGAGCAGAGATCCTGTGAATGTGTGCAGGTTATACATCTGTAAGTGCACATTCTAGGAGTGTGAGTTAGTTCGGGATTATTTAGAAAGAAAAGGTATGGCTCCAACGAGGAGAAATTAGTGGGTTTAGTATTCCCAAGGCTCTGCTGCCTTAGTGAAGGGACAGCGGTAACAACAGGGAATTCAGCCATAGCTCCGCTCCCTGGTTCAAGTTGGATGTAGGGATCCAGGCCATTTAAGGTGGAAACTAGTGATGGGCGAAATGTTTCGGCAGGCATGGATTTGCGGCGAATTTGTCCGAATTTTTTGCGAAATGGATGAAAAAATACACCGCAACGAAATAATAGCCGCGGGGGACAAAAAAAATAGCCGCGCGACAAAATAATGGCCACGGGCGACGAAATAATAGCTGCGGGTGACAAAATAATAGCCGTGCAACAAAATAATTTGCCGCACAACATTTTTGCCGTTTCACGGATATTTTGAAAACAGATTCGCTCATCGCTAGTGGAAACCATTGGGACATCAGTCTACTTTCCCACATTGATCTTCACATTTGTGCTACAACACTCTGCATTTATATTGATTTGCACCTGTTGCTGTACTACCCCATTACTGGGAGTATTCCACTACACCCTTCTTACCAACTCTTCCCCAAAGGCCCATCCTTTGAAAGAGACTCCAATGTACCCTATGCTCTAACCAGTTACTAGCTGGACAAGGTCTATTCTTGCCTAAAAGGGATTACAAATGAGTTTATGTGAAAAAGGGAATTATATTTTACTGTAAGAATCCATGTTTACAGACTTAGTAATTGATCCCCAACCAGTGGCTCATCAGCAACATGCTGCTCACCAACCCCTTGTATATTGCCCCAGTGGTCCCAAAGGAGGTGCTTATTTTTGACTTCCTGGCTTGGAGGCTTTAGTTGCATCAGAACCAAACAGAGCCTCCTGTAGGCTGCCAGGCTATGAAAAGTTAATCATGGTCCATATTTGGCACCCCAGGTTCTTTTTGAGTTCTTGTGCATTTGAAAAGTTTGGTGACCCCCACAGTAAGGGGAAACAGCACCACCAAACTGTAGCTCAGGACTCCCTAGTTGGGTAGTTAGTACTTATACTCCAATGGCACAAGGGCTACGGTATATCTTCTGAGATAAACATTAGGTTAAATAGCTCCCACAGTTAAATGAACATATAATTTACATACTGTGCATATAATTATTACCTGGAACTGTGATTGTCACTGAAGGAGGATCTGCAACATGAATAACAAATATGTGCTGGGTTAGAATTCACACTCACATTAATACATGGCAGTAGAAACACAGAGATATAGGGCCTGATTCACTAAAGTGCGATAAAACGTGCACTATTTATAGCGTGCGGTAAAAATTTTATCGCATCTTAATTTTCGCGACTTTTCGCACGATTCACTATAAGCATACTTGCGCTATTTTACGCGCGATATTGCATGCGTTATTTAACTCGCGAAGACTATTTCAATGCGGTATTTGCCAGTACATGCGCTAAATAACGCACGCGAATAGTCACCGCATATGAATGGTAGCTTAGAAATAGTGTATAAAAATTGTTGCCGCATATAAATGGTGTATATAAATATTAGCCACATATAAATGGTAGCATATAAATAGTAGCATATAAATAGTAGCATATAAATAGTAGCATATAAATAGTAGATGCTTATAAATAGTAGCCGCTAGTGATGAGCAAATGTGTTCTGGTTATCTTTAGTTAAAAAATTAGCAAATCTTTCGAAAGATCCACGAAATGGCAAAAATGTTGTGCGGGCAAAAAAATTGTTGCTGTGACTATTATTTTTTGACGCATGTATAAATTTTTGGACGCGCGGTGAATTTTTGCATGGCAAATTTTTTCATGCGTTTTGCCATTGGCGGATTGTTTTGCGAAACGCATGAAAAAATCCGCCGCGGAAAAATTCAACGCACGTCCAAAAATTCGCTGCGAATCCATGCCTGGCGAAACATTTCATCAATTGTAGCCAAATAGAAATAGTCGCGCAAATGAACACACGCCATGTTAGCCATACACGCCAATACTTGCGGAAAATTACTGTATTAAAAATGAACATTTCGCTGCAAACTGGCGGCTGCGTCACTCTAGGGGAAACACAGACTTCAATAAATAACACTGCAAAGTCCATATTTTAGTCCACTTTAGTGAATCGGGCCCATAGTATCTGCTATAACATATAAAAAGTAATTCATATACACAGAAACAAAGCGTTGTTGCACTAGTTACAAACGTTGCCCTTGACAAAATTTGTTAAAGGTACTTGCACTTCTGTATAGTTGTACCAAGCACTGATGACTCTGTCCTGCCTCTTATGAATGGTGCAAAAGGGGGCAATTAACAATAAGCAATATGTCTATGAAGATTCTCATTCGTCCATGTCACAATATACAATATATCTACATTATATTAAGTCTAAACAACAACACTCCCCAGCAATGACATCCATTTTAACACATCAGACACAATTGTGGTAGACACAACTCATTTCTTATCTGCAGTGATGCTGGAATTGTGGGATAATGCTGCATTGTGGGTATAAGGTGATTTATTTCTGGAAAGTACAGTTTGCACACTGCCCCGCATTCATAACGGACCCTTAGAGACTTCTACCTGGCAGGCACCACTGCTTTACTAAATAAAACTCAGAGCATTAAAACACATTTGTTTAACCCTAAAAGAGCCACAGATTGAAGAATAATGATCTGTGGATAAAGGGACTGTAGTTCCACAGATCATGGATTCTACAATCTGCAGCACTTCTGGGTAGGGGAGAGAGGAGCAGCTTTTACAGCCGCTCCTTTGCTGCCCTCTCGTTCCCCAGTCCCTAGGCAATAAGCAGAGATGAGGAATGAGTGGCCTCTAAGGCACAATTGCCCAGGCAGCAGCAGACATGTGGAAACTACATGTCTGCTGCTGCCACTACTTCCTGGACCCCCCAGCACCATCCCCCAACCAGGATGCTGATGGATGGTTCCATTTGCTTCCTCCTGGATGCCTTCCTCTTCCTCCAACCCCATCTCCAGCCTGCAGCTTCCTCTAGGGCTCAATGCTTCTGGGCCAATTTGGTCCAGGCTCCCTGGAACACAAATGTCTGCTGGGAAGAGGTAGGCCAAAGAGGAAGTGCCTATCTCCTGCCAGACACTACATTACAATGTGCAGGAAGTGATCATATTATCACAGATACAGTTGAGGAAATAATTATTTGACCCCTCACTGATTTTGTAAGTTTGTCCAATGACAAAGAAATGAAAAGTCTCAGAACAGTATCATTTCAATGGTAGGTTTATTTTAACAGTGGCAGATAGCACATCAAAAGGAAAATCGAAAAAATAACTTTAAATAAAAGATAGCAACTGATTTGCATTTCATTGAGTGAAATAAGTTTTTGAACCCTCTAACAAAAAAAGACTTAATACTTAGTGGAAAAACCCTTGTTTGCAAGCACAGAGGTCAAACGTTTCTTGTAATTGATGACCAAGTTTGCGCACATTTTAGGAGGAATGTTGGTCCCACTCCTCTTTGCAGATCATCTCTAAATCCCTAAGGTTTCGAGGCTGTCTCTGTGCAACTCTGAGCTTGAGCTCCCTCCATAGGTTTTCTATTGGATTAAGGTCCGGAGACTGACTAGGCCACTCCATGACCTTAATGTGCTTCTTCTTGAGCCACTCCTTTGTTGCCTTTGCTGTATGTTTTGGGTCATTGTCGTGCTGGAACACCCATCCACGACCCATTTTCAGTTTCCTGGCAGAGGGAAGGAGGTTGTCGTTCAGGATTTCACGATACATGGCTCCGTCCATTTTCCCGTTAATGCGAATAAGTTGTCCTGTGCCCATAGCAGAAAAACACCCCCAAAGCAAAATGTTTCCACCCCCATGCTTGACGGTGGGGACGGTGTTTTGGGGGTCATAGGCAGCATTTTTCTTCCTCCAAACACAGCGAGTTGAGTTAATGCCAAAGAGCTCTATTTTGGTCTCATCAGACCACAGCACCTTCTCCCAGTCACTCACAGAATCATTCAGGTGTTCATTGGCAAACTTCAGACGGGCCTGCACATGTGCCTTCTTGAGCAGGGGGACCTTGCGAGCCCTGCAGGATTTTAATCCATTGCGGTGTAATGTGTTTCCAATGGTTTTCTTGGTGACTGTGGTCCCTGCTAATTTGAGGTCATTAACCAACTCCTCCCGTGTAGTTCTAGGATGCTTTTTCACCTTTCTCAGAATCATTGACACCCCATGAGGTGAGATCTTGCGTGGAGCCCCAGAGCGAGGTCGATTGCTGGTCATATTGTGTCCTTCCATTTTCGAACAATCGCACCAACAGTTGTCACCTTCTCTCCCAGCTTCTTGCTAATGGTTTTGTAGCCCATTCCAGCCTTGTGCAGGTCTACAATTTTGTCTCTGACATCCTTGGGCAGCTCTTTGGTCTTTCCCATGTTGGAGAGTTTGGAGTCTGCTTGATTGATTGATTCTGTGGACAGGTGTCTTTTATACAGGTGACTTTTTTAAAAATATCTGGTCTCCTTGGGTATATCTACTATTCCAGGATTTTTTGGCTTTGGAATCTAAAGTATGAATTTTTCTGCTGTAATGATTTGAAAATTCTGTAATTTACTACTGGGAGTTTTTGATCTATAGAAGTCAGAAATCTCCATAAAATTATACATATCAGGTATTGGCACGTTCGGGCGACTTTCCAAATCAGTTGAGTTTTTGTGCCTAAAATAAAATATTTTTCTGGTATAAATCCCTATATTGTGACATATAGCAATTTTTTTTAAGAGTTCTAAATATTTTTCCAGTAGTGAAAATACATAAAACAGATTTAGAAAGCTCAGGTTTTCCTGAAAAAAAACAATGTATAGTTTTCCTAGGTAAACTAAAAATCCCCTCCAGGAAATGCCCCAAAAGTGAGAGAGCACAAAATGTTTAAAAACCGGCTGGCACTTGCAAATTAAATGAAAAATTCTGCTGGCACTTAAAAGGTTAATACATTCTTAATGCTAAAAAAATACTTCTTTAATATAAAGATTAAATACTTTATAATATTCAGGTATTGGAACTGTTATCAAAAATGCTTGGGACCTTGGGTTTTCCCGATAAGGATTCTTTCTGTAATTTGAATATCCATACCGTACGACATTTTGCCCCAATAAGGGGTAATTATATCTTAGTTGGGATCAAGTACAGGTACTGTTTTATTATTACAGAGAAAAGGGAATCATTTAACCATGAAATAAACCCAATAGGGCTGTTCTGCCCCCAATAAGGGGTAATTATATCTTAGTTGGGATCAAGTACAGGTACTGTTTTATTATTACAGAGAAAAGGGAATCATTTAACCATGAAATAAACCCAATAGGGCTGTTCTGCCCCCAATAAGGGGTAATTATATCTTAGTTGGGATCAAGTACAGGTACTGTTTTATTATTACAGAGAAAAAAGAAATCATTTTTAAAATTGATTTGATTTATTTGATTAAAATGAACTCTGTGGGAGATGCTCTTCCTGTAATTCGGATAATGGGCCTGATACCTGTACTTTTTGGTAATGCAACACCACAACTGAAATATGAAAAGAAAAATCCTGTGTTTGAGAATATTCAGGGGAAACTATAAACCAATGTGGGTGAGTAGATATGGGATGTGAGTGAGGAAGAGGAAGAGGGGAAACTTACACTGAACATCCAGGGTGATGCTGCTGTTAGTGGAGACCCCACTGTAAGTCACTGTACATGTTAGGGGGCTATTGTGCTCTCTCTGGGATGGAGTAACAGTGATATCTGATATGGAGGTGACTTTACCAGCCTGATCCTCCCGCTCATAGTTAGATATGTTCTCTATGTTTATCCTTCCTCCCCATGTGATGTTTCCTTTGCACCCTTGAGGTGCTGGATGAGCCGTACAAGTCAGTGTTATTGGTTTCCCAGCGATCAGCTCCCCCACAGGGGATATAGTAGGTTCTAGTAGATCTGTAACAGAATTGGGAGATACAGATGGAGCAGATGTTAATGAGACATGTTGGTCACACAGTGCTCTCCTCTCACCGCCAATTTCATTGGGAACCTGTGTGGGTCTCTAGAGTATATGATTCTATCAACTCTCAATATCAATATTTCTTATGTAGGGCCATTATAACCCTTGTACAATACATTTGTTTATTCACTTATTCACTATAAAAAAATAATTTATAATGGCCAGATTCAATTCAGTGAGAAAAAAGTTCATCATGTGAAAACTTATGGGCAAGATTCAATCTTGAGATGCAATTTATTTCACAGTTTATTATGTGAAAACTCTATTGAAGTCTATAGGAAAAAAATATTTTTCTTGTCCATACGTTTTGACTTGATAAACCATGAGATAACTTTTTCTCACTGAATTAAATCTCGCTCAATATATTAAAGATGGGCTTATCTTCATCAGCTTTTCAAAGCTTCTTCATTATGGTTTTTGAATCATTATACTTCATGTTCTGCGTAGTGTAAAGCTCTCTTGTTGACACACAACTAAAAAATTGGTTAACTTTTTGGGTTTATTTGGGTTAATATTCTTATTTGTTACTATTTTACTTTGTTTTCATTTATTTATCTTCACTTTTTTACTTCTAAACTGCTGCCATGTTTCTGGGTTTATTAGTGATAAAAATCATTATACCAAGTATCAGTTTAATAACATATTGTACAGATATAAATTCTCTTATTCACCTGTCACAGTCACACTGAGATGGTTCCGACTATAGGAATATTTATGGGATTCGTCTTCAATTAGGAATTCATAGATCCCTTGATCGGCTGGTTGGGCATTGCTGATAGAGAATGAGCAGTTTCCTTCCTGTACTTTCCCAGTCAGGGTGAATCGGCCTTTTGTTCCATTAGAAACCATAGAGGCCTCTGTAGAGGCTGCAACAATGTCAGGAGTGCCTGTTCTCCTCCAAATCCCTGTGACACGTGTAGATAAAGTGCTACCGGCAGGAACAGTAAATGTACAGGGAATTTCCACACAGAGACCAGATGCCACCAACACTGACTGGGCAGATAGAGTATAACCTGGGGTTGGGGGACTATCAGCTCCTGCAGAAACAACACACAGATTAGTGACTGTATTTGTGAGTGAGTTTGTGCCAATTAAAAGCAAAGGAACAATGGAAAAATATGAAAACAGAGAAGCACCTGTGGAGAAGCATGCAGATTTATTACTGTATTTTAAAGTGTCTGTGGTTACACAGAAGAAATATAATGTCTACCTCCAACAGATTAAGATGTAACATTGATTAATTAAAAGACCTTTTCTAAGACACATTTCAGTTTATCTTCATTTTTATGGTTCTGGAATTATTCATTTTTCTTGCCTGCCTTTTTGTAGGTTTTATTTTGTTTGTTGTTGTTTATGATTTAGATGATATTTCTGCCATACTTTCACTGTACAGATGGTATTGGCATGGTTGTGGGGAATTTTTGTTTAAGGTGATGATCCACCTCCTTTTTATTTTTAAATTTTAAATATGGCCTATGGTTTTGACTCCAAAGGGGCATATTTATCATGCTTTGTAAAAAAGGGGAGTGAAGCATTACCGGTGATGTTGCCCAGGGCAACCAATCAGCAATTCAATTTCAACAGTTAGAAAACCAAAGCAAAGCATCTGATTGGCTGCTATGAGCAACTTTACCAGTAATGTTTAACTCCACTTTTTCCACAGCATGATAAATATACCCCTTAGTCTACATCAGGGCGGGCAAAGCTGTCTTGGTGTCCTAGGCAACCAGGCTGGTCAACTCAGGGGGTGGAGCGTGCATTGGGAAGCGCTGGCAACGCTGAAAGTGCAGACTAGGGGTAGGCAGAAGAGGTACCTGCTAGTGCCCCCATTACCGCACCCTAGGCAAGTGCCTCTTATCTACCCCTAGTTCCAGCCCTGGCCTACATTATGGCCATTATTCTTATGCTGCCCCATAGCCTTGCCACTTACCCATTTACCTCAGTAGGGTGTATGGCAGTCAGGAGGCAAAGCACTCTCCCACAGTGCTTACAGCTGAATGCCAGTTTAAAACTTTAAGAGGGATTCCAACCAAAATAATTTTTTTCCCATAATGAAACTTTCCAAAATATATTTAGTAAAGCATCAATGCTTTTAAAAGGGCAAATTTCTAATTCCCTCTCTCATCATATCACTTATTGATTACTGTAACTCTCTATTAACATACCTGCCAACATTTGATAAATGCAAAGAGGAAAAAAAATAAATGATGTGCGCAGTGCTAATGAAGGTGAAATTGCCCTTTAAGCTGCCTTTTAAGCAGTGTAGGGCAGTGTCGGACTGGCCCACCAGATTACTGTACCAGGAAAACTCCCGGTGGGCCTCCAGTGTAAGTGGACTCTCTTGCTTCTAACTATTTAGCCTATTTCATGGTGATTGCCTATTTTTTGTATATAGTATGTAGAGAAAAGAGACTAGGATAGAGTTTGAGGGAGGAGAGGAGGAATTAAAGTTTTGAGAGCGGGCCCATTGTCCAGGGTTTTCTGGTGGGCCCCTGCCCTCTTAGTCCGACACTGGGCAGGGGATGAGGCAAAAAGCTGACAAAAAGTAGCTGACAAAAGCTACTTATCTAATAAAGTTTGAGAAACTTTGTATCTTATTTAGCAGTCAGTGCAGGTGATCAAAGGGAAATGAGGGACTTTTCAGTAAGAATCCGGGACTGCAGGTTGAGCTGTTAAAAGAGGGACTGTCCCATGAAAATCGGGACAGCTGGGAGGTATGTATTAATTAGACTTCCCCTTCAGAGACTGCTGCCAGGCTCATACACCTCTGCAACCGCTCCTCCCTGCCGTGCCGCTCTGCCAATCCCTCTGTTGTGCCACTCTGCCAATCCCTCTGCCGTGCCACTCTGCCAATCCCTGCCGTGCCACTCTGCCAATCCCTGCCGTGCTACTCTGCCAATCCCTCTGCCGTGCCGCTCTGCCAATCCCTCTGCCGTGCCACTCTGCCAATCCCTCTGCCGTGCTACTCTGCCAATCCCTGCCGTGCCACTCTGCCAATCCCTGCTGTGCTACTCTGCCAATCCCTCTGCCGTGCCACTCTGCCAATCCCTCTGCCGTGCCACTCTGCCAATCCCTCTGCCGTGCCACTCTGCCAATCCCTCTGCCGTGCCACTCTGCCAATCCCTCTGCCGTGCCACTCTGCCAATCCCTCTGCCGTGCCACTCTGCCAATCCCTCTGCAGTGCTACTCTGCCAATCCCTGCCGTGCCACTCTGCCAATCCCTGCCGTGCTACTCTGCCAATCCCTGCCGTGCTACTCTGCCAATCCCTCTGCCGTGCCACTCTGCCAATCCCTGCTGTGCCACTCTGCCAATCCCTGCCGTGCTACTCTGCCAGTCCCTCTGCCGTGCTACTCTGCCAATCCCTGCCGTGCTACTCTGCCAATCCCTGCCGTGCTACTCTGCCAATCCCTGCTGTGCCACTCTGCCAATCCCTGCCGTGCTACTCTGCCAGTCCCTCTGCCGTGTCACTCTGCCAATCCCTGCCGTGCCACTCTGCCAATCCCTGCCGTGCTACTCTGCCAATCCCTGCCGTGCTACTCTGCCAGTCCCTGCCATGCCACTCTGCCAATCCCTGCCATGCTACTCTGCCAGTCCCTCTGCCGTGCCACTCTGCCAATCCCTGCCGTGCCGCTCTGCCAATCCCTGCCGTGCCACTCTGCCAATCCCTGCCGTGCCGCTCTGCCAATCCCTGCCGTGCCACTCTGCCAATCTCTGCCGTGCCACTCTGCCAATCCCTGCCGTGCCACTCTGCCAGTCCCTCTGCCGTGCCACTCTGCCAATCCCTGCCGTGCCACTCTGCCAATCCCTCTGCCGTGCCACTCTGCCAGTCCCTCTGCCGTGCCGCTATGCCAATCCCTCTGCCGTGCCGCTCTGCCAATCCCTCTGCCGTGCCACTCTGCCAATCCCTCTGCCGTGCCGCTCTGCCAGTCCCTCTGCCGTGCCGCTCTGCCAATCCCTCTGCCGTGCCGCTCTGCCAATCCCTCTGCCGTGCCACTCTGCCAATCCCTCTGCCGTGCCACTCTGCCAATCCCTCTGCCGTGCCACTCTGCCAGTCCCTCTGCCGTGCCACTCTGCCAATCCCTCTGCCGTGCCGCTCTGCCAATCCCTCTGCTGTGCCACTCTGCCAATCCCTCTGCCGTGCCACTCTGCCAATCCCTCTGCCGTGCCACTCTGCCAGTCCCTCTGCCGTGCCACTCTGCCAATTATTCTGCCGTGCCACTCTGCCAATCCCTCTGCCATGCCACTCTGCCAATCCCCCTGCCATGCCACTCTGCCAATCCCTGCCGTGCCACTCTGCCAATCCCTACACTGGCTTCCCCTACCATCCAGGATAAAATTCAAACTAACGACTCTCCCATACAAAGCAGTTCATAACTCTGCCCCACCCTACATCTCTGAACTTATCTCTAGATACCAACCAACCTGCTTGTTACTCTTCTCTACTGACCTGCACCATTCTAGCACCATCTAGAAGCAGGATTTAACACTCAAACCCCCTTTTCACACTAGGTGTGACAGATAGTTAGAGCTAGACTGTTGAGCATCTTTTGGCTCCAACAAGGATTGTCATTAGGATTAAGTTTACTATTGCCCAGAAGTAGTACAGAATCAGGGCTAGATAGAAATTGTCTGGGTTCCACTTGGAAGGAGACTCCCAAAAGCTGGGGGTAACCCATTGTCCTTGTGTCACTGAATATCGTACCTGATTAACCCTGTGGGGATAGAGTCTTATTGACCCAGTGTTGTGAGTATTTACCTGATCTGTGAATCCTGCATTATTGGTGCTATTTACTCCTCTCTGGATTTAGTTAAATAAACAATTCAAGAACCACTGGTGCCTTTACTTTGTTTCAACTGAGAGTTACAGTCACACAACACCCTGACCTTCACCATATGCGAGGTCCCCTTCCTGAGAAAAATATTCTCATCCTGGGCACAGGTATTGGTAAAGTGGGTGAATTTGGGGGCACAATTCATCATAGGATTACACAGGCCTCTATATTCATTTATAATTTTTTCAAATGTTAATCCATTAATTACATTCCCTTTTAGAAAAGGAAAGTGGATGTCCTTATAACTGACTCGTAATTCGATATCAGTGGAAGTTCAGGCCCTGTATGATCTACAGCAGGAAAATGGTTATTAAAATTCCATCTAAGGTTTTATTATACACACACAGTAACACACAGCGGCTCATACTCACCCTTCCCAGGCAGGGGCAAGAGAAAGAACAGAACCACAAATCCATGTTGGCAAATCTGAGCCTGTATGTGCCACATCCTGATGTTTATTGGTGTTCCCAAGGCAGTGAGCAGCCAATCAGATTGTATCTATTAGATCACACTGGGTTGAGCTGAATTCATCATTAGATCCTTCTCTGTCTGTGTATGAATAGGTCAGATTTGTCAATGCATACTTATTATATATGTACAATATGAATGTCAATTTGACCATTCCATATTTATCCATTCCTCTTCTGCTACTGATGGTTACTGAAAGAAATGTTGAAAGAAATGTTGACCTGCAGGCTCACAAACTAACTGAACAGTTATGTCCCATGTGGCCCCCCTAAAGTCACTGATTGGCTGCTGACTAATAACAGTTTAGAGAGCTGTAAAACAGGAAGTAGTGTTCTGGCTATTATGTTAGACATGTGCCCACTCCAGCCATTATAGATTATAGATTACATTTTTGCCTAACTAACTATATTACAAATAGTTTTTCTTTTTGTGCAGTCTGTCCATTTTACCCAGTTTCATTTTTACACTGAACTTCTTCTTTTATACTCACTGCTCTTCTTTGAATGTACTTAAAAATAACTGAAAATATATTTCTTGTAGAATAAAGAGTTAGGGGCACATATACTAAGCAATTATGAGATAAAGTCGGATTTTTTCTTTTTCTAGATAATTTCAAGAATTACAAGTGGGTTTTCACCAGAACCAGATTTTGTCGTTGTTATTCCCGAAAGAGTTTTCCGAAAATAACTCCCATAATTCATGATTTATTAATGTTTAGTTAATTTTTTTTTGTAAACTAAAACTTTGTTGGGTTTAATCTGTCGAGTAACATTGAGTCCTATGGAGGCTTAGAATAGTAGAGGAATAGAATAAGTCAGTGACAGCCTGTCCTTCAAGCACAAATTAATCCCCTCATTGTTTTCAGTTTCACACTTTTCAAGGGGAAGTTAATCCCAATAAGGGGTAATTATATCTTAGTTGGGATCAAGTACAGGTACTGTTTTATTATTACAGAGAAAAGGGAATCATTTAACCATGAAATAAACCCAATAGGGCTGTTCTGCCCCCAATAAGGGGTAATTATATCTTAGTTGGGATCAAGTACAGGTACTGTTTTATTATTACAGAGAAAAGGGAATCATTTAACCATTAAATAAACCCAATAGGGCTGTTCTGCCCCCAATAAGGGGTAATTATATCTTAGTTGGGATCAAGTACAGGTACTGTTTTATTATTACAGAGAAAAGGGAATCATTTAACCATTAAATAAACCCAATAGGGCTGTTCTGCCCCAATAAGGGGTAATTATATCTTAGTTGGGATCAAGTACAGGTACTGTTTTATTATTACAGAGAAAAGGGAATCATTTAACCATGAAATAAACCCAATAGGGCTGTTCTGCCCCCAATAAGGGGTAATTATATCTTAGTTGGGATCAAGTACAGGTACTGTTTTATTATTACAGAGAAAAGGGAATCATTTAACCATTAAATAAACCCAATAGGCCTGTTCTGCCCCAATAAGGGGTAATTATATCTTAGTTGGGATCAAGTACAGGTACTGTTTTATTATTACAGAGAAAAGGGAATCATTTAACCATGAAATAAACCCAATAGGGCTGTTCTGCCCCCAATAAGGGGTAATTATATCTTAGTTGGGACCAAGTACAGGTACTGTTTTATTATTACAGAGAAAAGGGAATCATTTAACCATTAAATAAACCCAATAGGGCTTTTCTGCCCCAATAAGGGGTAATTATATATTATATAATATAAACCTGTTGGGTTTATTTAATATTTAAATGATTTTTAGCAGCCTTAAGGTATGGAGATCCAAATTATGGAAAGATCCCTTATCTGGAAAACCTCAGGGCCCAAGCATTCTGTATAAAGACCCTGTCCCTATATATATAAAGTTCCACTGTCAGAACTATATACTTTATTTGCCTTCCCTACAGACCGGAGCACAGAAACACTGGGAATATTCAGCCTTACACTATTGGCACACAAAAAAGCAAGAAAAAGTGTCCCATGGATGTTACTTATCCCTTACAGTTTATTTCTAGGTAAAATTCAAAAGCTTCCAGCACTTTCTCAGACCCAGTCTGTACAATAGGGGGGAACCAATGAACATTGAACTGAGTGTAAAACCCATTTGGCTAAACCAGAGAGAGACAATTTGCACGTTACCCTGTTCCATGGAAGGATTCTTCTCTTTCTCTCATTGTTTCTCCTCTCTCTCCTGACATGATGCTCTTCTCTCCTCTTGCATTACATTCTATTTATGTATCTCATTTATGTCTCCTCTGCTCTTCTCTCCTTATTCTCCTGCTTCTCTGCCCCCAAATGAGATTCTCAGACTTGTGCTCCCCGCTATGTACGGGCGGCTTAATGTGAAAGCGGAAGTTGGGCAGTTATCTCTGTGTTCGTCTTTATCAAACGTTGAGTTCACAAACGTCTCAAGAAACCCGTGAAAGACAAACAGAGAAAAAACCACAGATATTTCTGTATAAGGAAGTGCCAGATCCATTTCTGCTAAAAAGTTGTGAAAACATTTATGTGAAAAGTGCTTGTTGGTGTCTTTACAGATACACCCCATACTCCATGTCAATTTCAAGTTAAGGCTTACATATGTAGGAATGCTATTCAGTTTAGGATTTTAACTAAAAACAGGATTCAATGATTCACTCCTACTGGCTCCGGAAGTGGTTTCCCAGTCTCTAAGCTCTTAGTTAGTCATTGACTGTAGGGAGGGCCACATAGAACATAACTTTCAGTTACTTTGTGAGCCCGCAGGTCAGATTCAGATGCAAACTAACTGAACAGTTATGTCCCATATGGGCCCCCCCTCAAGTCACTGATTGGCCACTGACTGATAACAGTTTAGAGAGCTGTAAAACAGGAAGTAGTGTTCTGGCTATTATGTTAGACGTCTGCCCACTCCAGCCTTTATAGATTACATTTTTGCCTAACTAACTATATTGAAAACCTTTGTTATTTTGCGCCGTCTATCTATTTTACCTAGTTTCATGTCCTTGAATAAGAACAGATATATACAGTTGTGGTAAAACAAGGATAGTGATTGAATAGTATGGGGTCAGCCCCATGGAAGAAGAAAATGGTAAGTGGTAACATGTTGTGTTGGATGATGACCCCCAGCATGGCCGGTAGTTAAAACTATTCAGTACTCTGTTCTAGTGATGTGCGAAATGTTTTGCCAGGCATGGATTCGTGGCAAATTTCCACGTTTTGACGTTGGCGGATTTTTTCCTGAAACGGATGAAAAAAATCCCCACAGAAAAATTCACTGTGCATCCAAAAATTGGCCCACGTCAAAAGAATTGTTGCAGGTGTCAAAAGAATTGGCACACATCACAAGAATTGTCGTAGACATCAAACGAATTGTCGCAGGCATTTTTTTTTTGACGTGCGACATTTCCGCCATTCCACTAATTTTTTTGCCGTTTCGCAAATCCTTTGAAAGATTCGCAAATTTTCCGGCGAAGAGCAATGGGACAGATTCGCTCATCACTACTCTGTTCTGTAATACTCTGTATTATGTATATCTCGTATGAAGCTCCCTGGTTGGGGGGGGATCAATGAGCAATTTACTTATTTTAATCCAAGATTTATGAGTCATATTTCCCTAGTGTAGGTTTAAAGGAAAGGAGAATGCACCAAACAACTACAATGGGGCTGATTTTTCAAAATATATATTTAATACATATATAATATTACAACCCCCATGTGCGATGTGTAAGGCGCAATGGGTTTCAGTTCATCCATCCTTATCAGAGTGAATCAGATGATGAACTAAAACCAGTCGGGTTAGTAAGGTAAAGCAAGGAAAAGAATCTGATTTTAAAGCAGTTTTTTTAATTATGAAATTGTATAGAATATATATTTAATAGATGGAAAATGACCAGCATTAATAATAATAGCGAATACAAATGAAATAGAATATGAAAAAAACAAATTACAGCATAAATTGTATTGAGAAATGATCTCTACATCCACTCACAGCTTGGGATCTGACTCCTATTGGGCCTGACAGAATGGGACAGATCCTTTTGGTGCAAATAATAGGGCTGCATACACTTTAGTCAGACTCACACTACCTTCTTCTGTGCAATGAGCTCTCCTTTATTACTGGCATTTTATAATCCAGTTGAGCCCTGATCATATAAAAACTCCTTCTAATGTCCAGTGCTTCCCAGCCCTTTTTGGATCAGAGATTTGGAACTTTTCTGTCACAATAGAGACGTTTGGGAGCATACACTGGTTATACACAAGCATCGCACATACATTGGGCACACTTAGGGGCACATTTACTAATCCACGAACGTCCGAAAAGCGTCCGAATGCGTTTTTTTCGTAATGATCGGTACTTTGCGACTTTTTCACAAATTGTCGCGACTTTTTTGCGAAAGTCGTAATGGCAATGAAAAAGTCGCGACAATTCTCCAAAGGCATAATGGCAATGAAAAAGTAGTGACAATTCACGAAATTTGTTATGGCTATGAAAAAGTTGCGACAATTTGCGCAAGTCATACCGGTTACGAAAAAGTCGCAACAATTTACGGGAAAGTCGTAACGGCAACGAAAAAATCGCAAAAAATACAAAAAAGTCGCAACAATTTACGGGAAAGTCGTAACGGCAACGAAAAAATCGCAAAAAATACGAAAAAGTCGCAAAATGTTCGTTCTCCAATCCGAATTTTTCTCATTCGGATTCGGATTCGTGGATTAGTAAATCAGCCCCTTACTGTACATGCTAGGTCACATCAGCCAATGAATAGGCAGAGGAAGGTCCTTTACTCCCGCACTTCCTGTTACAGTGAGAACCTTCATTATTTTCTGTCAGGTGATCAGTAAATGTTTCTCTATTGGGATCCCTCAACTATTAATCTATCTACAGTATCTATCTATCTATCTATCTATCTATCTATCTATCTATCTATCATCTATCTATTTATTCTGTCTGTCTATTATTCTTTGTACCTGTTAAAATTTGCAAAATACAAAGTGGTAATTCACATTACTAACTGACCATGAGCTGTATAAATATTATATATACAGTATGTTTGTTGGTCATTTCTGACACTTTTCCTTATGCCCTATATACACTGTAAATTGCCAGATGAGTTGCCATTCTATTGGTCACTTTCCAGCTTTTGAGCAGCCTGAAAATGTTTTTGAAGAAAAGAATTGAATTCGAAAAGACCATTTTTTTCAGAATCTCATCTTTTTTTACAAAGATAAATTCAGTTGTTCTTGTCAATGCAGAGTCATAGTAAATTGTTCCTGAGGCCAGACTGTTCACTATTATGTGACTGGTAATGTAAAGTTCTGATAAGAGCCAATAGACATCATGGTGTCACTGAGTACAAAATGCCACTGCTGAGGCTCCTCCCTTATACGCCTATTCCTGGTGTTATTTCCGTTTGACTTCTGTATATAAAGTCTCTTGCGGTTCTGGAGAACTTTTTGGTTTCAACTTTGAGAAATCAAGGGTCACGTATTGCAGGTCTTTATCAGGGCTTTCACCTTCATTTGGCGGGCTGGGGTCCATGTTGGGTTCCCGCTGGAATGTAAAAAATATATTACCAAAGAGAGATGGAGGGAATAAGGCATTTGTCCAGAAAAGTTGGTTTACTGTACTAGTTCATACGTTACATAACATTTTCTTTACATAAAAGACTTTCATGTACAGTATATTATTACAGTATTATTACAGAGATTACAGAGAAAAAGGAATCATTTAACCATTAAATAAACCCAATAGGGCTGTTCTGCCCCCAATAAGGGGTAATTAAATCTTAGTTGGGATCAAGTACAGGTACTGTTTTATTATTACAGAGAAAAGGGAATCCTTTAACCATGAAATAAACCCAATAGGGCTGTTCTGCCCCCAATAAGGGGTAATTATATCTTAGTTGGGATCAAGTACAGGTACTGTTTTATTATTACAGAGAAAAGGGAATCATTTAACCATGAAATAAACCCAATAGGGCTGTTCTGCCCCCAATAAGGGGTAATTATATCTTAGTTGGGATCAAGTACAGGTACTGTATTATTATTACAGAGAAAAGGAATCATTTAACCATGAAATAAACCCAATAGGGCTGTTCTGCCCCCAATAAGGGGTAATTATATCTTAGTTGGGATCAAGTACAGGTACTGTTTTATTATTACAGAGAAAAGGGAATCATTTAACCATTAAATAAACCCAATAGGGCTGTTCTGCCCCCAATAAGGATTATTTATATCTTAGTTGGGATCAAGTACAGGTACTGTTTTATTATTACAGAGAAAAGGGAATAATTTAACCATTAAATAAACCCAATAGGGCTGTTCTGCCCCCAATAAGGATTATTTATATCTTAGTTGGGATCAAGTACAGGTACTGTTTTATTATTACAGAGAAAAAGGGAAAATGTTTAAAAATGTTGAATTATTTGATTAAAATTGAGACTATGGGAGATGGTCTTCCTGTAATTTGGATCTTTCTGGATAATGGGTCATGAGTCATGTGACAGAAATTATATCACTAAGCTCTGATTATAACTGATGACATCACTCAGCACTGTTTATAAGGATATAATTTACATTTTGGTCCTATAGTGAAATGACCAATCTGTATATTATAACACAGTAGTGTTCTGTGCTGATCCACAGTGGCGCTTTAAAGGAGAAGGAAAGTCATTTTGGCATTTTACTACAAATAGATTCCCCACTGTATTGCCACCTAGAACACTATATTTAGTCTGCAGAAAGCTTTACCATATCTGAGTAAAGAGCCCTAGAAGCTCCCTCTGTTTGTTTAAGATTGCAGCTGCCATTTTAGCTTGGTCTTCATAGCTTCCTGCTGCAGCTCTAGCTGTTATAGCTCAGATTACACATTCCTAAGGGAGGGAGTTTTATGATTTTTTATGAGAGGGGGGAGCAGGAGAGGGGAGATAGAAGAGAGCTGTGCAGACTTTGGCCCTGGGAATGAAGGATTTTGCTGACAGAGGAAGTCAGATACCCAAGAACATGTTTACAAAAAAAAAAACAATAAATCCTGTGTTTCTTTTGATAGAGGACTCAGTGCAGCTTTTCTGTGAGTGCTTATGGCTGTATTTATATAGACCTTTTTGATAAAGCTTTCTTAGTTTTTACCTTTCCTTCTTCTTTAACTCAGTGATCTAACTGGCCTGCAAGCTAATCAGCCATAATAATTTGGTAATCCATTTTGGTTTAATGTTAATAATAGCTGAAAAAGACAGCAAGAACAATAACAGAATCTTACTGTTTTTCTTTTTATGTTGGCGTAAACTACTTCATAATTATTTGGTGGTGACCGTTGACTTCCTTCAACCTCCTCTGGTGGCCTCCTCCTGGCAAATCAAATCCAAAGAAGTATAATGAGTACTTATGATTAATCAATGTGGAAAATATTCCAATTATCTTTTCAAAACTAAAGTTATAGAATGTTTGGGTATAGTTCCTGACCCTTATTCTCCAGTTTCAGACACCCAAAAGGGATTCTATTATCTACACAAGTGATCCCCAACCAGTGGCTCAGGGGCAACATGTTGCTCCCCAACCCCTTGGATGTTGCTCTCAGTGCCCCCAAACCAGGGAGTTATTTTTCAATTCCTGACTTGGGGGCAAGTTTTGGTTGAATAAAAACCTACCAAATAAAGCCCCTGTAAGCTGATAGGGTGCATAGAGGCACCTAATAGCCAATCACAGCCCTTATTTGGCTCCTCCATGAACTTTTATGGTGCTTGTGTTGCTCCCCAAGTCTTTTTACATGTGACTGTGGCTCACGAGTAAGAAAGGTTGGGGACCCCTGATCTACAGTTTACTTTCAGAACATACAATAGTTAGCAGAGCTAGAGGAAGATTTATTTCTCCAGGATGCAAGAAGGGAGACTTACTTTTTCTTGTATCTCATCACCAAAACGGCTGTTATTGCAGCGAGGAGTAAGACAAAAATTCCTCCAAACATGAATCCCTCAAGATGGATCTTATCCTTTGTGAGAGCTAAAATAAATACATATATTGTGCTTTGTTAGGAGGAGGAATTGATTCAGAAATTACATGAGTTTGCCTGAGATTTGGAATCTCAAGACAGAGAACCCACATTATCTCAAGAAGAAGATTCTATATAATTATAAAAAGCTATTTTTTTTCTTGTATGCCAGGAGGAAAACAGCTTTACATAGTAGTTAAGGACAAATGTAAGTCAAGTTCAACCCTTTGCCTTTCTTCATAAATACTACATAACTTTCCAAAGAAGGTGAAAATATAATTTCTCTAGTTCAGATGAGGTAAAACATCCTTCCTGGCTCCACAAGAACAGTCCCTGGCATACTTTGTACTAAGCAAATGAATATAGTATAATTTTACTTGTTAAAGAGACATCCAGCAATTGTTTTCAAACTATGTAATGTATCTGCCAGTAAATGACTTGTGAGAGAGATTTTCACACATTCCAACAGTTGTAATTAAAAAATATATATATTTTTACAAGTTAAGACAAAACCTCCTTATTCCTAATCTCAATGGATGCCCTTGTATACTGTGAAAAGCCATCAACAAATTGTTGACAGTGTTTTTACTGCTGATACTTTTGGTGCTAACAGGAGCCCTAAGCCCCCGCTTACTTGGGGGAACAGGTGTAACTTTACTTAATGGCGTGCCTCCACCCAGGGTGGGTATAGGTAAAACTATAACTCTCCTCCCTGGGAACTTGATGCTGTACTGTAATCCTTGGTCATGGACTCCCAGCACTCTCACTCCTAGAATGAGCTATTACTTCCTTAACTACTATCTAGATGCTAACCCGTTATAAACCTCTGAACAGAAGGAGGTCCTGGGCTAGAAAACCTGCTGAACCAGGAAACCTTCCCTTTTTATATTCTAACACACCACCCAGTGGCCACTGCCTGAACTACAGGGAAACACCCCTTTTCACACAAAAACAACTAGGACCACCTTTAGGTGTCCAAATCCCATGAGGCCACCCTCTAGTGCCTGTTGGGGATCCCTACATATTGTACAGTACTCATATATAGTCATACATATTGGTAAAATCTTCTGCTTCTATTCCCACTATTCTATTCCCCAATTTGGCCAGCCTTGTTATCTTAGTCTTCACTGGACTTTCTCTTCTTCGATAATTTTTTTTTTGACCACTGCAGTTCAAACCTGTACAGAATATTTAGATGGGGGTCTTACCAGTGCTTTAGAGAGAGGCAAAAATATCTTCCCCTCATGTGAATCTTTAACCCTTTTAATAAGATACATCACTTAGATGCCTGTGTGAAATGACTCACAACTGCGACCAGTTTGCAAGTTTTCATTGCATTGTTGAATTTTGATTCATCTGCCACAATTGCATTAGGTGCAATGATGATGGACTTTTGGGGAAAATGCTGCATTATGGGAAAAAACATGGAGATGGCACTCAAAAATGCACTTTGTTTACGGCACTTGTGATCATAAATGACTCCTAATACCTTGCTTCTAGCGATGAGCCAAAAAAATGCAAAACTACAGAAAAATTCACTAAAACAGTGAAGAATTTGTCAAATGCATGACTTTTTTGACACAACCTGCCCTTTTTTCATGCGACTGCACCTTTTTTTATGTGACTGTGAATTTTTGCAGGGAAATTTCTCAGAAGTTTTGCAAAACAATTCGCCAATGGTGAAATCCATGCCTGGTGAAAACTTTTGCTCATCACTACTTGTTGCTACTAAATAGATTCAATGGCATCAATCTGTAGATTTTTGTGTCCTGATCAAGCACCAACAAATTGCTTTTCAACGCCATCCAACAATGCATTAATGGACATTGTATAAGAATCCTTGGCAAGATCTTACCATACTCATCATCACCCCCTTTCAACTATAAAAACCGAGAAGTGTGCCCAACATAACTTGTCCTTATAAAATCCTGCCGATACTGCTTATAATGTCATCCCTAGGACTTCATCTTAAACACAATCTTTTACCAAAACTTCAAACTATTTCTATAAACTATAAGTAAAATAATGGTTTTCATCATGAGAAGTTATCTAAAAATCAATTTTCCAGTTCCTTAGAACTATTGCCGACAACACTGATTCTATTGCAGCCGATCTGGTGAACTGTAGCCCCCCAGAACTCTTTTAAAACACTAATTGGGGGATGACAAATATTTAGTACAATAAAATGGTGAAGGGGAACGTCTCTTTTATGGGCAACAAATAGGTGCTCTGGGAAATCAGTTGTCTCATTCATGTATGCATGGTTCTTGTCTTTAGTATTAATATGGTTTATTAGACTAGAGGTTCCTTTATTAAGCTGTGCTAGGTACAGAAAATCTGCACAATTCACCATGTTTTTTCTCGTTCACAAAGTCCAACAAAATAATTTTTAGACACCAACATACAGTCAGCTGTGACTCCTCCACATTCCAGAGATGTAGGTGTAACTTACTTTTGATAACAACCACGGAGATGGATTTACTTGTATTTCCAATTCTGTTTATTGTCTGACACATATAATTTCCCCCATGTTCAGCTGTTACATTAGTCACATTCAGTTGTGCTGTGAGTGATATTTGGGTGATTGTGCCGTTCTGCATTTGTTTCACCCAGGACACATTTGCCACAGGGTTACCGTCAGCATCGCACCGCAGGTACAGGGAGTTTCCTTCTTGGACTTTAACAGATGAGTTTCCTTCCACAAAGCAACCTAGAAAGAGAAGTCACACTTTTTTTTAACCTTTTTTTTACGGTTTTTAGTTTTCTTCCATAGGTCGCAGCATATATTGTTTATTGCAAAAAAGTCTACATTAAAAAAAACCTTAAAGAATCCACAGAATTCCTCCCTACCCTGTTACCTTCTCATAGTGACTAGGGCAGGGATCCCCAACCTTTTTACCAATGAGCCACATTCAAATGTAAAAAGAGTTGGGAAGAAACACAAGCATGAAAAATGTACCTGGGGTGCCAAATAAGTGTTGTGATTGGCTATTAGGTAGCCCCTATGTGGACTGGCAGCCTATAGAAGGCTCTGTTTGGCTTTACATTGGGTTTTATGGAATCAACACTTGCCTCCAAGTTAGAAATTCAAAAATAACTACCTGCTTTGAGGCCTCTGGGAGCAACATCCAAGGGGTTGAGAGCAACATGTTACTCCTAAGCCACTGGCTGGGGATCACTGGACTAGAGGAAAGCTTCCTAATGATTTGCCACTCTTGAAAAACTGCCTAAAAGAATCTGGATTCACATTTAGGGGCATATTTACTGAAATGTCAAATTTGATGAACTGCCAGAAATTCAACAAAATGCATGGATGAAAAGGTTTGGCATATTAACTTTACAAAATACATCAATTTATCAAGATGGCCAGTGATTTTTCACCTTGGCATTCTCCAGGTCCAGGCTGGTGACGTACCATTATAAATATACCGGAGACTTTATCATCTCATTATTTGTGCTATACCCTCCATGCCACTGTCCCACGTATTAACTCTCTCTCATCATATAGAGGGGATAATATATTGAAAAAAAAGAATAAAATCTGACACTCTCAGTGTTTTTACATATAGCACTTACATAAATTCCAATATAAAAATGATTTAAAAGATTATCACTTTATAAAAAAAAAAAAAAAATCTTAAATAATGGTTAACATTTAATGATGGGACGTAAACCTTATGAAATATGTTGACCCCTAGTTTAATTGGAAATACTAGTGCTAAAAAGAATTGGCTTTCATAAATGTGGCTTAAATTACATACAATAACGTCCCACTATATTCAAATCACTGATAGCTTTGTGTCTACAACCAATGACAATATTATACATCAACATAAGAAAGAGTTAGGAAACACATTAAAAAAGAAATCAAGTGGATTTTCAATGCACTGTAGGTGCCGGTCAACCTTCAAGACTAAGTTATATAATATGTTCCTGGTTCCTAAAATTGTGGATTGGGTGCATCCCTAGTTTTAAGAAGCGTATTTATCAATTGGTATTAAGCGCTAAACTTACATTTTGGTAAATCTGCCCCTTAGTGAATACATGTTTGGCAGAGTTTGATGAGAAGATGTATCCTTTATTAAATATGCACATAATACTTGACCAAATATCACGTTGATGCACATAAGTAGATAATATGAACCATCATCATCATCACCAGTTTCTTAATCTGACTCCTCTCTATGCTCCTATCCCTGGAACCCTGCATGTAGGATTCTGCAGTCTCCTTTCCCATTCCAGTTGTTTGTTTCATCTTAATATTTTGGTTTCACTGCTTAAATATTGACCTTGCATCAGTTGCATTTTCTGCATCTCCAGTATTTCCCTCCCCCCCCCTTGCCAACAATTCACTCTTTCCAATGTGCGGTGCCCAAACTCACATTTAACCACACAGTGGAACCCACATCCCAGAGCCCCACACATAAATATTTTAGACTGTGCCTCAAATTTACCCAGACCATAACAATTTCAGAGTTTTGTGACAAAGACATAAATAGAAGAATCACCATTTACTGCACAGTAGTTAAAAGTAAGTCCTCTTGGTGCATCTAGAATAAGAAAGAGGGAGAATTAAAGAACATACATTTTTTTCTGTATAAACAGTACTGTATTTACATGGTATGTCATAGATATTGCCTGAATTGAGATTGCACTATAATGAATAGTAACTAACCCAGCATAAGTCCATATATATACTCCCAAACAAGCAAGAATAAGCCCATATTAGAAGCTCAGCTTCAGAAGATCAGTGGAAAATATTTTATTGGGCTACAAGACCCAGATAAATAGCAACAGCCTCAGAGAAATCTGATGACCCCCTCTGGTATATTCACACCCGATATACAGTAAGTGCCATAAGCACATACAAAAGACACATAATCTTGCTAATGCTCTTATCATTTACTTTTGATCTTAAGGCTCCTTTCTTTAAACATGATTAATCTATAGGAGTAGGGGTGAGTTACTCACAAAGGATAACAACTGTGATTGATACTGTTGAATTCCCATGTTTATTCCTTGCCCGGCACATATAATCTCCCCCATTATCAGTGGTTACATGAGAAACATCTAATCTCCCACTTGAGGAATTTAGGGGGTCGGTGCTGTTCTGACCCGTTTTTGCCCAGGACAGGTTGGCAGGAGGGTTACTTTCAGCAGAGCAGAGCAGGGACAGGGAGGTTCCTTCTATGGCTTCAACCCGGCAACCTATAGAGACATCACAGGTACATGAGAATCACATCTTTGTGCTTTAATATCAAAGAACCAACCCTGCTTCCAACCCTCTTCTCTATCTCTTTTCCACACCAGATCTCTGACCCACTGAAAATATCACTAAGCCTTTGAAAATCGTATCGAAGACAAAAACGATTTCATATATAAATTCTCATCCATTTCCCTAATCCTCCTTCTTCTTCGTTTTATTCTTCAGCTGCAGTGACAAAGGCAGAATTGTCTTCTTGATTTAACTTACTGTACTTCTCACTCTCTTCACCCAATAATCTCTTGCTTATGGGAAAGGTATTTACTATACAACTCTACAACTGTAGCAAATATTTCGTTAAGTTTTCCTTATCCTTTTATTTAGATATTTACCCCCATATGTGTAGGTGTAGGTGCCCAGGTATAGTAACCCAATAAATTAATAAGATGTTTGCTTTTAAACAGGTGACACATGAATGCTGCCTGTTGATTGGTTGCTATGGGTTCCTGCACTTGGGATAGGTAGGGTATTTTATTACATTACAGAGTTGTGAGCAGCAAGAAAAATTTGTAAAATATTGTAAAATAATTGTATTGAATTGCTTGTTACGCTCCTCTACTGACCTGCTCCCCAACTCCTCTCTCATTCCCCCCTCACACACTCGCATTCAAGACTTTGCAAGGGCTGCCCCCCTTCTCTGGAATTCGCTCCCACAATCTGCCAGACTTTCTCCCAATCTCTCTGCCTTCAAGAGATCTCTAAAAACGCACTTATTCAGAGAAGCTTACCCTAATCTAGTTTAGCAACACCCTGTGCCCCACCTCTCACAACTCTGGTCATGCCCATTCCCACACCTTGTGTCTCAACCCTTTCTCCTTGTAGAGTGTAAGCTCTTTTGGGCAGGGCTCTCTTCCCCTCGTGTATCGGTTATTGATTGTTTTATATGTTACTCTGTATGTCCAATGTATGGAACCCACTTATTGTACAGCGCTGCGGGATATGTTGGCGCTTTATAAATACATGTTAATAATAATAATAATAAAAATAGGTTGGGTGTGGTTACAGCTATAACATTCCCAAGTTACCAACTTAAAAACACCCCAACAAGCTCTGCAAACCTCCAGCATATTTAACATCTATGCTTCATTCATCTCTGCTGGAGATATATGTAATAACAATAATATGGCAAATTACTCATTACTTATTAAGTAGATGTTAATAATAGATAATAATTAAGTTAAGAATTAAAATGGAGTGATGATGAACTAGATAGAAAATGTCAGACATGAATAAAAAAAAAGTATAATATTACCCTCTGATGTGCAGTTTGAAATAAATGAACTCCTTGGGGCATCTGAAATTACAATAAAAGAAAATAAATGGGCACTTTCATTTAAGGGCACATTTACTAAGCAATTTTGAGCAAAAGTTGATTTTTTTTTATTTCTAGATATTTTTGAGATTTACAAATGGGTTTTCTCCAGTGCTCAATTTTTATGATATTGTTTCTAGAAAAATTCAAGTTTTTTTGGACATTTTTCCTGAAATAGTCAGGGCTAGCCTATCCTTGACACACTTTTTCACCACTACTCAAGTTTTCTGATATTGTTTCTAGAAAAATTTGAGTTTTTTGGACATATTCCCTGAACAAAAAATTGACTTTTCCAAAAAGAATTCCACTAATTCTTGATTTATTAATGTTTAGTTACCTTTTTTTTGGCAAAAAATAAATTTTTGGGCAGGTTTGATCTGCCGAGGACCATTGAGTCCTATGGAGGCTTAGAATAGTAGAGAAATAGTCAGTGCTAGCCTTGACACATCATTTTCAAGGGAAAGTTAATCCCATCACTGTTTTCTATTTCACCAAGTTTCAAGTGAAACTTAAACACATTATTGTTTTCAAAGAACGTTTGTCTAAAATGGCTGCTGGGTCAATTTCTGTTTGGGAAAAATAAATAGGATTCATTTAAACTCGGATTTTTTTCAAATTTTAACAATACTTCCAGATCAAAATTTTCGTATGACTGATAACAGCTTTATTGTGACATTTTATAAATGCAACAATGATTGAGTTTAATTCGAATTTATACCATGTCGAGTTTATACGACTTTGAAGGCCAGAAAAAACGAATTTTAGTAAATCAGCCCCTTAAAGGAGAAGGAAAGGCTAAGTCACTTGGGGGTGCCAAAATGTTAGGCACCCCCAAGTGACTTAGATCACTTACCTTTTACCCCGGCTGATGCCCCTGTACAGAGAGAACAGCCCCAGCCCGGGGTAGCTGCGAGCGCTTCCTACTTCCTTTTCGCTTGCGCGCGCATGCGCAGTAGAGTGAAAAGCCGAACTTAAACAAGAAAGTCGGCTTTTCACTCTACTGCACATGCGCTGGCCAACGGATTTCACCGTCAGAAGAAGGAAGGAGGAAGCGCTTCCTACAGGTACCCTGGGCTGGTACTGTTTTCTCCTAACAGGGGCACCAGCCCGGGGTACAAGGTAGGTGATTTAAGTCACTTGGGGGTGCCTAACATTTTGACACCCCCAAGTGACTTAGCCTTTCCTTCTCCTTTAATGTTACAGGTCAACTTCTTGATTTTCTTAGATACATTCTGTACATTCAGTGGCAGAATGATCAAAAATCAAGTTTGAGTTTTATTTGCAACTCGAGAAAAAAACCATGGGAAAAACGTGAATGTGAAAATACTCGAGAACATTTTTCAAAAATGTAAATGATATCTATATATACATATATATTATATAGTTATATTATATATTATTTAGAATTCATTAAAAAATGCAAAAAGCCAGCAGACATAGGAACATAGGAATTGTCGGACACAACTTAATTTTTTTCGCACTTTATTAAAGGGGCTGAAAAGTCAAGAATTTCAGCCCCATTATAAATTAATGAAACAATTTATTTTTTTCTTTCACAATAACATGTGACCCTTGTTATAAAATACAAGTATATTAGTCACTGAGAAGCACTGTTCCCATACAAAGAGGTAGAGAGATTTCTGGCCTAAACAATCATACATGAAACCTTGAGTAAGTTTAAAGGGACAGTAAACCCTAAAAAAGAATATGGCTAGAAATGTTTAGCTATGTGTTTTGAGCCCTTGTACCAGCCCAAAGCCACCAAAGCGCTATAGAAATAAAGCCCCATGCCCCTGAAGATGCCCACAGGAGCTCTCCATCTTTTGCCCAACTAGTGCACATGTTCAGTCTGCTCTTGGCTGATGTAAATGATCTGAGCTTAGGGACCGACTCACAATATTCTTCATTCCTATGCCGGCTTGCTCTAGTCACTACCTGGTCACTATTAAACATGCATACAAGGCAACCAATCACAGTCCTGTCTGGCTGCTCCCTAAAAAACTAAAGTCCCGTTCTGGCACTTTGAGCTTGGGGCGAGACTTTAGCTAAATCCTTATTGTGTGACTTTTCTTTCCACCTTGTAATGATTCCAAATACTGAGCTGTGTTACAAATATATAACAAAGGTTGGAAACAGAGGCAGAAACTGTGACAAAAGTTTCAGTCACTTTGCTATTTACAAAACAGCCCATCTGGGAATAAACTTTCCCAATGTAAAGGCTTTTCTGTATATAATACAGTGACTGTATATGCACCTTACACTCTCCCCCATGGCTAAGGTACAGAGTATTACTAGCTTTAGTACACAACAAACCAATAACCTCGCAAAGTGTTTATGAAGCAGTTGCATGGGGGTTTGTGTGCATTACACACGGGGAGAGGCCAAACTGTGCCAGTAGGTGTATAGGCAGAACAACATGATATGTACAGGGGAACCTCTGCACAAACACTATGTTCCTTCCCAAAGTGACTGACACTCAGTTCAGAGTTTGTGCTCTCACTATAATAAATAGGCTGTGTATGGAACCCCCAGTCTGCTCAGCAAACAGTTGCTTTGGTCAAGGTTTTGGTTGTGCTGTAGTTGTCAGTGTCAGAGAAAGTTGTTTGTAGAAGGATAGAATTCAGACAGTTCTTTGGTTAGAAAAATTACCACAGTTACCTAATATTTTGGGTGAGGGACATTTGGTAATATTTGGGAGTCTGTTGGAAACAAGTTCCATCTAAATACTGAGATAAACCTTGTATAGGGAAGGATGTATATGATATCCTGTAATAAAATGTGTATAATAGGGCAGCACTAGTTTATATGTACCTGTACCCATGATACACCTGTGTCTCTGTGCCAATGGGGTCATTTGGCCAGTATTATTTATGGATTAATTTTAACCTAGTTCTCTATGGAGGTTGAAGAAAAAGTGATATACACAAGAGCATTGACCAATGAGAATGCTAATTAGATTCCCAGCACTATATCAGCCATTTTGATATTATCTTACATATAGAGATAATTATGTCATTTTTCCCTTCATTATATGGCACAGGAATCAGACATGGGGATAAAGGGACAGACTTGTTCAGTGCTGGGAAACTGTGCTTATTGCTCCCAACTCCAATTGCAGGAACAGAGAACAGGGAGCCGGATTTACTCACATCAGCTGGGATTCTCATTGGGGGATTATTTTGCATATTTATGCAGCCACTGGCTTTGGAGAGCTGGGAAATGTTTCATTAAACAATGCAAAAACTCTAAAAGCCACATTACATTACATGGCAACACAGGAACCAGTGCAGTCTGCATATTATGATTCTTATTATTAATCAGATATGGCAGATATTACCTGATGTGCTGTTTTGATAATTTACTACATTCCCTAAGCTCCGCCTCCCAACAGCAGCCCAGAGCAAACTGAGCATGTGCAGGAGCCAAATCTTATAGAAGATGGTCTAACAAAGTAACAACATGGCAGCCCCCTCTGGACAACTTTGAAAGATCATTACTTTAATTAGGCTTCTCAATCCCTGGGCTTGTGCAGTAAGTTCATAATGTTTATATTTAAGTTCAGTATACAAAATACAGCATTTCTAATGATTTTTAATTTTAGACTTTAGTTCTCCATTAAGTAAGTAAACTCACACCCGGTCAGATAAGCTCGTCCAGTGGGTTTTTTCCCAGAGCGTGCTTTTGTAAAAAATAACAATTTCAGCACCTAAACCTTAATAAACATTTTTTTTGCAAAAAAAACCCCATAGACTAACGGACACAAAACAATACATGAGAAACTCACCCAAGGCTTCATGTCTTCCTACAGACACTTAAGCTGAAAATGGTTTAATGGCAAGTAACTGCTAGAAATGACTGAAATCTCATAGTTAAGTACAGACTGTGGAACATAGTTACATGTGCATTATTGTTACTTACATTCTACAGTGACACTAACAGTCTCAGAGACGGACCCGTGAGTATTCCTTGCTAAGCACGTGTAGGTTACACCATCAGCAACTGAAACGTTTTGAAGCACAAGAACCCTCTCTCTGGGTGCTTTAATAACATTGTATCCTTGTCCTTCACCACAGGAAATATCAGCCATTGGTCTGCTTTTTACATAACAGCTTATATTCACTGAGTCTCCTTCTGTTATAGTCAAAGATTTGTTTTCATATGTTCCATTATATCCTGCAAAGAAAAATGATAAATGAGTGCACAACAGGTAAAATAGTTTGAAACCTGTACTGGCAATTTCAATATTCAAATTATATTTACTTGCACCCACTTTTCCACTGTTAATGATGCAAAATGAAGTACAGGTATTGGACCCCTTATCTGGAAACCCATTATCCAGAAAGTTCCAAATTACGGAAAGGCCATCTCCCATAGACTCCATTTTAATCAAATAATTCACATTTTTGAAAATGATTTCCTTTTTCTGTGTAATAATAAAACAGTACCTGTACTTGATCCCAACTAAGATATAATTACCCCTTATTGGGGGCAGAACAGTCCTATTGGGTTTATTTAATGGTTAAATGATTCCCTTTTCTCTGTAATAATAAAACAGTACCTGTACTTGATCCCAACTAAGATATAATTACCCCTTATTGGGGGCAGAACAGCCCTATTGGTTTATTTCATGGTTAAATGATTCCCTTTTCTCTGTAATAATAAAACAGTACCTGTACTTGATCCCAACTAAGATATAATTACCCCTTATTGGGGGCAGAACAGTCCTATTGGGTTTATTTAATGGTTAAATGATTCCCTTTTCTCTGTAATAATAAAACAGTACCTGTACTTGATCCCAACTAAGATATAATTACCCCTTATTGGGGCAGAACAGCCCTATTGGGTTTATTTAATGGTTAAATGATTCCCTTTTCTCTGTAATAATAAAACAGTACCTGTACTTGATCCCAACTAAGATATAATTACCCCTTATTGGGGGCAGAACAGTCCTATTGGGTTTATTTAATGGTTAAATGATTCCCTTTTCTCTGTAATAATAAAACAGTACCTGTACTTGATCCCAGCTAAGATATAATTACCCCTTATTGGGGCAGAACAGCCCTATTGGGTTTATTTCATGGTTAAATGATTCCCTTTTCTCTGTAATAATAAAACAGTACTTTATACTTGATCCCAACTAAGATATAATGAATCCTTATTTTAACCAAAACAATCCTATCAGATTGAATTACTGTTTAAATATTTTTTTTCAGTAGACTTAAGGTAGGAGATCCGAATTATGGAAAGTCCCCTTATCCAGAATACCCCAGGTCCCAAGCATTCTGGATAAAGGGTTCCATACCTGTATACAGGATAGCCAGGGTAGCCAAGAATCCATTCCATTTATCTGCCTGTCGCTCTTATGCCGGCTATTGTTTTTTTATTCCTCTCTAATAAAGTGAATGACAATGAATTTTGCATAGACATAAAATGAAGTAATTTGAAGAATATTTGGAAATGAGAAAACAGAGAGGAAAGGTAATCAAACCATTACCCATTGCTCTTTATAAGAGATTCACGTTAGAATTCATTTGTGCATTTTAAAGGAAAACTATACCCAAACAATGTAGGTCTCTATAAACCTGTAAAACTGTGTTTCATCTAAATAAACCATTTTCATAAAAATATACTGAAGAATGATGGGCCACCTTCTGGTATCATAGGATTCACAGTGCACACAAACAAGCCAAGGCACACATACATGCTAGGCCCCATCAGCCAATGAATGGGCAGAGTTCTGCCTTTTACTCCCACACTACTTCCTGTTACAGTTAGAGCTGCATCACTTCCTGTCAGCTGATCTCTGAGGGAGCACACAGCCCATCACTAAATGGTTAAGTATTTATTCTGGGGGTGTAGTTTTCCTTTAAATGTTGGTACCTTTTCTCCTACAGCCCTTCAGCTTGGAATATAAATATTAATTCCATTGCAAAACCAAAAATTGTTTGATGGGCTTTATTCTAACTGTAAGTACAGTATTTTTTTTTTAATCTTAATGAGACCACTCCAAACATTCAAAATTGTCTTTATTATTTAATGCCCCATGTCTGTAGACCAGGGAAGGGAATAATACCCCACCAACCAGTAACTCTGAGCTACACAGGGAATGTTAACACTTACTGAACTCTACTGTATGTCATAAAATATAATTATAGATCTATCTGGAAAACACTATAGATTCCCAGCAGTTCATTTTATCACTAGTGATAAGCGAATCTGTCCTGTTTTGGTTCACCAAAAAAATCAGCGAAACACGACTTTTTTGACGTACACGGTTTTGTTTTTTTTACGTGCAACAATTTTTTTACGCGCATTTTCGCTGAAGTTTCGCAAAACAATTCACCAATAGCAAAATGTGGAAATTCGCTGTGAATCCATGCCTGGCAAAAAAACTCATCGCTCATCACTGTTTATCACATTTATTAACACTTTATTATTGGAAATTTTTCATATGTTTACATATATATATATATGAATGCACATACCTTTGTTAATTTAACAAGCAGGGGGTTATTAAAATAATATATAAATACAAAGTATAACAGTAAATACCAATAAATAAAAATAAAGATACAGTTGCAAAATGTTAAGAATCAAAGAGCCAAGAGGATGGAGGACCCTGCCCCATAGAGCTTAAATGTTAAAGTATCTGTATTATGAGCTGAGCAGTAACAATGCTTTGTGCAGCAGCCCCTCTGATTATTAAAAAAAAACCAACTCAATAGTTAAATATAATTATTACCTGAAACTCTGATCTTAATTGAAGGAGAATCTGCAACATGAAAAACAAAAATGCACCGTGTAAGTACTGAGAGTTCAGATAAAACAAGGCAGTTCAGCAGAAACAAAGGGGGAATGGGAGATAAACATCTATATTGTGGGACACAGAGATTCCTACATTACTGGTACAGCTGCATTACTAAGCAAAACTCAAACATAATAAAAAGAACCTACTGATATAAACTTACTCCCAGTGCTTCTCTTAAAATTTGCTCCTTAGATTAATTTTCTATTTTTGATTGATTAACAGAACATGCTATAGCAAAGCCCATACAAAAGTCAATATTCTTTGTCATTTATAAGATAAACTCCAATTTACTACTATGTTGTTATAATTTATATAATAGTGAATTTGTACTCCACGGTGCAGCAGCAGGACCTACAATTCATTTATTTGTTCCTATTTGGAGCAATTATGACAGTAGGTGTTTCTGTAGGAACAGAAAGTATTCCTTAAAGGAAAAAGAAAGTCAAAGTCACTTGGGGGTGCCAAAATGTTAGGCACCCCCAAGTGACTTTGACCACCTACCTTTTACCCCGGGCTGGTGCCCCTGTGAGGAGGGAACAGCACCAGCCCGGGGTAGCTGCCGGCGCTTCCTTCCTTCTGATTCGCTGCGCGCATGCGCAGTAGAGTGAAAAGCCGAACTTAAACATTAAAGTCGGCTTTTCACTCTACTGCGCATGCGCCCACCGCTGGCATTCAGGAAAAGGAAGCCAGGAAGAAGGAAGCGATCCGCTCCAGGTGCCCCGGGCTGGTGCTGTTTTCTCCTAACAGGGGCACCAGCCCGGGGTACGAGGTAAGCGGTTAAAGTCACTTGGGGGTGCCTAACATTTTGGCACCCCCAAGTGACTTTGACTTTCGTTTCCCTTTAATACACATCAGTGTCTATTTGCCATTATGACAGCCATGTGTTGGGAAGGGAAGCCTCTGTAATTTCCTGTTTATGCCACACCCTTTCCTCTTTACACATTTTGCTTTCATTTTAGAGGTCTCTTTTATCTTGTGTCTTTTAGGGTCTGATACCTTGTACAATATAGAGTGTCTGATGGGGACTGTTGTGTACAAAGTTCTTCTAAAGTGGTGAGGAGGGTGTCAATGATCATTTTATTAATGGGGTCTTGTATCTAGTGTCTATTTTGTGTATATTTAAGCTGATTTAGAAAGGATTCTTCAGCTGGACAACTGGACAAATAGATGTCAGGGGTAACAGTTTTTTAATGTATGAGCTTTCATTATATTTTCTCCTTAGGAATGTTCCTTTTACCATACCGGGGGGGGGGGGGGGGGAAGTAAGGACTGCCCATAAGTGGAGAAATGGGACCCCCACATGTCAACTGGACAGGGGCAGTCTTCAGATATTAGTCTGCTTAAGAAATAGTTTCTCTGCAGAATTTTAGTAATGTACAGTAGATGAGTCTGGCCTGATGTAAAGGTAAACAAAGGTCCAGGGCCGGATGGGATTCATCCCAGGGTATTAAATGAGCTGAGCGCTGTGATTGCCAAACCTCTTCACTTAATTTTTCAGGATTCATTGAGGTCTGGCATGGTGCCAAGAGACTGGCGGATTGCTAATGTGGTGCCGTTATTTAAAAAGGGATCCCGTTCTCAGCCTGAAAACTATAGGCCTGTTAGTCTGACATCAGTAGTAGGAAAACTTTTGGAAGGGGTAATAAGGGATAGGGTACTTGAATACATTGCAGTTCACAATACTATTAGTTTGTGCCAGCATGGTTTTATGCGTAACAGATCTTGCCAGACTAATTTAGTCGCCTTTTATGAGGAGGTGAGCAGGAACCTTGATGCTGGAATGGCAGTTGATGTCATCTACTTGGACTTTGCTAAAGCGTTTGATACAGTACCTCACAGAAGGTTAATGATCAAATTAAGGAATATTGGCCTAGAACATAATATTTGTAATTGGATAGAGAACTGGCTGAAGGATAGAGTACAAAGAGTGGTTGTAAATGGAACATTTTCTAATTGGACCAGTGTGGTTAGTGGAGTACCGCAGGGGTCAGTCCTTGGGCCTTTGCTTTTTAACTTGTTTATTAATGACCTGGAGGTGGGCATAGACAGTATTGTTTCTATTTTTGCTGATGACACTAAATTGTGCAAAACTATAAGTTCCATGCAGGATGCTGCCGCTTTGCAGAGCGATTTGACAAAATTAGATAACTGGGCAGCAAACTGGAAAATGAGGTTCAATGTTGATAAGTGCAAAGTTATGCATTTTGGTAGAAATAATATAAACGCAAACTATCTACTGAATGGGAGTGTGTTGGGGGTTTCCTTAATGGAGAAGGATCTAGGGGTTTTTGTTGATAACAAGTTGTCTAATGCCAGGCAGTGTCATTCTGTGGCTACTAAAGCAAATAAAGTGCTGTCTTGTATAAAAAAGGGCATTGACTCAAGGGATGAAACATAATTTTGCCCCTTTATAGGTCCCTGGTAAGGCCTCACCTTGAGTATGGGGGGCAGTTTTGGGCTCCAGTCCTTAAGAAGGATATTAATGAGCTGGAGAAAGTGCAGAGACATGCAACTAAACTGGTTAAGGGGATGGAAGGGTTAAACTATGAGGTGAGACTGTCGAGGTTGGGGTTGTTCTCTCTGGAAAAGAGGCGCTTGCGAGGGGACATGATTACTCTGTACAAGTACATTAGAGGGGATTATAGGCAGTTGGGGGATGTTCTTTTTTCCCATAAAAACAATCAGTGCACCAGAGGTCACCCCTTTAGATTAGAGGAAAGGAGCTTCCATTTGAAGCAGCGTAGGTGGTTTTTCACGGTGAGGGCAGTGAGGTTATGGAATGCCCTTCCTAGTGATGGGGTAATGGCAGATTCTGTTAATGCCTTTAAGAGGGGCCTGGATGAGTTCTTGATCAATCAGAATACCCAAGGCTATTGTGATACTAATATCTACAGTTAGTATTAGTGGTTGTATATATAGTGTATGTATGTGAGTGTATAGATTGGTAGGTGTGGGTTAAGTGTGCTGGGTTTACTTGGATGGGTTGAACTTGATGGACACTGGTCTCTTTTCAACCCTATGTAACTATGTAACTATGATGGGGGGGGGGGGTTGTAACCACCATAATGCTTGAAGGGGTCTATCTATTAGGGACTTCTCTATCTGGTTCCATTTTGCTATCATTATAATAAAACCATCTACAATCCTACCCAAGGTAACCATATATTTTAAGGCAGTGAAGTCCCAAGTCACCTTGCAATTTGTGCTTTGATGAGATACTTTTGCATATACTGGGTTTAGTCCCTGCCCAAATATAAGCAGTCAGTGCCACATGTAAGACATCAAAAAAAGCACTCTGTTTGTTTCAAAGTTTGAAGTAAATAAAGTATTCTTGGTAAAATGTTCATTTTTATCAAACCAATATGGGCAAACCAGGATAATTTTGGGAGTTGACGGTGTAGACGATCCTGTGTGATTTGTGAGAGAAACGTTATATGGTTTAGTTGGAAGAGGAAAGATCTGCCGAAATATGTATTACTGAGTATTTTATTGACTTTATTGGCTTATTTCAATTACTATACTTTCCATATTCTAGAACTAATGAGGGAAGAGATATATGAGGTTGCATAATGAAAATTAAAGGTCATCGGCACATAAGGCGACTTTATCACTCTTACTCTAAATTTGTATTATCAATATATTATGATTATTCCTAATTGCATTAGCCAGATGTTCCATAACATATCGGGGAGAGGAGGAACCCATATCTAGTTCCATTATGAATCTGGACAGGGCTAGATAAAAAGCTGCTAATTTAAATTCTAGTTTGTGGTTCTTTATACAGTGCCACAACTCTTTGTATTGCCTTTTAACCTAATCCTTTCTGGGAAAGCGTTTCTTGTAAGAAAACCCAGCTGACGTTGTCAAAAGCCATCTATTGACAGTATGGGAATATCCTGGTGTTTAGCATGGATTATAATTGGTATTGTCTTAAGGCTGATGCCAGATAAGGCGTTTTTACGCTGCGTATTTTCTAATTCTCTCGGCGGCTGAAAAACGCACAATATCATCATCCATAGAAATAACTTAAACAGTCTCGATGGAAAACACACTATGCGTAAATACACTAGAAAACGCGTTACCACGGACTTTTCATGCGTTTGCCGAAATACGCTGTTATTTGCACAGCAAGCTATTCCTATGTGTACACAAAGGCAGCTGCCAGACCTAGCAGAAATACGCAGCGTTTTTACTATTTCGCACTGTTAGCACCATGGGAAACGGGATTTGCTATGTCACCAGTACTAGGCAAAAGGCCCGGCTGAAAAACGCCATAGTCAGGGGCTGTGTGGGTTGTGCGGCGTTTTTAGGCGGAGAGAATACGCAGCGTAAAAACGCCACGTCTGGCATCAGCCTTAGGGTGTTATCTTTAGCCTGTTCGGCAAAAATCCCAGCTGCACAAAATCAGTTAAATACAGTAGATGAATTTTAAGCTTTTCTGCCAAGATTCTGGAATATAATTTCATATAAACATGCAATAGCTTGATAAACCTGTAACTTGAACAAGTTAGTGAATCTTTGCCTGGTTTATGGGTCAGCAAGATGTGCAGCTCTAACATCGTCGAGGGCACACAAGGGTTTGCGTCTATATTATCGAAAGCTTGTAACATTAATTCCAAAAGCTCAATTTGTAAGGCTGTAGAAAAAAAGCAGTGTATCCGTTTAGACCTAGGGCCTTGTCATATGGTATATTTATTACAGGGGATAATAATTCCATCAGGGTAATAGTTACAGGCTATGTTTACCTGCCATACTTCTTGTAGTTTCTCATGAAAGTACAGGTATTGGATCTGTAATCTGGAATGCTTGGGACCAGGGGTCTTCCAGATAAGGGGTTATTCCATAATTTGAATTATTTGCCTCCAAATGTATCTTAAATGGCATCAAGTACAAGGCACAATTTTATTATTACAGAGAAGAAGGGAATCATTTAACCATTAAATAAACCCAATAGGGCTGTTCTGCCCCCAATAAGGGGTAATTATATCTTAGTTGGGATCAAGTACAGGTACTGTTTTATTATTACAGAGAAAAGGGAATCATTTAACCATTAAATAAACCCAATAGGGCTGTTCTGCCCCAATAAGGGGTAATTATATCTTAGTTGGGATCAAGTACAGGTACTGTTTTATTATTACAGAGAAAAGGGAATCATTTTTAAAAATTTGAATTATTTGTTTAAAATGGAGTCTATGGGAGATGGCCTTCCTGTAATTTAGTACGTTTTTGGATAGTGGGTTTCCAGATAACAGGTCCTATACCTGTACTCTATATTTCTGTTTCAGAAGAAGAAAACTAATCTGAGAGCAATTCCTCCTGCTGGGGAATCAAGTACAAGGCACTCTTTTATTATTACAGAGAAAAGGGAATCATTTAACCATGAAATAAACCCAATAGGGCTGTTCTGCCCCAATAAGGGGTAATTATATCTTAGTTGGGATCAAGTACAGGTACTGTTTTATTATTACAGAGAAAAGGGAATCATTTAACCATGAAATAAACCCAATAGGGCTGTTCTGCCCCAATAAGGGGTAATTATATCTTAGTTGGGATCAAGTACAGGTACTGTTTTATTATTACAGAGAAAAGGGAATCATTTAACCATTAAATAAACCCAATAGGGCTGTTCTGCCCCCAATAAGGGGTAATTATATCTTAGTTGGGATCAAGTACAGGTACTGTTTTATTATTACAGAGAGAAGGGGAATAATTTTTAATAATTTCTAAAAATTATAGTTATTTGTTTAAAATGGAATTTATGTCCTTTCCATAATTCAGTACTTTCTGGATAGTGGGTTTATTTTTCTTAGGTTTTATCCACTATCTTATTTTGAAATAAACACCTGAAAACTTCTTTCACTGAATGTGCTCCAAAACCAAAGATTTGAAAACAATAGAAATATGAAATACTACTTTTTGAGGAAATTCAGGGGAAAAAAACACAGTAACCGATGTAAATAAATGGAAGAGAGGAAACTTACACTGAACTTTCAGGGTGATGCTGCTGTTAGTGGAGACCCCACTGTAAGTCACTGTACATGTGAGGGGGCTATTGTGCTCTCTCTGGGATGGTGTAAAACTGATAATTGATTTACCAGCCTGATCCTCCTGCTTATAGTTATATAATTTCGTCATTTTTATCCTTCCTCCCCATGTGATGTTTCCCTTGCACCCTTGAGGTGCTGGATGAGCCGTACAAGTCAGTGTTATTGGCTTCCCAGCGATCAGCTCCCCCCCAGGGGATATAGTAGGTTCTGGTAGATCTGTAACAGAATTGGGAGATACAGATGGAGCAAATATTAATGAGACATGTTTGTCACACAGTGCTCTCCTCTCACCAATTATTTAATTGGGGAAAAGGATGTGGGTCTCTAGTGTATATGATCCAGTTAATGTTGTTACTTTTGTCTCATCACTTTTAAATGCACAATAAGAAGCAGTGAAGCACTTTTTAAACCCGAGCACTTATTTATGTTTTTACGTGTTTGTCACTTCTTTTTTCATTCCCGTAGGATTTTGTGGTGCAAATCAGCCCATTAGGGCTCTGCCCCAAAGACCTAGGGGAGAGTTATATGGCCATTAGGCTTTGGCTCTGCCTGAACTTGGCTCTAGTTCCATTGGCACTGCCCCATGATAGGAGGAGTCTCAGCTTGCAAGAACCCCTTTCTCTTTCAGTCAGAAGAGAGCACTTACACAGGTACAATAATTATAATATAGAGCAGGACAGATGCCATCATTATATCTTTACAAAACATTGTCCAGTGTTCTTTTATTATTTTTTTTAATTCTTTGATTATTAAAAATAAAACTCAACAGTTAAATATAATTATTACCTGCAACTTTGATCTTAATTGAAGGAGAATCTGCAACATGAAAAACAAAAATGTACCGTGTAAGTACTGAGATTTCAGATAAAACAAGGCAGTTCAGCAGAAACAAAGGGGGAATGGGAGATAAACATCTATATTGTGGGACACAGCGATTCCTACATTACTGGTACAACTGCATTACTAAGCAAAACTCAAACATAATAAAAAGAACCTACTGATATAAACTTACTCCGAGTGCTTCTCATAAAATATTTGCTCCTTATATTAATTTTCTATTTTTAATTGATTAACAGAACATGCTATAGCAAAGCCCATACAAAATTTATATAACAGGGAATTCATACACCACGGTAATGTCCTACAATTCATTTATTTCATCATATTTGGAGCAATTATGACAGTAGGGGGCTGATTTACTAATCCACGAATCCGAATCCCGAATGGGAAAAAATCGGATTGGAAACGAACAATTGTTGCGAATTTTTCGTAGCCATTACGTTTTGCTTGTATATTGTCGCGACTTTTTCGTATTGAGCGCTCGTAAACGGCATGCAAACCTTTGCGACTTTGCATGATTTTGGAAGCCTCCCATAGGACTCAATGGCACTCTGCAGCTCCAACCCAGCCCAAGGAAAGTCTCCCATAGGGCTCAATGGCACTCTGCAGCTCCAACCCAGCCCAAGGAAAGTCTCCCATAGGACTCAATGGCACTCTGCAGCTCCAACCTGGCCCAAGGAAAGTCTCCCATAGGGCTCAATGGCACTCTGCAGCTCCAACCTGGCCCAAGGAAAGTCTCCCATAGGGCTCAATGGCACTCTGCAGCTCCAACCCGGCCCAAGGAAAGTCTCCCATAGGGCTCAATGGCACTCTGCAGCTCCAACCCGGCCCAAGGAAAGTCTCCCATAGGGCTCAATGGCACTCTGCAGCTCCAACCTGGCCCAAGGAAAGTCTCCCATAGTGCTCAATGGCACTCTGCAGCTCCAACCTGGCCCAAGGAAAGTCTCCCATAGGGCTCAATGGCACTCTGCAGCTCCAACCTGGCCCAAGGAAAGTCTCCCATAGGGCTCAATGGCACTCTGCAGCTCCAACCCGGCCCAAGGAAAGCCTCCCATAGGACTCAATGGCACTCTGCAGCTCCAACCCGGCAAAAGGAAAGCCTCCCATAGGACTCAATGGCACTCTGCAGCTCCAACCTGGCCCAAGGAAAGTCTCCCATAGGGCTCAATGGCACTCTGCAGCTCCAACCTGGCCCAAGGAAAGTCTCCCATAGGGCTCAATGGCACTCTGCAGCTCCAACCCGGCCCAAGGAAAGTCTCCCATAGGGCTCAATGGCACTCTGCAGCTCCAACCCGGCCCAAGGAAAGTCTCCCATAGGGCTCAATGGCACTCTGCAGCTCCAACCTGGCCCAAGGAAAGTCTCCCATAGGGCTCAATGGCACTCTGCAGCTCCAACCCGGCCCAAGGAAAGCCTCCCATAGGGCTCAATCGCACTCTGCAGCTCCAACCTGGCCCAAGGAAAGTCTCCCATAGGACTCAATGGCACTCTGCAGCTCCAACCCGGCCCAAGGAAAGTCTCCCATAGGACTCAATGGCACTCTGCAGCTCCAACCCGGCCCAAGGAAAGTCTCCCATAGGGCTCAATGGCACTTTGCAGCTCCAACCTGGCCCAAGGAAAGTCTCCCATAGGGCTCAATGGCACTCTGCAGCTCCAACCCGGCCCAAGGAAAGTCTCCCATAGGGCTCAATGGCACTCTGCAGCTCCAACCTGGCCCAAGGAAAGTCACGATACTGAAGCTTGAATGAATCCAAAACTTTCGTTCTCGGCACGACGGCTACGAAAAAGTCGAGACAATTTACGAGCAAGTTGTAATGGCTATGAAAAAGTCGCGACAATTTACGAAAAAATCGCAAAATACTGATCATTACGAAAAAAACGCATTCGGACGCTTTTCGGACGTTCGTGGATTAGTAAATGTGCCCCTAGGTGTTTATATAGCAATAGAAAGTATTCCCATCTCTCTTCATTTAACATTATTTACGCTTTTGTCTCATGAACACAGTTGAACGAAAAATTCTGGAGTTTTACATTTCATTAAAAAAGTTTCCTAAATACAATATCAGGGAAGCCTCTGTCATTTCCTGTTTGTGCCACACCCTTTCCTCTTTGCACATTTTGTTTCCATTTTAGTGGTCTCTTTTATTTTGTGTCCTTTTAAGGTCTGATAACTTGTACAATATGGAGTGTCTGATGGGGACCGTTGTATACAAAGTTCTTCTAAAGGGGTGAGGGGGGTGTCAATGATCATTTTGATTTAGAAAGGATTCTTCAGCTGGACAACTGGACAAATAGATGTCAGGGGTAACAGTTTTTTAATTTATAATCTTTCATTATATTTTGTCAGTAGGAATGTTCCTTTTACCATACCTGGGGGGGGGGGGGGAGTAAGGATTACCCATAATTGGAGAAATGGGATTCCCACATGTAAACTGGACAGGGGCACTTTTCTGAAACTAGTCCAATAAGTGTCCAATGTTCTTTTTAAAGGGGAGGGTAACTGTTAAATTAATCCTTAGTATGTTATAGATTGACCTATTTTAATCAATTTTCAGTCTTCATTATGGATTTTGAGTTATTAGGCTTCCTATTCTGCTTATTTCCAGCCTGCAAGTGAAAATGCTCTTTGGCTGTCAGGGTCACTGATGTCGGCAACCCCAAACATGTCACATTTCTAGATTCAGTTTTATTGTTTTTTCTTACCAGTCTTTTCTTTTTCATTTATATATCTTTACTTTTAATTTCCAAACTGCTGCCAGAGTAATTAATTCCTCTAAAGTAGAATATCAGCATTCCTGTATTCCATTTTATAGAACTGTCTGATCAGCTGACAGTATGCTATGGTTGTCCAGTTTAAAGGTATAATATACCTTTATATTAGCTTTTAGTATATTATAGCTGGACCGATTGAGATTCTTTAATAGGCCACTTAACATAATATAAACTGTTATATGTTATATATATAATCTGTTTGCTAAATATTCATTCTGGGGGTATCGTTTTCTTGTAAATGCTGTGCACCAATTGACGCAAAGGAACAATGGATTCAGTGGAAGGTAGAAGTACCATCAACCAGAACATTTTTAGCACCGATGTGTCTGCGGCATATCAGGACTGGGATCGCACTGGGATTATAGGAGTGCCCTTAAATGAGGCTCTAGAAAGTAATTTTCTGAGACAGATTGCAATTGGTCTTCATTTTTCATTATTATTATTATGTTTTTTTCAATTATTTGACTTTTCATTCAGCAGATCTCCAGGCTGAACTTCAGCAGCTGGTTGCTAGGGTCAAAATAAGCTTAGCAACCAGGGAGATGTTTGAATGAGAGACAGAAATATGAATAGGAAGGCGCCTGAATGGAAAGGTGATTAATAATAAATAACAATAAAATTGTAGCCTCACAGACCAATAGTTTTTTTGGCTTCTGGGGTCAGTGATCCCCATTTGAAAGCTGGAAAAAGTCAGAAGGAGGCAAATAGTTAAAAAAAAATAAAAATGAATAATAAATTAATAATGAAGACCAATTAAAAAGTTTCTTTGAATTGTCTACTATACAATTTATTAAAAGATAACTTAAAAGTGAACAACCCCTTTAAGGCTAGTGCCACACTGAGTGGCCTGTGCATAACCACAGGCTGAGATCTGCCCCTGTGCTTGAAAAAAAATATATATATATACGTAAAAGTTATTTCCCTGCACCAAGATGAAAGCTATAAATTAAAATGGATGTTGTATGTTACATTGTGGTTTCATAGACTTTCCATAATAACATTTTTTAGGTTTTTGTGATACACTGGGTTTCTCTTTCTCACCTGTCACAGTCACTCTGAGCCTGTATGAACTATAGGAATATTTAGTATTTACGTCTTCAATTCGGAATACATATTCCCCTTGATCGGCTGGTTGGGCATTGCTGATAGAGAATGAGCAGTCTCCTTCCTGTACTTTCCCAGTCAGGGTGAATCGGCCTTTTGTTCCCTCAGAAACCATAGAGGCATTTGTAGAGGCTGCAACAATGTCAGGAGTGTCTGTTCTCTTCCAAATCCCTGTGACAAGTGTAGATAAAGTGCTACCGGCAGGAACAGTAAATGTACAGGGAATTTCCACACAGAGACCAGATGCCACCGACACTGACTGGGCATTTAGAGTATAACCATGTTGACAGTCGGCACCTGTGGGAAAACACACGTAGGGTTATGAATGGGTTTGTGCATGTGTGTATGTATGTGTGTCTTCCTGTGCATATGTATGTATAACATATGTGTCTGTGTGTGTTAAAAGCAAAGAAGCAATGAAAACAAATAAAACACCACAAGAAACATTTCTCTTGATCTCATTTTTATAAGTGTTTAATTATCTCCCTGCCTATTCTGCATCTCTCCAGGCTGCATTTTCATCCACTATCAGGTTGAGGCAATAAGGGCTATTTACTGCTACAAGTGCACTTGCACTAAAATGGATGTAAATGGATGTAAATGTTTGCGTATTTAATCCATTCATTAAAACCCACTTGCATGTGCTTGTCGTTGTCCTAAGAGCCATTGTGCCCTCCCAGTCTAATGATCCCTGCACAATGTGCATATTGAAGCTGGGGGTGCTACTGTCACCCTGATCATGTGTTCAATACTTATAATGTAGAGCAGGACAGGTGCCATCATTATATCTTTACAATACATTGTCCAATGTTCTTCTTTTTTATTCTTTGATTTAAATAAAAACAAAAAGTCAACAGTTAAATATAATTATTACCTGAAACTTTGATCTTATTTGAAGGAGAATCTGCAACATGAAAAACAAAAATGCACCGTGTAAGTACTGAGATTTCAGATAAAACAAGGCAGTTCAGCAGAAACAAAGGGGGAATGGGAGATAAACATCTATATTGTGGGACACAGAGATTCCTACATTACTGGTACAGCTGAATTACTAAGCAAAACTCAAACATAATAAACCTACTGATGTACTTACTCCCAGTGCTTCTCTTATATTTGCTCCTAATATTAATTTTCTATTTTTAATTGATTAACAGATCAATCTGTTGATTAACAGAACATGCTATAGCAAAGCCCATACAAAAGTCAATATTCTTTGTCATTTGTTAGATAACCTCCAATTTACCACTGGGTTGTGTGAGAGAAATGCTGGATTAGAGGTGGAAGGTGTTTATATTTCTCCCAGATTTCTCTCTTATATATACTAAGCTCCAGGGAAAGTATGTCAGCAGTGCATTTGACTTTTGGAAAAGCCGGTAAAAAGGGCCCTGGAGCGAATGGAAGTGAGCGGGTGGGACTTCCATTCAACAGGCTATCCAGGTTTTGGTGAAGCCTGGCTAATTAGTGGCCTCGTTAGGCTTCAGGGGAAACCCCTTTAAACATGGTGTCTGCAGAGTGACTCACTCTCTCCCTTCCTGGGGAACTGCCTGCATGCAGTAAGGAGAGAGCCGGACACAGTAAGTAACCCAACTACTTTTGTTTTTTGTAGAGTTGGATGCTAAATCCTCTCTATTGCATAGAGAGGGAGCTGCTGTATGTTTAGTTAGAGCCGGACAGGCTAGGATTTACTTTTATATGTATGTATGTATGTATAACTTTATTTATAAAGCGCCACAAGGGTACGCAGCGCTGTACAGTCTTACAGAATACAAAATTACACACAGGGAGGACAAGTGATATAATAAATAAATACAATAAATATATATATATATATATATAAGTGCCATGTGGTATGAGACACAGTAGGAAGGAGGTCCCTGCCCCGTAGAGCTTACAATCTGAGTGGTTGGGTGACATACAGGCACAAACTGGAAGGTAAGAGTGCATCAGGTATGGGCATTTGCCCTTAAGCACAGGACTGGGCAAAATAATGTCTTAGTGCTCCAGAAGGTAACAGGTGAGTTTTTTCTTAAAGAGAGTGGGTGAGTTTTCCCTACGGAGGGATTCAGGGATAGAGTTCCAGAGGGAAGGAGCAGCGAGATAGAAAGGTTTAAGACGAGAGAGCGCAGTGGGTGTGGATGGTGTAAAGAGACGGAGGCTCTGAGAGGAGCGGAGGAGACGACCAGGAACATGTAGGGAGACCAGTGAAGAAATGTAGTGAGGAGCAGAGGAGTGAAGGGCTTTGAATGTTAGCAGAAGGATTTTGTAAGCTATCCTTTGCTTGACAGGCAGCCATGCTAGTGAGCTTAATTGAGGGTGAGCTGGATCCCTCTTAGGAGAGAGCAGGAGGATCCTGGCAGCAGAGTTTAAGATTGATTGCAGGGGAGAGAGGTGGGAGTCTGGGAGGCCGCTTAGTAGGAGATTGCAGTAGTCTAAGCGGGAAAGGATAAGGGCATAGATTAGTGTTTTAGCCGTTGCTTGTGAAAGAAAGGGGCGTATCTTGGCAATATTACGGAGGAAAAAGCGGCAGGTTTTGGCAGTGTTATTAATATGGTTAGAGAAGGAGAGGGACTGGTCAAAGATAACCCCAAGGCAGCGTGCAGAATTTACAGGGTTGATGGTCATGCCATCAATAGTAATGGTGAAAGGAGGAGGAGGGCCAGGTTTGGGCGGGAAGACCATGAGCTCTGTTTTAGCTAGGTTAAGTTTGAGCTGGCGTCGGTCCATCCAGGAGGAGATAGCCAGGAGGCAGTTACCAATCTGGGTTTGGACATCAGCAGTTAGTGCAGGGGTGTCTAAATATATCTGGATGTCATCTGCATATAGGTGGTATTTAAGGCCAAAAGAAGAAATAAGGTCTCCCAAAGAGAGAGTGTACAGGGAGAACAGCAGGGGACCAAGCACAGAGCCCTGAGGCACCCCCACACTGAGCGGAACCGGGGTAGAGGATTTGTTAGTAAGAGTGACAGAGAAGGAGCGGTTAGAGAGATAGGAAGAGAACCAGGATGCTGCTTGATCCCGGATACCCAGAGAATATAGAATTTGCATAAGAATAGAATGGTCGACAGTATCAAAAGCAGAGGAAAGGTCTAGGAGAATGAGAACCGAGTAGCGTCCTTTGGCCTTGGCAGTCTGGAGATCATTTGCCACTCTACATAAGGCCGTCTCAGTGGAGTGCGCAGGCCGAAAACCAGACTGCATAGGGTCCAGCAGATTATGGGTGCAGAGGAAGTTAGTTACACGAGAAAAGACAAGACGTTCCAGGAGTTTAGAGGCTAGGGGCAGGAGAGAGACAGGACGGTAGTTAGAAAGGCAGGACGGGTCCAGTGTAGCCTTTTTAAGAATGGGTTTGACACATGCTTGTTTGAAGAGAGAGGGAAAAGTACCAGAAGCCAGAGAGGAATTGAATATGTGGGTAAGAGCTGGAGTAAGGGCAGGGGCACACTGTTTTAGTAGGGACGAGGGCATAGGATCCAGTGAGCAGGTTGTAGGCGGAGAGGATCGGAGAAGCTGAGAAACTTCAGACTCTGTTACGAGACTGAAGGAGCTGAATACGGAGAGAGGAGATTTAGGAAGGTCGAGATTACCGGTATCTGAGGGTTGGGAAAATTGATTGCGGATAGAATCGACTTTGCTTTTAAAGAAGTCGGCAAAGTCCTGGGGGGTGTGTTCAGATACGATTGATTCATTAGGTGAGGGATGAAGTAGCGCGTTAAATATGGAGAATAAGCGCCGCGGGTTTGATTTATTATTATTTATAAGTGTGTTATAGTATGCTTGCTTGGCCTGGGATAGGGCAGTATTGAGGCACACCATAAGGAATTTATAGTGGAGGAAGTCAGCTTTAACGCGTGATTTCCTCCAAATGCGCTCAGCAGATCGTGCACAGGAGCGCAGAAATCGCGTCTGAGGGTTAAGCCAGGGACGGGGATTGCGGGCACGACTGCGTTGGGGCTGCAGGGGGGCATGGGTGTTAATTGCAGATGATAAAATTGAGTTGTAGCTATTTACCAGTGACTCAGGATCAGAGGAAGCGCAGGAGGAGGAGAGGCTAGAACTAAGAGAGTTAGAGAGAGCAGTTATATCAACCATTCGCGTGTTGCGAATCAGGGTTTTAGGCTGAGAGTTAGAGGGAGAATGAGACACGTGCGAGATAGAAAAGGAGATAAGATGATGATCTGAAAGAGGAAAAGGCTCACTGTTAAATGTAGATAGATCTAGATTTTTAGAAAAGACCAGATCTAGAAAATGACCATCCTTATGGGTAGCTGTATTAGTCCACTGCCGGAGATCAAAGGAGGAGGTTAGATGGAGAAATCGAGAGGGCCAGGGCTGAGAGGGGTCATCTATATGGCAATTGAAGTCACCTAAAATGATTGCAGGGGTGTCAGAGCATAGAAAAAAAGAGAGCCAGGATTCAAAGTCAGAGAGAAAAGTAGCCAAGGATTTTGTAGAAGGAGGTCTGTAAACAACTGCCACCCGCACAGAGAGAGGGTGGAACAGCTGAACCGTATGCACCTCGAAAGAAGGAAACCTGAAAGTAGGGGGTATAGGGATTAGTTTAAACCGGCAATGAGGGGAGAGCAGAACCCCTACCCCTCCCCCACGGCCAGTAATGCGGGGAGTGTGAGAGAATGAAAGGCCGCCATAAGAGAGAGCTGCCTCAATAGCATTATCATTTTATGTTTTGTTTTCCAATATACTCCTGTGTGCCGGTTATATGTGAATAAAGCTGATTGCGGTCAGCTTAAAACTAAATGCTGGGTGTAAACTGTTGTTTTCTGAGACCAATCTTATCCCTGCAATCTACCTAAACCCCCAGAGACTGCACTGTTTGGTTGAGTTGCCTTACAGTTGTTATAATTTATATAATAGGGAATTCTTACACCTCGGTGCAGCAGCAGGACCTAATGTCCTAGAATTAATGTATTTGTTCCTATTTGGAGCAATTATGACAGTAGGTGTTTATGTAGCAATAGAAAGTATTCCCATCTATCTTCATTTAACATTATTCCTGCTTTTGTTGAAGGAAAAATTCTGGAGTTTTACATAAAAAAAGTTTCCTAAATACAATATCAGTGTCTATTTGCCATTATGACAGTTGTTTCCATTTTAGTTCCATTTATTTTGTGTCCTTTTAAGGTCTGATAACTTGTACAATATGGATTGTCTGATGGGGACCGTTGTATACAAAGTTCTTCAGCTAGACAGCTGGACAAATAGATGTCAGGGGTAACAGTTTTTTAATGTATAAGCTTTCATTATATTTTCTCCGTTGGAATGTTCCTTTTACCATACCTGGGGGGGGGGGTGGAGTAAGGATTACCCATAATTGGAGAAATGGGACCCCCAAGTGTAAACTGGACAGGGGCACTTTTCTGATAATTGTCCAATGTTCTTTTTAAAGGGAAGGGTAACTGTTAAATTAATCCTTAGTATGTTATAGACTGACCTATTTCAGTTGGCCTTCATTATGGATTTTGAGTTATTAGGCTTCCTATTCTGCTTATTTCCAGCCTGCAAGTGAAAATGCTCTTTGGCTGTCAGGGTCACTGATGTCGGCAACCCCAAACATGTCACATTTCTAGATTCAGTTTGATTGTTTTTTCTTACCAGTCTTTTCTTTTTCATTTATATATCTTTACTTTTGATTTCCAAACTGCTGCCAGGCTGCCAGAGTAATTAATGCCTCTAAAGTAGAATATCAGCATTCCTGTATTCCATTCTATAGAACTGTCTGATCAGCTGACAGTATGCTCTGGTTGTCCAGTTTAAAGGTATATTATACCTTTATATTAGCTTTTAGTATATTATAGCTGAACCCATTCTAATTTTAAATAATTAAACTTCCTTATCTTATTTCCAACCTGCAACTGAATTTTTTTTTTATAAAATTGCTGCCCCCTGGGATCATAGGAGTCACAGTGCACACAAACAAGCCAAGGCACACATACATGCTAGGCCCCATCAGCCAATGAATGGGCAGAGTATTATTTTGCTCCCACACTACTTCCTGTTACAGTTAGAGCTGCATCACTTCCTGTCAGCTGATCTCTGAGGGAGCACACAGCCCATCACTAAATGGCGGGTCAAGGGAAAGGCTGTAAAAGGACAATATTTACTGATATATATATTCCAGTTTGGGGAGATTCTTTAATAGGCCACTTAACATAATATATACTGTCTGGTTACGTAATCTCTCCATCTGACATCAGTATAATGACATATTGTACAGATCAGTCCCATCTCACTGTACCCCCCACCTGCAATATACACTGGGTTTCTCTTACTCACCTGTCACACTCACACTGAGCCTGTACTGACTATAGGAATATCCATCGGATCCGTCTTCAATTCGGAATTCATATTCTCCTTGATCGGCTGGTTGGGCATTGCTGATAGAGAATGAGCAGTCTCCTTCCTGTACTTTCCCAGTCAGGGTGAATCGGCCTTTTGTTCCCTCAGAAACCTTAGAGGCCTCTGTAGAGGCTGCAACAATGTCAGGAGTGTCAGTTTTCCTCCAAATCCCTGTGACACTTGTAGATAAAGGTCTATTGGCAGGAACAGTAAATTTACAGGGAATTTCCACACAGAGACCAGATTCCACCCACACTAACCGGTGGGCATTTAGAGTATAACCTGGATGTTGACAGTCGGCGCCTGTGGGAAAACACACGTAGGGTTATGAATAGATTTGTGCATGTGTGTATGTATGTGTGTCTTCCTGTGCATATGTATGTATAACATATGTGTCTGTGTGTGTTAAAAGCAAAGAAGCAATGAAAAGAAAATAAGTAAATTAAACACACAAGAATAATTTCTGTTGGTCTCATTTTTATACGTTTTTAATGGACTTAAATGTTCGTGCATTGAATCCATTCATTAAAACCCACTTGCACATACTTGTCGTCCTAAGAGCCATTGTGCCCTCCCAGTCTAATGATCCCTGCACAATGTGCATATTGAAGCTGGGGGTGCTACTGTCACCCTGATCATGGGGGTAATTCTCTCACAGTGAGTAATGTTAATAGGCTCACCAGGCTGTTACAAAACCACCACTGTGAGAATGTTAGCCACAAATTTGCAACTGATTTGCAAAAACTACACACACTGCATTCATTAAGGATGTATTGGGTAACAGGCATAACATATGGCTGATATATATAATTACAATTCTTACTGTAACAGCTGATATAAAAATATATTCCTTCGTGCAATACACATCTCTATTAATATTTTTTGCAACTGTTTATCTATATTATATTCCCCAGTTAGAAAATGAGAGAGGGGGGTCCTGGAATATTTTTTTTTTGTTTTTTCCTGCAGTAGGGATTATTCCTCCCACATGTTTAACCCATTCCTTCCAGGGTTCCTAGATCTTGCCATGTTGTGTGTTGGCAGTAAACAAGCAGCACATAATGTCAGGTCCCTGTATGATCTACAGCAGGCAGATGGTAAACCTCTACAGATATTATAGACACAGTAACACACAGCGGCTCATACTCACCCTTCCCATACAGGGACAAGAGAAAGAACAGAACCACAAACACATGAGGCTGCCACATCCTGATGTTTATTGGTGTTCTTGCTGTTCAAAAGGCAGTGAGCACCCAATCAGATTGTATCTATTAGATCACACTGGGTTGAGCTGAATCCATTATTAAATCCTTCTTTACCTGTGTATGAATAGATTAATATTATTTTTACCCTTTGAGCCATAATTATGATTTCATAAGTACAGGTATGAGATCCCTTATCCGGAAACCCGTAATCAAGAAAGTTCTGAATTACGGGAAGGCCATCTTCCATAGACTCCATTATAAACAAATCATTCTAATTTTTAAAAATGATTTCCTTTTTCTCTGTAATAATAAAACAGTACCTGTACTTGATCCCAACTAAGATATAATTACCCCTTATTGGGGGCAGAATAGCCCTATTGGGTTTATTTCATGGTTAAATTATTCCCTTTTCTCTGTAATAATAAAACAGTACCTGTACTTGATCCCAACTAAGATATAATTACCCCTTATTGGGGGCAGAATAGCCCTATTGGGTTTATTTCATGGTTAAATGATTCCCTTTTCTCTGTAATAATAAAACAGTACCTGTACTTGATCCCAACTAAGATATAATTACCCCTTATTGGGGGCAGAACAGCCCTATTGGGTTTATTTCATGGTTAAATGATTCCCTTTTCTCTGTAATAATAAAACAGTACCTGTAATTGATCCCAACTAAGATATAATTACCCCTTATTGGGGGCAGAACAGCCCTATTGGGTTTATTTCATGGTTAAATGATTCCCTTTTCTCTGTAATAATAAAACAGTACCTGTACTTGATCCCAACTAAGATATAATTACCCCTTATTGGGGGCAGAATAGCCCTATTGGGTTTATTTCATGGTTAAATGATTCCCTTTTCTCTGTAATAATAAAACAGTACCTGTAATTGATCCCAACTAAGATATAATTACCCCTTATTGGGGGCAGAACAGCCCTATTGGGTTTATTTCATGGTTAAATGATTCCCTTTTCTCTGTAATAATAAAACAGTACCTGTACTTGATCCCAACTAAGATATAATTACCCCTTATTGGGGGCAGAACAGTCCTATTGGGTTTATTTAATGTTTAAATTATTTTTAGCAGGTATATATTAGGCATAGAGTTTCAAATTACAGGAAGACCCTTTATGCAGAAAACCCCAGGTTTGGCACATTATGGATAACAGATCCCATACTTTTATAGAAAAGTTGGAGGTTGTTATAGTAGGGGAAGAGTTTACCCCCAGAATTTTTAACCAAAAGAATAGCTTGATTATACAGTTGTTTTTGATTCTGAAATTCATGGACGAGATTCAATCTGAGATGCAATTCAATTCAGAAAAACTTATCTCATCATTATTTATCTCAACAACAACAACAACAACAAACATTTGTAAAGTGCTTTTCTCCCGTAGGACCCAAAGCGCATAAGCTTGTCATCTTGTGAAAACTCTTTTGAAAAAAAATGGAAATGCATTTGGATAAAACTTTTTTCTCCTTGAATTGCATCTAGCCCATGAATTATGTGATACACCACAAGATAGCTGTTTCTTACTGAACTGAATCTGACCCTCTCTCCTATAGAGCGCCTTTAATATAGTGCTTAATCCTCTAGGTACAAATTCAGGGATTTACAGTTTTCCTATAAAATCTATTCAACTAAATTTTTTTCAGAAGCTACATTTTCTTTATGATCAAGAGATGTCTTAATTAAGACCTTATTAAAAACATTGACATTAAATTGTACAAGTGCAGTTACAATCAGGTCTTTTCTTTCATTTTCTAACCCATTCAAAGCTAACTGTGGGTTGGTTTCTCCTGGCCATTCCTTGTCCTTTAACACAGGTCTGGGGGATGCATTCAAATATACTAATGAAGAGTTTGGGACTGATTTACAAATGTAGGTGCTAAACTGGTTCAGACACAATGTGCATCAGCCAGGAAGGACCCAGGCGCAAAGCTTACTGATTGCACACTAAGGGCTATTATTGCATCCAGGGTCTTTATACATGAAGCTCTATAAATTAAACAAGTCACAGTAGCATAAACAAGTACACATACTGCCTATTTTCAGAAGTAACTACAGGTATGGGATCCCTTATCCAGAAACCCGTTATCCAGAAAGCTCCGAATTACAGAAAGCCCGTCTCCCATAGACTCTATTTTAATCAAATAATTTAGAATTTTAAAACTGATTTCCTTTTTCTCTGTAATAATAAACAGTACCTGTACTTGATCCCAACTAAGATATAATTACCCCTTATTGGGGGCAGAACAGCCCTATTGGGTTTATTTCATGGTTAAATGATTCCCTTTTCTCTGTAATAATAAAACAGTACCTGTACTTGATCCCAACTAAGATATAATTACCCCTTATTGGGGCAGAACAGCCCTATTGGGTTTATTTAATGGTTAAATGATTCCCTTTTCTCTGTAATAATAAAACAGTACCTGTACTTGATCCCAACTAAGATATAATTACCCCTTATTGGGGGCAAAACAATCCTATTGGGTTTATTTCAAGTTTAAATTATAGTTTAGCAGACTAAAGGTATAGAGTTTCAAATTACAGAAAACCCCAGGTCCTGAGCATTGTGGATAACAGAACTAACAAACTATGGGCCAGATTCAGTTCAGTGAGAAAAAGATTAATCATGTGAAAATTCATGGACAACATTCAATCTGAGATGGAAATGGAAATGCATTTGGATAAAAGTTTTCTCCTTGGATTGAATCTAGCCCATGAATTATATTGTGATAAACCATGACATAATTTTCTCTCACTGAATGAAACCTGGCCCTATCTCCAACCATGGCCAATTAAAACAAATAATCAAGTGTATAAACAATTACAATTTCTTATAAAAAAAATAGTTCTGTAATATAGAGAATCACCTAGATAATCTGTTTAACATCCATATATCGTCCTACCACACAGAAGTTAATTCCAACAAGATAGAGGCACAGCAGCACTGGAAATATTCAGCCTTATATTGTTTGCCCGCAAAAAAAGCAAATGGAAAATAAATCCCAATAAATGTTAAGCAGAAGACAAACCTACAAAACCTTACTTAAGCATCACATACAGTTTATCACTAGGTAAAAGTCACACGTTGTCAGCACTTTTAAGACCCGGGAATGAACAAAGTAGGAATTTGAAAGAAATTTCAGCACAAGGAGGAACGTTGCTTTACCTTTCTTCTTCTGAAAAGCCCTAGGATCAGTAAAAAGCCCTATGATGGAGCCACATTACCCTGTTCGGTGGATGTATTCTTTTCTTTGTCTTATTCTCCTCTCTCTCAGGACATGATGCTCTTCTCTTGGATTAGATTCTTTTTACATTATCTCATTTATGTCTCCTCTAGTCTTTTCTTATTCTTCTGCTTCTCTTCCCCTAAATGATATTCTCAGACTTGTGCTTCCTGTTAAATATTGGCTGCAAAATGTAGAAACAGAAGTAGGGCAGTACCCACTGTGTTCATCTGCAACCACCCAAAAATGGACGGAGAAGCCACAGATGTTACTGTATTTAGTATATAAGTGCTAGATAGATATATATCAGTGCTCCTGTGATACTCACATATAATACAAATAATGAAAAACCCACCCATGCATTGATTCATTGCAAAGCCAAAGCACATACTGATCTTGCTACTTTCAATTCATTTGGTTTTATCAGACACTAAACCTGTGAGTTAGAACAACAACATTGGATTTACAGAGCCCGAAGCAGTAAGAATCCTGGCTAAATAAAGTAATAGAGCCGGTGGGATATCTACAGGGCAGTGTTATAACCCCGGATCGACAAAACGTATCTAAAATAAACCACTTTCCTATAAACACTATGATTTCGTAAAAGAGTAAAAAATTAAACCCATGATGTCACTTTTTTTTTTCCTTAGACTGATCCATAAAAAGATATGGTATTCTTCAATATTTCCTTTTTGGGAGCTACAGTATGTGAACTGTATTGCAAAGAAAAAAAACAATACTTAAAAATACCCTTTCTGCCTAAAAAGGTCTTGTTTCTGTTCTCCTTTGTCTGAGAAAAGATATTTGTGTTAGTTGCAGGGGGAACAGGAAACCCTGTTTTGTGAAGTTGTTGGTAAATGGTGTGATTAAATAATAATGATTATCCATCCGCAAACCTACCAACTGTGAGACAGAGGATAGCAGGCGTAGCCAATATACTTATGAGTTAGAAACACTTAAACACATTTTACTGCCAATAGATTTGCCACTTAGAACCCTATATTTATTAAAAAAAGCATTGCCATACCAGAGTACAGCCATAGAAGCTGTATTGTTAGGTGCAGTTCTTACTGAATGACATCCCGGGTAAATTTGCCATCCAGACTAGGCACTATATATTTTTGTGCTTAAGCATTTTGTTTCAGCCTTTCATATGACTTAAAGCACTTATTTATATTTCCTTGCTTTATATAGTTATTGGCTAATCCAAAATGAATATTTTTCCCCAGTACATACACAATGAATTCATGGTGGGATATCAATCTGGCCAAGACTTAAAGATATTAAAGATGTGTATTGGCCAGTTTTGTCACCTATGCCCTGTAGAGGGAAGGATTCCCAACTGACCTAATTACTATTTACTGCCCTCGGTCTATATCAGTGATCCCCAACCAGTGGCTCGTAAGCAACATGTTGCTCCCCAACCCCTTGGATGTTGCTCTCAGTGCCCCCAAACCAGGGAGTTATTTTTGAATTCCTGACTTGGGGGCAAGTTTTGGTTGCATAAAAACAAGATTTCCTACCAAATAAAGCCCCCTGTAAGCTGATAGTGTGCATAGAGGGTGCCTAATAGCCAATCACAGCCCTTATTTGGCTCCTCCATGAACTTTTATGGTGCTTGTGTTGCTCTCCAAGTCTTTTTACATGTGACTGTGGCTCACGAGTAAGAACGGTTGGGGACCCCATGTCTATATAAGGGAAAGAATTACATTGTCTTCTGTTTAATTAGACTCCATCTTAGCAGGAGGTGGATATGCCAGAGGGCCTGAGATCCCATAGGAATAATTAGAAAGTGAGTGAGTTTTACTGTAGTGAGCTCTAATCTCACATTTTGATAAATCTGCCCCTTAGAGAGAGGGGGAAGGAGAGAGAACGAGGGGAAAGGAGAGAGACAGTATCAAATAGATTATCTAGCTTTCACATAAAGCACAAGTTTACTGTTTGGGTCTCCATTTAAACTAAAAGGAAATGCAATATCCCACACTCAATGGTGATTTATGAAACTGTCTTGCACAAAATGTGAAACCTTTCTTCCATTAAGTGTTTTGGCATTAACGTTACTCCAGTCAACATCAGAGTAATTAAAACTCCTAATTTTTTTTGAAACATGGTATAGTTTTCTGTATTTTACACATTTGTATGGCTCTTTCCAGGTTCACATTACTAACACAGAAATATTAAGCGTGCACATTTTAATAGTCAGACTTCTTGCATTAGTTATCATACGTTGTTATATTCCGAAAAACAGGTTGATTCTATCATTTATATACCATAGCGTAAAACACCATATACTGCTCTATAGACTCCTTCTCTCAAACTGTTTATGAAGCAGTTGCATGGGGGTTTGTGTGCATTACACACGGGGAGAGGCCAAACTGTGCCAGTAGGTGTATAGGCAGAACAACATGATATGTACAGGGGAACCTCTGCACAAACACTATGTTCCTTCCCAGGCATTTGCTTTGAAGTGAAGTGTTTTGGTTGTGTTATAGCTCTCAGCTTGATTTAACCTTCAAAAGATATTGTTTGTAGAATAATGGGATCCAAACAATGCACTATTTTACATAGATGTGTTTATAATAAATAGAACTTATTGACAAAGCTTTTCTTACTTTCCCAGTATGTTTCTCCCTTAGGAAAGCAGCCCACCCCAGAGATGCTGGGAGAGTCGGCTTGTTCAGTACATGCCAGCTTAGATCTGTCCTCACCAGCATCTTCAGTCAAATTAGCAAATCTGTTGGGTTGGACTTGTTGGGGAACAGATACCCTGGCCCTTGTTCCCTAACTCTCCTTGTAATAATTACAAACATGTCTTCCTTTTTTTCCCCTCATCTACTCTGTCTTCCTCCCCCACTTTCTCAGTCTGTAGTCTATTCATCCTCAGTTTGCAAACCATATTAATGGTGTAAGTTTCCCCTTTAGACCATGTTATTCAGATTACAAAATCCAATACCCACCTGCTTCTCCCACAGTAGAAAGCTTCCTGTAACGGCTGCTACAAGGTCCCGTACATCTAACCAGGCACACACTGGGTGGCACCAACGCCCCCCCTTGTACATATCCTAAAACCAGTAGCTTTCTGCTGTACTAGGAAATTTAGTCCCTCCCTTGCACAGTATCACACATGTTAACTCCCTTTGGTTTTAGCGACTTCTAAATAAATTCACACACTTACTGCCCAACCTCTAACTAAAAGCTTGGCTTTATACAGAGAAAACAAAGGCTGGTGAAAAAGGAACTGATTACATACACACCCTTCATTTCATAGACAGAGGTAAAGAATTCCTGGTAATACCAGCACTGAAATGCATCCCACATTTTGCCCTAATGAGATTCTGTTAATAGTACAGACACTTTGGAAAAGGAGATTTATTGGCCTAAACCTAGTGTTAAGAAAGCAGTTCTAGTTAGGAGCAAGTGAGGTCCTCTAATAGTTCTAATAGATGCAACAGTGTTTGTTTGTTGGGCCTGGAACACTGGTGATTGGCGCGCAGGAGATTTAAAGCGCTATCAAATCTTTTTGAGACATTCACTAATAAGAGCTACTAGTGCTGAGTGCTTTAACATTTGTATAATAGGTCTAGTGTTTCAACCTTCAGCCTTAAGCTTCGCTGTATTTAGGTCAGCTGCCTAGGTTGGCTACAGAAGTGACGTCATGCATATGTGTGTATGTGACATCACTTCCTCTGCACATAATGTCACTTCCGCCGGAAGTGTCATATTTGCCGGGGAAAACCTCACACACCCCCAGCCCTGCCGCTGGATTTGGCCAGGTACATCTGATGGCTGCTGGTCAGTGATTAAATTAAGAGCTGCACACATGACTGCATTTAAAATGGTGCTTTACCCATTTAATATCTCTCTCTTGTTTTTGGTCAATACCTTCCTGTGTTTTAAGGGTTGCCAATGTGTTTCAAGATTTGCCATCTTATCTGTGAAGCTCTGTGTTTCATGTCAAAATGCAATGTTAATAAAATCTGATTTGTTTGTTTTCTGTCTTCTTTTGTTTTCTTCTTCTTCACCTGGATCACAATTTCTAATGATGCTCTTATGTTTGTTAAGTCTAACCCTAACTTGTCTGCTGGTTTGGCCCAGTACAGTAAATTACATGGGCACTTAAGGCTAACTGAAGGGGAGAATGGCTTGACAGGGCCTGGGGAAGGAACTGTACTGAGTCAGTGGGCAAGACATTGGGTAATGCTTATGCTATTTCTATTCTAGAAAAGGTTTTGTGGAGGAGAGAGTGGCAGGAGAAGACTTTGTCTAACAGGTGCTTCCAACACCATAGGTGTAAGGCCTTCACCCAGTGTAACAGATTGGTAAGGCTTGTGTAGGTCAGTGGTAATTTATCCCTTTCCAGGTCCCTAACCTGACTGAAATCTCCAAGTTTGCAAGTGGGAAAGGATTTGTAGAGGAGAGAGTGGCAGGAGAAGACTTTGTCTAACGGGGGCTTCCAACACCATAGGTGTAAGGCCTTCACCCAGTGTGACAGGTTGGTAAGGCTTGTGTAGGTCGGTTGTAATTTATCCCTTTCCTGGTCCCTAACCTGACTGAAATCTCCAAGTTTGCAAGTTGGAGCGGGAGGCAGGTCAACCAGTTGTTTGCTGATGTGGTCCATTAAGGCAGTGCTGAATGTAGGAGGGGCATATAGATTGCTAATTATTGTGGGCCTGTTGGCTATGAGACAAATAAGTATAATAAACTGCCCATAATGATCAGTTATCAACAGCATTTATTCAAAGGGGGTGTTTTTCCTGATAAGGATAGAGACCCCTCTTGCTTGGGAGGTAAAAAAAGGCACCCTACCCAGGGTTTTCTTAATGACAGGACTTTTTGCCCCACAAGATGAGTCTCTTGTAAAAGAACCATAGAGGGTGTGTATTTCTTTAGGTAGGAAAACAGGAGACTCCATTCAAATTTGAAGTTTAACCCTCTTTTGTTGCAAGATATAATACTACAGGTGGCCATAGGAGTTGTGGGGAAGAATTGAAGAATGGATTGGCTGGACCCACGCACCAAACATAATCAATGTATATGAGATAAAACCTGTAGTAACCAGAAACAAAGTAACCCATTGATCAGCACTTACTCTCCCTATCCACCCCTGAAACTTGGGTCGGTCTGATGCTAAAGAATGCAGTGTCCATCGTGCACTCAAGGATACAAGATGCTGTATGTGATGTTGGCTTCGCTGAGGCACCATTTTACCAAGGTGAAGGATGCTCTTTTCTGGATGGTGGGAGAAACTCGGGATACAAAGATATTGTAGCACCATTGTAGAGTAGTGGGCCCTTAGGTCTGGCAGTGTGCAGTGCTGTATCACGGTCTCTGAAGTTTAGCAACTTGAAAGGGAAAGGCCTTGGCAGGGCTCCTAATGGAGGTGGTCTGGGGGGGAACCTGATGGGCTCTTTCCATGACAAATTGTGGGGAAAAGTGTCTACCCCGAGTGTATCTTCTAACCATATAGTAATGAAGGCCTCTGGTTGTTTCCCCTCTGCTCTTTCTTGGAGGACTACTACTCTAACGTTGCTCCTCTTTAGCATGTTTTCGAGGTCTTCTGTTTCCCAATCAGCTTGGATTTGTTGCCTCACTGATGACATTTCTTTATGCAAGGGGTGACCATACAGTATTTTCCAGGTTTGAGATCCTGGTTTCAGCAGCAGGTGTGCGGTCTCTAAGATTCTGCAGATTATGCTGGAGGAGAGATCCACCATTATACCTTCCAACTATGCGGTGGTTGCTGCCACAGCTTCTGCATGCACTCCCTGCTTATGTTTGCCCATTTTTTGTTAGTGCTCGGTGTTCCTAGAGATGCGGGTGTTAATTGCTAACAAAACGTGGCTTATGGGGCCAGGAGAACTGTCACAGAATCAGCACACGGAGCTCAGCGTGCGTCTGGTCAAGTGTTGACATTTTCTAAAGAGAACTAAAGGTGGCCACACACGTGGCGATTTGCGATCTTTCGTGCGACTATCGCTCGCACAAAAGATCGTACAATCAGCCACAAACCGTTCAGGGCTGAAACAGCAGATAAGGAGGTAGAAACAATAGGATTTCTACCTCCTTCTGCCTTCTATGGCGCCCGATCAAAATCTTTTAACTGGCCCGATTGGCGAGTCGACGATATCAGCAGCTTCCTGCAATATCGGTCGACTCGCTGACTTGCCATACACGCACCGAATATTGTACGAAACGAGGTTTCGTACGATATTATCGGTGCGTGTATGGCCAGCATAAAGGGTGAATTTGGACAGCTCTATGGTTAGGTTTTGTGTTCCTTAGTAGATGGGAAGGTGAAAGGCAGAGCTATATATAGTCTATTTAGCTATTTACATCGTATGTAAAGAGGGACACACCCCACACCAATGTATGATTTTCTCTAGAGTGCAAAATATTAGTACATCTTTCTCTATCTTAAAAAAAACTTTATATGGACAATTGCCCAATGTGCCAATATCGATAAACAGCATTTCCAGAGTATTTCTAATTCCTGTACTTCCACGTAATTAACCAACTGGCCTCTAAGCTAATAGGTCACACCAGTATTATGTAATGACCCATGGTTGGATTAAAGCTTAAACTATAAAAGAAAAGCAAGAACAATAATAATTCATAGATCAATTGCCAGTCTTATTTTGTATTAGAGTAAACCACTTGATAAGTTTTTGGTGATGACTTTGATCTTTGACTTGCTTCAGCCTGTTGCGGTGGCCTTCTCCTGGCAAAACAACTTCAAATAATTATTATAATTGCCTATGGTCATTCAGTGTTAAGAAATATGTAATTTAAATTTAAAGAAACCAACATGAAAAAATATTTATTCAATTCCTAAGTAAATGCTAGCGGTTTCTTTGTATCAGCCCAAATCCTTACCCCTTGATTATTACATTTTTGGAATGAATAAATACATTGATTAATTTTATTTGATTTATTGTATAAATCAAATGTTGAAGCTTAAATAGAATTCTTGTACAGGTATTGGACCCATTATCCAGAATGCTCGGGACCAAGGGTATTCCGGATAAGGGGTCTTTCCATAATTTGGATCTTCATACCTTAAGTCTACTAAAAAATCAATAAAACATTAATTAAACCCAACAGGATTGTTTTGCATCTAATAAGGATTATTTATATCTTAGTTGGGATCAAGTACAAGGTACTGTTTTATTATTACAGAGAAAAAGAAAATCAGTTTTAAAATTCTGAATTATTTGATTAAAATGGAGTCTATGGGAGACGGGCTGTCCTTAATTCGGAGCTTTCTGGATAATGGGTTTCCGGATAAGGGATCCCATACCTGTACCTATAGTTTTGTTTTAGAACATACAGTGGATAACAAACTAATGACAGACTGTATTAATGTTATCAGAAGGCAAAGGCAGACTTACTTTTCCCTGTATCTCATCACCAAAACTGCTGGCACTGCTATAATACCAGAGAGGGCTAAGATGGAAAGTCCCCGTATCATTAATATTATAAGATGGTTGGTCTTCTTGTCATGCCTGAGAGCTAAAAAATAAGTTGTGCATTATTACAAGGAGGTGGTGACATTACATGAAGTGACAGTGACTTGGAATCCCAAGACCTCTTGTATATCAGCAGACAGCCTTACATAGTGTTTCTGCTTTGTACACATAAATACTAAGTACCTTAAGAGAAAGGCAAGAAAAAAAAGCATATCTCTAATTATTTTATTTGCTAATTCTCTCATTTGTCTCCAGTCTTGGATCAAATTTTTCTAAAGAGGTTTAATATCAGTTTCCTTTAGTTTCTCGCTTACTAAAAAGGTGTCTGATTGTTCCTTTAAAGTAAACCATCAAATGTACCTACCATTACAAATACTGTATATCAGAAAGGATTCCATAGCTTCAAAGCTCTCACTGTAAGAAGAAGCCCTTGTTATGCCCTAAAAATCTCTGTTTTTAAACTTTCAGGCTTTGGATACGTCACTAACCTTTAATAACAACTGTGACTGATGCTGTTGAATTTCCATGTTCATTTGCTGCCCGGCACATGTAATCTCCCCCATTATCAGTGGTTACATGAGAAACATCTAATCTCCCACTTGAGGAATTTAGGGGGTCGGTGCTGTTCTGACCCATTTTTGCCCAGGACAGGTTGGCAGGAGGGTTACTTTCAGCAGAGCAGAGCAGGGACAGGGAGGTTCCTTCTATGGCTTCAACCTGGCAACCTATAGAGATATCACAGATACATGAGAATCACATCTTTGTGCTTTAATAACAAAGAACCAACCCTGCTGTATGAGCTACAGATCTCTGTATTTCACAAAATTCCTTTCTCTATCTCTTTTCCACACCAGATCTCTGACCCACTGATAATATCACTAAGCCTTTGAAAATGTATCGAAGACAAAAAGGATTTCACTTACAAATTCTCATCCATTTCCCTAATCCTCCTTTCTCTTCCTCTCATTCTTCAGCCGCAGTGACAAAGGCAGAATTGTCTTCTTGATTTAACTTACTGTACTTCTTGCTCTCTTCGCCCAATCTCTTGCTTATGGGAAAGGTATTTACTATACAACTCTACAACTGTAGCAAATATTTAAGTTTTCTTCATCATTTTATTAAAGAACATGTAAACCCCACACACAAAAATGTAATCAGTGATTAGCCTCTTTGAAATGTTTCAATACCTGCCACACTGGTTGTCCAGAGGTTAATAGTGAGGCTGCAACATCCCCTTAATCACTTAGATTTCCTTCTGCTCCTGTAACCCACTCGCCCCCCTCCCTCAGGAACTTGCTTTGATTTCTGGCTTGTGGGCATGCTCAGTTGTTCTAAGCTCAGATTACTAAACACGCCCCCCAGTCTAGCAGCCAGTGAATAAATGGCATCGCTGGTTCCCATTAAAACTCAGCTCTAGCTTTCTGCTTTGTATTTTTTATTGACCAGCCACCATACCATGTCAAGGTAAATCCCATATGGTGATTCCTTCTATTCACCTCCAGTCATACCTTTCACAGGCTGGCACCTCCCTGAATAATTCCATCTCTTGGGCAGAGAGTCTCTGACCAGGGCATTGGTCTCAGACTTGATTCTTCCATGGCATTAACATTTATAAGGAGAGAGATTGCCAAGACTAAAATACTTGTTTGAAAAGCTTAATCCTCCAGTTTACAAGGAGAGAGACCACTCAGACCAACACCCAATTTTTAAATTTTAGCTGTTTTTCTTCAGGAGGAGAAGCCAAATTTCTATATGGGTGTAGCACCCCCACACCTGTCCCTTTACTGGTGGTTGGCTCTTGCAACAGTGTTGTAGAAGAGATACTATGCTTCTATTACCACTGTGAAATATGTAGGTTTTATCTGCTAGATGTAAGAGATACAACATTTTACAGTGAAAAATACTTTATTGGAAACTATTTACATAAAATCAATAAATGTACTGAAAGAATTAAAATGAAGTGATGGTGAACTAGACATAAAATGTTAGACAAGAATAAAAAAAAGTATAATATTACCCTCTGATGTGCAGTTTGAAATAAATGGACTTCTTGGGGCATCTGAAATTACAATAAAAGAAAATAAATTGCCAGTTATATTTAGGGGAACGCTTACAAAGCAATTTTGAGAAAAACGTAAATTTTTTTTTACTTAATATATTATTGTACAGCGCTGCGGAATATGTTGGCGCTTTATAAATAAATGTTAATGTAATGTATTCGATGGGTTGACTTTACAGATGGGTTTTTTGCAAGTAATCGGTTCTTCCAGTATTGTTTCTCGAAAAATTCGAGTTTTTTTAGACATTTTCCCCGAAAGTGAGTTTTTCTAAATTAACTCCCATAGTTTGTAATTTATTAATGTTTAGTTCCCCTTTTTATTGCCAAAAAAAGTTACGTTAATCCCCTCATTGTTTTCTATTTCACCCAGTTTCATAGGGAATTAAATCCCATCATTGCTTCCCATTATACCCAGTTTCATGGGTAAATTAATCCCATCATTGTTTTCCATTTCACCCAGTTTCAAGTGAAACTTAAACACTTAAACTTTTCCAAGAATGCTCCTAGCTGCTGGAGCAATTCCTGTTTGGTAAAAATAAACAGGAATTGTACTTTGAATTTTTCAATTTTAATAATATTTTTAGCTTGAAAAATTTGTGATTTTAGAACGTAAGCTCGAAATTTTCACATGATAACATCATTAAAATATTTAGAATTTATTAAAGAAAAAATGCAAAAAGCCAGCAGAAAAAACATGGAAAGTAAAAGGTGGGAATTGTCGGACGCAACTTTATTTTTTCCCCACTTTATTAAAGGGGCTGAAAATTCAAGATTTTCAGCCCCAATATAAATTAATGAACCAATTTAATTCTTCTTTCACAAAAACATGCGACCCCTGTTGTAAAATACAAGGATATTAGTCACTGAGGAGTAGGTTTCTGGCCTGAGCAATCATACATAAAACCTTGAGTAAGTTTAGGTGAGTAAACTCACGCCTGGTCCGATAAGCTTGTCTACTGTTTTTTTTTCCCAGAGTGTGCTTTTGTAAAAAAATACAAATATTCTTTTACAAAAGCCCACTTAGGGAAAAAACCCCATAGACGAACCTATCGGAGCCAAAACAATACATGAGAAACTCACACAAAGCTACATGTATGATTGCCTTCCTACAGACACTGAAACTAAAAATGGCTTAATGGCAAGTAACTGCTAGAAATGACTGAAATCTCATAGTTAAATACAGACTGTGGAACCCAGTTACATGTGCATTATTGTTACTTACATTCTACAGTGACACTAACAGTCCCAGAGACGGACCCGTGAGTATTCCTTGCTAAGCACGTGTAGGTTACACCATCAGCAACTGAAACGTTTTGAAGCACAAGAACCCTCTCCCTGGGTGCTTTAATAACATTGTATCCTTGTCCTTCACCCCAGGAAATATCAGCCATTGGGTTGCAATTTACATTACAGCTTATATTCACTGAGTCTCCTTCTGTTATAGTCAAAGATTTGTTTTCATATGTTCCATTGTATCCTACAAAGAAAATCTAGAGAAATGAGTGCACAACAGGTAGAACAGTTCAAAACCTGTACCGGCAATTGAAACTTCAAATTATATTTCCTTGCACCCAGTTTTCCACTGTCAATAAAAAGAAGTAATTTGAAGAATATTTGGAAATGAGGAAATGGAGAGGAAAGGTAATCAAACCATTACCCATTGCTCTTTATAAGAGATTCACTAAACCCCCAAACAATGGAGGTCTCTATAATAATATATTGCATAAACAGCTCATATGTAAAACCCTGCTTCATCTAAATAAACCATTTTCATAAAAATATACTTTTTAGTAAAAACTGATATTTTAAGAATGATGGGCCACCTACTAGTATCATAGGATTCACAGGGTACACAAAGGTAAACAAGCCAAGGCACACATACATGCTAGGCCTCATCAGCCAATGAATGGGCAGAGTTCTGCCTTTTGCTCCCACACTACTTCCTGTTATAGTTAGAGCTGCATTATTTCCTGTCAGCTGATCTCTGAGGGAGCACACAGCCCATCACTAAATGGCGGCTCAAGGGAAAGGATGTAAAAGGGCAATATTTACTGATATATATATTCCAGTTTGGGGAGATTCTTTAATAGGCCACTTAACATAATATAAACTGTCTGTTGGTTAAGTATTCATTCTGGGGGTACAGTTTTCCTTCAAATGATGGTACCTTTTCTCCTACAGCCCTTCAGCTTGGAATATAAATATTAATCCCATTGCAAAAAACACGAATTGTTGGTGATAGGCTTTATTCTAACTGTAAGTACAGTTTTTCTTTATCTTAATGAGACAGCACCAAACTTTCCTTTGAATGCCCCATGTCTGTAGACCAGGGAAGGGAATAATACCCCACCAACCAGTAACTCTGAGCTACATTGGGGATGGTAATACTTACTGTACTCTACTGTATGTCATAAAATATAATAAAGGTCTTTCTGGGAAACACTAAAGGATTCCCAGCAGTTCACGTTTTATCTAATTTATTAACACTTTTTTATAGGAAATGTTTATAGGGTATTTATCAATGCATGAACCTTTGTTAATTTAACAGGATTTGTTCAATTGCGTTAAAATATTAATCTGCTCCAAGAGGTGTTAGAAGCTCAGCACTGAGTTTTAACAACCCCTCTGAATCACTAATCCCTGCTGCAAACTGCAAGTGGGAGTTAGAGATTGGGACAATTCTTTTTAAATGTTAAAGCATCTGTATTATTAACTGAGCAGTAACAATGCTTTGTGCAGCAGCCCCTCTGATTATTAAAAAAAACAAACTAAACAGTTAAACATAATTATTACCTGAAACTCTGATGTTAATTGAAGGAGAATCTGCAACATGAAAAACAAAAATGCACCGTGTAAGTACTGAGATTTCAGATAAAACAAGGCAGTTCAGCAGAAACAAAGGGGGAATGGGAGATAAACAGCTATATTGTGGGACACAGAGATTCCTACATTACTGGTACAGCTGAATTACTAAGCAAAACTCAAACATAATAAAAAACCTACTGATGTACTTACTCCCAGTGCTTCTCTTAAAATATTTGCTCCTTATATTAATTTTCTATTTTTAATTGATTAATACAGGGGTGGGCAAACTACAGCCCGCGGGCCACATCCGGCCCCTTGGCCTTTTTAATCCGGCCTGCCGACGACGCCAAGTCTCATCACGCGAGACTTGGGGGCTGATTTACTTACCCACGAACGGGTCGAATGGAGCCCGATTGCGTTTTTTCGGATTCTTTACGAATTTTTCGGATCCAATACGATTTTTGCGTAAAAACGCGAGTTTTCCTATCCATTACGAAAGTTGCGTAAAAAATTGCGCATTTTGCGTAGCGTTAAAACTTACGCGAAAAGTTGCGCATTTTTCGTAGCGTTAAGTTTTAACGCTACGAAAAATGCGCAACTTTTCGCGTAAGTTTTAACGCTACGAAAAATGCGCAACTTTTTACGCAACTTTCGTAATGGATACGAAAAACTCGCGTTTTTACGCAAAAATCGTATTGGTAACGAAAAATTCGTACAGAATCCGAAAAAATCGCAAAACATACAAAAAAGTCGCAAAATGTTCGTTTTCAAGTCGGAACTTTTTCAATTCGGGTCGGATTCGTGGGTTAGTAAATCAGCCCCTTGGTGTCATTGGCGGGCCGGAATTAAACAGACTAAGGGGGCGTAACGCTGGCCTGGCCCGGGGGTAAGTAAATGTGGCCCGTGAGCCAAAAAGTTTGCCCACCCCTGGATTAACAGAACATGCTATAGCAAAGCCCATACAAAGTCAATATTATTTGTCATTTATTAGATAAACTCCAATTTACCGCTGTGTTGTTATAATTTATATAATAGGGAATTCATACACCATGGTGCAGCAGCAGGACCTAATGTCCTACAATTCATTTATTTGTTCATATTTGGAGCAAATATGACAGTAGGTGTTTATGTAGCAATAGAAAGCATTCCCATCTATCTTCATTTAACATTATTCCTGCTTTTGTCTTTTGTCTTTTGAAAAATTCTGGAGTTTTACATTTCATAAAAAAAGTTTCCTAAATACAATATCAGGGTCAATTTGCCATTCTGATAGCCATGTGATGAGAAGGGAAACCTCTGTCATTTCCTGTTTGTGCCACACCCTTTCCTCTTTGCACATTTTGTTTCCATTTTAGAGGTCTCATTTATTTTGTGTCCTTTTAAGATCTGATAACTTGTACAATAAGAGTGTCTGATGGGGACCGTTGTGTAAAAAGTTCTTCTAAAGGGGTGAGGGGGGTGTCAATGATCATTTTGATTTAGAAATGATTCTTCAGCTGGACAAATAGATGTCAGGGGTAACAGTTTTTTAATGTATAATCTTTCATTATATTTTCTCTGTCGGAATGTTCCTTTTACCATACCGGGGGCGGGAGTAAGGATTACCCATTATTAGAGAAATGGGACCCCCACGTGTAAACTGGACAGGGGCACTTATCTGATACTAGTCCAATAAGTGTCCAATGTTCTTTTTAAAGGGGAGGGTAACTGTTAAATTATTCCTTAGTGTGTTATAGATTGCTCTATATTAATCAATTTTTAGTTGGTCTTCATTATGGGTTTTGAGTTATTAGGCTTCCTATTCTGCCTATTTCCAGCCTGCAAGTGAAAAAGCTCTTTGGCTGTCAGGGTCACTGATGTCGGCAACCCCAAAACATGTCAAAAATTTGTAGATTAATTTTTATTGTTTTTTTCTTACCAGTCTTTTCTTTCTCATTGCTATATCTTTACTTTTGATTTCCAAACTGCTGCCAGGTTGCCAGAGTAATTAATGTCTCTAAAGTAGAATATCAGCATTCCTGTATTCTATTTTATAGAACTGTCTAATCGGCTGACAGTATGCTATGGTTGTCCAGTTTAAAGGTATTATATACCTTTATATTAGCTTTTTGTATATTATAGCTGGACCTATTGAGATTCTTTAATAGGCCACTTAACATAATATAAACTGTTATATGTTATATATATAATCTGTTTGCTAAATATTTATTCTGGGGGTATCGTTTTCTTGTTAATGCTGTGCACCAATTGACGCAGAAGAACAATGGAGTTTCTGCCACCTCTGAACGTGGCAGAGACAGTGGAACGTAGAAGTACCATCAACCAGAAAAATTTTAGCACCGATGTGCCTGATGCATGTCAGGGCTGAATTTACACCGGGATTATAGGAGTGCCCTTAAATGAGGCTCTAAAGGGGTTGTTCACCTTGGCTTAACTTTTAGTTTGCTGTAGAGAGTCATTTTCTGAGACAGATTGCAAGTGGTCTTCATTTTTCATTATTATTATTTTTTTTAATTATTTGACTTTTCATTCAGCAGATCTCCAGTCTGAACTTCAGCAGCTGGTTGCTAGGGTCAAAATAAGCTTAGCAACCAAGGGGAAGTTTGAATGAGAAACAGAAATATGAATAGGAAGGTGCCTGAATGGAAAGGTGATTAATAATAAATAACAATAACAATAAAATTGTAGCCTCACCGACCAATCGTTTTTTGACTTCTGGGGTCAGTGATCCTAATTTGAAAGCTGGAAAAAGTCAGAAGGAGGCAAATAGTTAAAAAATAAATAAATAAATAATAAATTAATAATTAAGACCAATTAAAACATTTCTTTGAATTGTCTACTATATAATTTATTAAAAGATATCTTAAAAGTGAACAACCCCTTTAAGGCTAGTGCCACACTGAGTGGCCTGTGCATAACCACAGGCTGAGATCTGCCCCTGTGCTTGAAAAAAAAATATATATATGTAAAAGTTATTTCCCTGCACCAAGATGAAAACTATAAATTAAAATGGATGTTGTACGGTTACATTGTGGTTTCATAGACTTTCCATAATAAATTTTTTTAGGTTTTTGTGATACACTGGGTTTCTCTTACTCACCTGTCACAGTCACTCTGAGCCTGTATGAAGTATAGGAATATTTAGTATTTACGTCTTCAATTCTGAATACATACATCCCTTGATCGGCTGGTTGGGCATTGCTGATAGAGAATGAGCAGTCTCCTTCCTGTACTTTCCCAGTCAGGGTGAATCGGCCTTTTGTTCCCTCAGAAACCATAGAGGCCTCTGTAGAGGCTACAATAATGTCAGGAGTCATTTTTTTAAGCCAAATCCCTGTGGCACGTGTAGATAAGGTTCTACTGGCAGGAACAGTAAATGTACAGGGAATTTCCACACAGAGACCAGATGCCACCAACACTGACTGGGCAATTAGAGTATAACCTGGATGTTGACAGTCGGCGCCTGTGGGAAAACACAAGTAGGGTTATGAATGGATTTGTGCGTGTGTGTGTGTGTCTTACTGTGCGTATGTATGTATAACATATGTGTCTGTGTGTGTTAAAAGCAAAGAAGCAATGAAAAGAAATAAAACACCACAAGAAACATTTCTCTTGATCTCATTTTTATAAGTGTTCAACTATCTCTCTGCCTATTCTGCATCTCTCCAGGCTGCATTTTCAACCACTATGAGGTTGAGGCAATAAGGGCTATTTACTGCTACAAGTGCACTTGCACTAAAATGGATGTAAATGTTTTATGTATTTAATCCATTTATTAAAACCCACTTGCATGTGCTTGTCGTTGTCCTAAGAGCCATTGTGCCCCCCCAGTCTAATGATCCCTGCACAATGTGCATATTGAAGCTGGGGGTGCTACTGTCACCCTGATCATGTGTACAATACTTATAATGTAGAGCAGGACAGGTGCCATCATTATATCTTTACAATACATTGTCCAATGTTCTTTTTTTTTTTTATTCTTTGATTTAAATAAAAAACAAAAAGTCAACAGTTAAATATAATTATTACCTGAATTTTTTATCTTTTTTGAAGGAGAATCTGCAACATGAAGAATAAAAATGCACCATGTAAGTACTGAGATTTCAGATAAAACAAGGCAGTTCAGCAGAAACAAAGGGGTAATGGGAGATAAACACCTATATTGTGGGACACAGAGATTCCTACATTACTGGTACAGCTGCATTACTAAGCAAAACTCAAACATAATAAAAAGAACCTACTGATGTACTTACTCCCAGTGCTTCTCTTAAAATATTTGCTCCTTATATTAATTTTTGGATTTTTAATTGATTAACAGATCAATCTGTTGATTAACAGAACAGGCTATAGCAAAGCCCATACAAAAGTCAATATTCTTTGTCATTTATTAAAAAAACTCAAATTTACCACTGTGTTGTTATAATTCATATAATAGGGAATTCATATACCACGGTGCAGCAGCAGGACCTAATGTCCTACAATTCATTTATTTCATCATATTTGGAGCAATTATGACAGGTGTTTCTGTAGCAATAGAAAGTTTTCCCATCTATCTTCATTTAACATTATTCCTGCTTTTGTCTCAGGAACACAGTTGAAGGAAAATTCTGGAGTTTTACATTTCAAAAAAAAAGTTTCCTAAATACAATATCAGTGTCTATTTGCCATTATGACAGTTGTTTCCATTTTAGTTCCATTTATTTTCCAATGTTCTTTTTCAAGGGAAGGGTAACTGTTAAATTAATCCTTAGTATGTTATAGATTGACCTATTTCAGTTGGCCTTCATTATGGATTTTGAGTTATTAGGCTTCCTATTCTGCCTATTTCCAGCCTGCAAGTGGAAATGCTCAAGGGAAAGGATGTAAAAGGGCAATATTTACTGATATATATATTCCAGTTTGGGGAGATTCTTTAATAGACCACTTAACGTAATATAAACTGTCTGTTGGTTACGTATTCATTCTGGGGGTGTAGATTTCTTGTAAATGCTGTGCACCAACTGATCTGCCACCTCTGAACGTGGCAGTGACAGTGGAAGGTAGAAGTACCATCAACCAGAACATTTTTAGCACCGATGTGTCTGATGCATATCAGGGCCGCATTTACACTGGGATTATAGGAGTGCCCTTAAATGAGGCTCTAAAGGGGTTGTTCACCTTTGTAGTTTGCTGTAAAGAACAATTTTCTGAGACAGATTGCAATTGGTCTTCATTTTTCATTATTATTATTATTATTATTATTATTATTTTTAATTATTTGACTTTTCGTTCAGCAGATATCCAGTCTGGAACTTCAGCAGCTGGTTGCTAGAGTCCAGATAAGCTTAGCAACCAGGAAGTAGTTTGAATGAGAGACAGGAATATGAATAGAAAGATGAGTAATAAAAAATAACAATAACAATAAAATTGTAGCCTCACAGGCAATAGTTTTTTGGCTTCTTGGGTCAGTGAGCCCCATTTGAAAGCTGGAAAAAGTCAGAAGAAGTTGGCAAATAGTTCAAAAATTTAAAAAAATAATAAAACAAATAATGAAGACCAATTAAAAAGTTTCTTTGAATTGTCTACTATATAATTTAGTAAAAGATAACTTAAAGGTGAACAACTAGTGCCACACTGGGTGAATTCTTGGCCTGTGTGTAACCACGGGCTGAGATCTGTCCATGCTTGAAAAAAAAAAAAAATATATACTTATATATATATATATATATATATATATATATATAAAAGTTACTTCCCTGCTCCAAGATGAAAGCTATAAATTAAAATGGATGTTGTAGGTTACATTGTGGTGTTTCATAGACTTTACTTAATAAAATTTTTTAGGTTTTTGTGAGAAATATCTCTCCATCTGACATCAGTATAATGACATATTGTACAGATCAGTCCCATCTCACTGTACCCCCCACCTGCAATATACACTGGGTTTCTCTTACTCACCTGTCACACTCACACTGAGCCTGTACTGACTATAGGAATATCTATGGGATCCGTCTTCAATTTGGAATTCATATTCTCCTTGATCGGCTGGTTGGGCATTGCTGATAGAGAATGAGCAGTTTCCTTCATGTACTTTCCCAGTCAGGGTGAATCGGCCTTTTGTTCCCTCAGAAACCATAGAGGCCTCTGTAGAGGCTACAACAATGTCAGGAGTCCCTTTTCTCTTCCAAATCCCTGTGACACGTGTAGATAAAGTGCTACCGGCAGGAACAGTAAATGTACAGGGAATTTCCACACAGAGACCAGATGCCACCCACACTAACCGGTGGGCATTTAGAGTATAACCTGGATGTTGACAGTCGGCGCCTGTGGGAAAACACACATAGGGTTATAAATGGATTTGTGCATGTGTGTATGTATGTGTGTCTTCCTGTGCATATGTATGTATAACATATGTGTCTGTGTGTGTTAAAAGCAAAGAAGCAATGAAAAGAAAAGAAGTAAATTAAACACACAAGAATCATTTCTGTTGGTCTCATTTTTATACGTTTTTAATGGACTTAATTGAATCCAATCATTAAAACCCACTTGCATGTGTTTGTCGTTGTCCTAAGAGCCATTGTGCCCCCCCAGTCTAATGATCCCTGCACAATGTGCATATTGAAGCTGGGGGTGCTACTGTCACCCTGATCATGTGGGTAATTCTCTCACAGTGAGTAATATTAATAGGCACACCAGGCTGTTACTAAACCACCACTGTGAGAATGTTAGCCACAAATTTGCACCTGATTTGCAAAAACTACACACACTGCATTCATTAAGGATGTATTGGGTAACAGGCATAACATATGGCTCATATATATAATTACAATTCTTACTGTAATAGCTGATATCAAAAATATATTTATATATATTTGTGCAATGCACATCTTTATTAATATTTTTTGCAACTGTTTATCTATATTATATTCCCCAGTTAGAAAATGAGAGAGGGGGTCCTGGAATATTTTTTTTTGTTTTTTCCTGCAGTAGAAATCATTCCTCCCACATGTTTAACCCATTCCTTCCAGGGTTCCTAGATCTTGCCATGTTGTGTGTTGGCAGTTGTTGTGTTCAGCTTCTGCAGATCATATCAAGAACTTTATGTAAGTTTATTTAACAAGGAAGATCTAATCCCTAAGCACAGGGTATAACTCTATTGTACAAGAAGGAGAGAGAGAGAGAGCAAGAACAGGCACTGAAATAAAACTACTGCAGGCATAGCACAGCACCCTCTATATTACTCCCAGTGGCAAGCACACAGATAAGTATACTACAGCAGTAAACAAGCAGCACATAATGTTGGGTCCCTGTATGATCTACAGCAGGCAGATGGTAAACACAATTCCACCTCTACAGATATTATACACACAGTAACACATAGGGGCTCATACTCACCCTTCCCATACAGGGACAAGAGAAAGAACAGAACCACAAACACATGAGGCTGCAACATCCTGATGTTTATTGGTGTTCTTGCTTCTCAAAAGGCAGTGAGCACAATCAGATTGTATCTATTAGATCACACCAGGTTGAGCCAAATTCATCATTAAATCCTTTTCTACCTGTGTATGAATAGATCAATTAATATTATTTTTACCCTTTGAGCCATAATTATGATTTCATAAGTACAGGTATGGGATCCCTTATCCCAAACCCATTATCAAGAAAGTTCCGAATTACGGGAAGGCCATCTCCTATAGACTCCATTATAAACAAATAATTCTATTTTTTAAAAATGATTTCCTTTTTCTCTGTAATAATAAAACAGTACCTGTACTTGATCCCAACTAAGATATAATTACCCCTTATTGGGGGCAGAAGAGCCCTATTGGGTTTATTTAATGGTTAAATGATTCCCTTTTCTCTGTAATAATAAAACAGTACCTGTACTTGATCCCAACTAAGATATAATTACCCCTTATTGGGGGCAGAACAGCCCTATTGGGTTTATTTAATGGTTAAATAATTCCCTTTTCTCTGTAATAATAAAACACTACCTGTACTTGATCCCAACTAAGATATAATTACCCCTTATTGGGGGCAGAACAGCCCTATTGGGTTTATTTCATGGTTAAATGATTCCCTTTTCTCTGTAATAATAAAACAGTACCTGTACTTGATCCCAACTAAGATATAATTACCCCTTATTGGGGGCAGAACAGCCCTATTGGGTTTATTTAATGGTTAAATGATTCCCCTTTCTCTGTAATAATAAAACAGTACCTGTACTTGATCCCAACTAAGATATAATTACCCCTTAATGGGGGCAGAACAGTCCTATTGGGTTTATTTAATGGTTAAATGATTCCCCTTTCTCTGTAATAATAAAACAGTACCTGTACTTGATCCCAACTAAGATATAATTACCCCTTATTGGGGGCAGAACAGCCCTATTGGGTTTATTTAATGGTTAAATGATTCCCTTTTCTCTGTAATAATAAAACAGTACCTGTACTTGATCCCAACTAAGATATAATTACCCCTTATTGGGGGCAGAACAGCCCTATTGGGTTTATTTAATATTTAAATTATTTTTAGCAGACTGAAGGTATAATTACAGGAAATTACAGGAAGACCCTTTATCCAGAAAAACCCAGGTTCGGCGCATTATGGATAACAGATCCCATACTTTTATAGATAAGTTAATTACTATGAGCCCCATATCAGTTGGAGGTTGTTATAGTAGGGGAAGAGTTTACCCCCAGACTTTTTATCCAAAAGAATAGCTTGATTATACAGTTGTTTTTGATTCTGAAAATTCATGAACGAGATTCAATCTGAGATACAATTCAATTCAGAAAAACTTATCTCATCATTATTTATCTCGTGAAAACTCTTTTGAAAAACAAATGGAAATGCATTTGGATAAAAGTTTTTTCTCCTTGAATTGCATCTAGCCCATGAATTATGTGATACACCACAAGATAGCTGTTTCTTACTGAACTGAATCTGGCCCTATCTCCTATAGTGCGCCTTTAATATAGTGCTGAATCCTCTAGGTACAAATTCAGGGATTTACAGCTTTCTTATAAAATCTATTCAACTAAAATTTTTTCAGAAGCTACATTTTCTTTATGATCCAGAGATGTCTTAATTAAGACCTTAATAAAAACATGGGCATTAAATTGAACAAGTGCAGTTACAATCAGGTCTTTTCTTTCATTTTCTAACCCATTCAAAGCTAACTGTCGGTTGGTTTCTCCTGGCCATTCCTTGTCGTTTAACACAGGTCTGGGGGATGCATTCAAATATACTAATGAAGATTTTGGGACTGATTTACAAACGTAGGCGCTAAACTGGTGCAGATACAATGTGCATAGGCCAGGAAGGACCCAGGCGCAAATGCTTACTGATTGCACACTAAGGGCTATTATTGCATCCAGGGCCTTTATAAATTAAGCTCTATAAATTAAACAAGTCACAGCAGCATAAACAAGTACACTTACTGCCTATTTTTAAAAGTAACTACTACATACAGCAATGCTACATGTAAGTTATAGTCGTATACCTAGTTAATGACAGTTTTCTAAAAAACAAATAATTAACAATTACAATTTCTTACAAAAAAAATAGTTCTCTAATGTAGAGAATCACCTAGATAATCTGTTTACCATCCATATATCGTCCTACCACAAACAAATTAATTCCGACAAGATAGGGGCACAGCAGCACTGGGAATATTCAGCCTTATATTGTTTGCATGCAAAAAAAGCAAATGGAAAATAAATCCCAATAAATGTTAAGCAGAAGACAAACCTACAAAACCTTACTTATGCATCACATACAGTTTATCACTAGGTAAAAGTCACACGTTGTCAGCACTTTTAAGACCCGGAATGAACAAAGTAGGAATTTGAAAGAAATTTCAGCACAAGTTGGAACGTTGCTTTACCTTTCTTCTTCTGAAAAGCCCTCGGATCAGTAAAAAGCCCTATGATGGAGCCACATTACCCTGTTAGGTGGATGTATTCTTTTCTTTGTCTTATTCTCCTCTCTCTCTGGACATGATGCTCTTCTCTTGGATTAGATTCTTTTTACATCATCTCATTTATGTCTCCTCTAGTCTTTTCTTATTCTTCTGCTTCTCTTCCCCTAAATGATATTCTCAGACTTGTGCTTCCTGTTAAGTATTGGCTGCGAAATGTAGAAAGAGAAGTAGGGCAGTACCCACTGTGTTCATCTGCAACCACCCAAAATGGACAGAGAAGCCACAGATGTTACTGTATTTAGTATATAAGTGCTAGATAGATATATAAGGGCTCCTGTGATACTCACATATAATACAAATGATGAAAAACCCACCCATGCATTGATTCATTGCAAAGCCAAAGCACATACTGATCTTGCTACTTTCAATTCATTTGGTTTCATCAGACACTAAACCTGTGAGTTAGAACAACAACATTGGATTTACAGAGCCCGAAGCAGTAAGAATCCTGGCTAAATAAAGTAATAGAGCCGGTGGGATAATCTACAGTGCAATGTTATAATCCCGGATCGACAAAATGTATCTGAAATAAACCACTTTCCTATAACCGCTATGATTTAGTAAAAGAGTAAAAAATTAAACCCATGATGTCACATTTTTTTCCTTAGACTGATCCATAAAAATATATGGTATTCTTCAATATTTCCTTTTTGGGAGCTACAGTATGGGAACTGTATTGCAAAGAAAAAAAACAATACTTAAAAATACCCTTCCTGCCTTGTTTCTGTTCTCCTTTGGTTCCCATTTGTCAGAGAAAAGACATTCGTGTTAGTTGCAGGGGGAACAGGAAACCCTGTTTTGTGAAGTTGTTGGTATATGGTGTGAGTAAATAATAATGATTAACCATCCGCAAACCTACCAACTGTGGGACAGAGGATAGCAGGCGTAGCCAATATACTTCTGAGTTAGAAACATTTAAAGGAGAAGGAAAGGCATTTTTGCATTTTATTGCCAATAGATTTGCCACATTAGTGCCACCTATTTATTCCGCAGAAAGCATTATCATACCTGAGTAAAGAGCCCTAGAAGCTTTCTCTGTTTGTTTAAGATTGCAGCTGCCATTTAAGCTTGGGTTCATAGCTTCCTGCTGCAGCTCTAGCCCTTATAGCTCAGATTAAATATTCCTAAGGTTGGGGGGAGGGAGTTTTATGAATTCTTATGGGAGAGGGAGGAGGAGAGGGGAGAGAGGAGAGAACTGCGCAGACTCCTCCGGCCCCGGGAATGAAGGATTTTTCTGAGAGAGGAAGTCTGATACCCTAAGAACATGTTTACAAAAAAAAGGAGACAAGAAATCCTGTGTTTCTTTTGATAGAGGACTCAGTGCGGCATTACTGTGAGTGCTTATGGCTGTATTTACATAGACCTTTCTGATAAAGCTTACTTAGTTTTTACCTTTCCTTCTCCTTAAAAGGAAGAAAAAACAGCATATGAATGGTATTTGCTAATGTGCCAATAAATGAGTTTTAAGAAATCATTTGAAGGCAGAAAGATTGGAAGAAAGTCGGACAGACTGTAATACAGATGCTGATTTGATTAGAAAAAAGACATTTTAAAGAAAACTCACTTTTGTTCTAATTAGCTTTTTTCTTACTTCTATTTGGAGCTTCTACTCTTTATAAAAAAAGAAGAAGAAGCCCATTTAACTGTATTGTAAGGTGCAATTCGTACTGAATGACATCCAGACTAGGCACTATATATTTTTGCACTTAAGCATTTTGTTTCAGCCTTTCATATGACTAATAGCACTTATTTCTATTTCCTTGCTTTATATAGTTATTGGCTAATCCAAATTGAATATTTTCCCCAGTACATACACAATGAAACATGCTGGGATATCAATCTGGCCAAGACTTAAAGCTATTAATCAATGGTGATTTATTAAACTATCTTGTACAAAATGTGAAACCTTTCTTCCATTACGTGTTTTGGCATTACCGTTACTCTAGTCACCATATGGGTAATTAAAATTCATAATTTTTTTAGTTAAAAAAAAGTTAGTACTTTTAAAAAATGGTATAGTTTTCTCTATTTAATTTGTATGGCTCTTTCCATGTTCACATTGCTAACACAGAGATATTAAGCATGCACATTTTAATAGACCATAGAGTGAAAACACCATATACTGCTCTATAAACTCCTTCTCTCAAAGTGTTTATGAAGCAGTTGCATGGGGGTTTGTGTGCATTACACATGGGGAGAGGCCAAACTGTGCCAGTAGGTGTATAGGCAGAACAACATGATATGTACAGGGGAACCTCTGCACAAACACTATGTTCCTTCCCAAAGTGACTGACACTGAGCTCAGAGTTTGTGCTCTCACTATAATAATTTAATTGTTTAATAATTGTATTAAACCCCCAGTCTGCCCAGACAATTTTAGCTTTGAAGTAAAGTGTTTTGGTTGTGTTATAGCTTGATTTAACCTTCAAAAGATATTGTTTGTAGTAGTTGTAGTTGTAGTAATAATTGGATCCAAACAATGCACTATTTTACATGGATGCATTTTTAAGAAATAGAACTTATTGACAAAGCTTTTCTTTCTTTCCCAGTATGTTTCTCCCTTAGGAAAGCAGCCCACCCCAGAGATGCTGTGAGAGTCGGCTTGTTCAGTACATGCCAGCTTAGATCTGTCCTCACCAGCATCTTCAGTCAAATTAGCAAATCTGTTGGGTTGGACTTGTTGGGAAACAGATACCCTGGCCCTTATTCCGCCCAACTTTACTGGACCCTGCCAGGGCTTTCTCAGTTTGTAGTCTATTCATCACCAGTTTGCAAACCATATTAATGGTGTAAGTAAGACCCTGTTATTCAGATTCTAAAATAAAAACCCACCTGCTTCTCCCACAGGAGAAAGCTTCCTGGAACGGTTGCTCCAAGGTCCCGTACATCTAACCAGGCACACACTGGGTGGCACCAACGCCCCCCCTTGTACATATCCTAAATAGAGATGTAGCGAACCTCACAAAAAAGGTTTGCGAACCCGTTCGCGAACTTCTGCCAAAAAATGCAAACTTTTGCGAACTTTGCGAACCCCATAGACTTCAATGGGAAGGCGAACTTTAAAACTTAGAAAAGCCATTTCTGGACAGAAAACTGATTTTAAAGTTGTTTAAAGGGTGCCACGACCTGGACAGTGGAATGCAGGAGGGGGATCAAGGGCAAAAACTTCTCTGAAAAATACGTTGTTGACACAGCGTTGCGTTTTGTGCTGTAAAGGGCAGAAATCACACTACATTTCTAAACTTGTGTAATAAACTGCTTTAAAACGTCCGGCGTCTACATGCCAATCAAGTCGTGTAAAGGTTACAGCCGGTTCACACGCAAAGACAAAATGCTGCAGTAGTGGATACGGAATATATTATTGTTGGTGGAAAAACGTCGCTCAGGTGATTTTATTGCAATGCATTGTCACTACTAAGGGGCACATTTACTAATCCACGAACGGGCCGAATGCGTCCGATTGCGTTTTTTTCGTAATGATCGGTATTTTGCGATTTTTTCGGAAAATTATCGCGACTTTTTCGTTACCAATACGATTTGTGCGAAAAAACGCGAGTTTTTCGTAGCCATTCCGAAAGTTGCGCAAAATCTGGCGATTTTTCGTAGCGTTAAAACTTGCGCAAAAAGTTGCGATTTTTTCGTAGCGTTAAAACTTGCGCGAAACGTCACGCCTTTTAAGTTTTAACGCTACGAAAAAATCGCAACTTTCGGAATGGCTACGAAAAACTCGCGTTTTTTCGCGCAAATCGTATTGGTAACGAAAAAGTCGCGATAATTTCCGAAAAGTCGTAAAGGCGCCGAAAAAATCGCAAAAAATACGAAAAAGTCGCAAAGTGTTCGTTTTCCAATCGGAATTTTTCCAATTCGGTTCGGATTCGTGTCTTAGTAAATGTGCCCCTATGTGTAACGTGTTTGGTTGGTGCTGGGGGTGAACTACTAGGAGCAGCACACCAGTCCCCAACACAGCTAGACTAATAGCACTGGGCTCTATAAATTACAGTAGCAAAGTAAAAAAACACAAACAAAAAAAATTATGTGAATGTGTGGTTGGTGCTGGTGCACTACTATGTCTGTGTCCAACACACACAGACGGAGCTGCAGTACACAATGAAAAGAAGAGTAACAGTAATCAGACTATTGGGTTACAGCAGATGAGATCAGCAGGACAGCTGTCCCCAGCAGCTACATACAGAGCAGTAGAAAGTAGATTACTAGTCAGCAAAGCTACCTAAACTGTCCCTCAAACCCCTGCTCAGCTCTCTCCCTATGCTAACTCATCAAGCACACACAGGCAGAATGTAAAATGGCTGCTGGGCTTCGGTTTATATATGGAAGGGAGTGGTCCGGGGGTGGTTCAGGAGGGAGAGCTGCCTGATTGGCTGCCATGTATCTGCTGGCTCAAAATTTGGCTCCAGCTAAGGCGAACCCAAAATTGCAAACATCGCTAAAACTTCGCGAACTTGCGAACACCCGATTTTCGTGCGAATTAGTTCGCCGGCGAACAGTTAGCTACATCTCTAATCCTAAAACCAGTAGCTTTCTGCTGTACTAGGAAATTCAGTCCCTCCCTTGCACAGTATCACACACGTTAACTCCCTTTGGTTTTAGCGACTTCTAAATAAATTCATACACTTACTGCCCAACCTCTAACTAACAGCTTGGCTTTGTACAGAGAAAACAAAGGCTGGTGAAAAAGGAACTGATTAAATACACACCCTTCATTTCATAGGCAGAGGTAAAGAATTCCTGTTAATCCCAGCACTGAAATACATCCCATCCAGTGAGGGAGAGGGGGTACTGTTGTGCTGGGCCCCATGAAGATCTTCTTCAGAAGGGGGCCCAGGGGCGTCACAGAAGTTATGCAAATTGCGTAAATTACAGTATGTAAAAGGGAGATGTGATGGTGCTAGGTTCTAACTTTTTAAGCAGTTTTATGAAATTTGTCTGTTTGAAAGGATTTTTGTAACTAATAAAATTGTGCCTGATTATTATGCCTAGGTGAGGCTCATTACATAAGAAATATTTTACTATTTTCTTGTAGAGTTATGTATAAGGTTACCTTAACCGTACCGTATGCAATTTACATAACTTCCACAAAAGTTAACTAGAAACTTGAGAAACTGACGTATCTTGCCTAGAAACTTAGGTAACTTGCGTACAAGCAAAAGACAATGCAAAGAGGGGGCAGACAGGGGCAAACTCCATTGACCACCAATAAATTAAACAACTTATGGTAAATTCTAATAAACCCCAATGAACTGATTGAATTATTAGCACATTTATTATTCATTTTAATTATATGAACTGATTAATATAGTCAAACATCAGCTTTTGTTTTGAGATCTATTTACTGAATTATGTTAGTGTCTCCTACATTCCAAGTGCTTTAACATTTGTATGAAAGGTCTAGTGTGTTAATAAAATCTGATTTCTGTTTGTTTTCTGTCTTATTTTTGTTTTCTTCTTCTTTACCTGGATCACAATTTCTATTGATGCTCTTATGTCTGTTAAATCTAATCCTAACTTGTCTGCTGGTTTGGCCCAGTACAGTAAATTACATGGGCACTTAAGGCTAACTGAAGGGGGGAATGGTTTGACAAGGCCTGGGGAAGGAACTGTACTGAGTCTACAGTGGGCAAGACATTGGGGAATGGTTATACTCCTTTACTTCCATTTAATTATCCAACTGGCCTGCAAGCTAATAGGTCACACCAGTATTATATACAGTAAGGGCTCTGGGACACAGGGAGATTAGTCGCCCGTGACAAATCTTCCTGTTCGCGGGCGACTAATCTCCCCGAGTTAGCACCAGGTGCCATCCCACCGGCGAACATGTAAGTCGCTGGTGGGATGGCACACGCGGCGGCGTGTCGCCTGTGCGGCGTGTACCATCCCACCGGCGACTTACTTGTTCGCCGGTGGGATGGTAGTTCTGGGAGATTAGTAGCCCGTGACAAGGGAGATTTGTCGCGGGCGACTAATCTCCCCGTGTGCCAGAGCCCTAATGACCCATGGTTGGATTAAAGCTTAATTTAAAAAACAACAATAATAATTCATAGGTCAATTGCCATTCTTATTTGGGATTACAATAAACCACTTGATAAGTGTTTGGTGATGACTTTGATCTTTGATGTTCTTCAGCCTGTTTCGGTGGCCTTCTCCTGGCAAAATAAAATCAAATAATTCTTATAATTGCCTATGGTCATTCACTGTCAAGAAATATGTCATTTAAATTTAAAGAAACAAACATGAAAAAATATTTATTCAATTTCTAAGTAAATGCTAGAGGTTTCTTTGTATCAGCCCAAATCCTAATCCTTTAATTTTAACATTTTTGGAATGAATAAATACATTGATTAATTCATTTTATTTTATTTATTGTAGAAATCAAATGTTGAAGCTTAAATAGAATTCTTGAACCTATAGTTTTGTTCTAGAACATACAAACTAATGATAGACTGTATTAATTCCATCAGAAAGCAAAGGCATACTTACTTTTTCCTGCATCTCATCACCAAAACTGCTGGCACTGCTATAATACCAGAGAGGGCTAAGATGGAAAGTCCCCGTATCATTAATATTATTAGATGGTTGATTTTCTTGTCATGTGTGAGAGCTAAAAAAAAAAGAAATTTACATGAGGTGACAGTGACTTGGAATCCCAAGACATATGACTTTAAAGAAGTATTTTTTTCTCTTGTATATCAGTAGACAGCCTTACATAGCAACACAGGAGTTTAGAATAAATGTCCATCCGTGTTTCTGCTTTGTACACATAAATACTAAATACCCTAAGAGAAAGGCATAAAAAAATATCTCTAATTATCTTATTTGCTAATTCTCTAATTTGTCTCCCGTCTTGGATCAAATTTTTCTAAAGAGGTTAAATATCAGTTTCCTTTAGTTTCTCGCTTACTAAAAAGGTATCTGATTCTTCTATTAAAGAAAACCATAAAATGTACCTACTATTACAAATATATCGGAAAGGATTCCATAGCTTCAAAGCTCTTACTGTAAAAAAGAAACCTTTGTTATGCCCGAAAAATCTCTTTTTCTAAACTTTCAGGCTTTGGATACGTCACTAACCTGTAATAACAACTCTGATTGACGCTGTTGAGCTTCCATGTTTATTCCTTGCCCGGCACATGTAATCTCCCCCATTATCAGTGGTTACATGAGAAACATCTAATCTCCCACTTGAGGAATTTAGGGGGTCGGTGCTGCTCTGACCCATTTTTGCCCAGGACAGGTTGGCAGGAGGGTTACTTTCAGCAGAGCAGAGCAGGGACAGGGAGGTTCCTTCTATGGCTTCAACCCGGCAACCTATAGAGACATCACAGGTACATGAGAATCACATCTTTGTGCTTTAATATCAAAGAACCAACCCCGCTGTACATGCTACGCACAAAATTGACCAGCTACCATACCATGTCAAGGTAAACCCCATATGGTGATTCCTTCTATTCACCTCCAGTCATACCTTTCTCAGGCTGGCACCTCCCTGAATAATTCCATCTCTTGGGCAGAGAGTCTCTGACCAGGGCATTGGTCTCAGTCACAGACTTGATCAATCCATGTCATTTATGAGGAGAGAGATCGCCAAGACTAAAACACTTGTTTGAAAAGCTTAATCTTCCAGTTTACAAGGAAAGACCAACACCCAATTTTTAAATTTTATCAGTTTTTCTTCAGAAGGAGTAGCCAAACTTCTATATGGGTGTAGCACCCTCACACCTGTCCCTTTGGTGGTTGACTCTTGAAATTATGTTGTAGAGAAAAGAGATACTATGCTTGTATTTCCACTATGAAATATGTAGGTTTTATTTGCTAGAAGTAAGAGATACTGGATTTGCTGTTTTTGTACAAATTCAACAAAATTTTACAATGAAAAATACTTTTTTGGCACAGATTTACAAAAAAAATCAATAAATGTAATGAAAGAATTGAAATGGAGTGATGATGAACTAGATAGAAAATGTTAGACATGAATAAAATAGTATAATATTACCCTCTGATGTGCAGTTTGAAATAAATGGACCTCTTGGGGCATCTGAAATTACAATAAAAGAAAATAAATCATTTAGGGGCAAATTTACTAAGCAATTTTGAGAAAAAGTCGATTTTTTTTCACTTCTTGATATTTTCGATGGGTTTAATTTACAGATGGGTTTGATTTACAGATGGGTTTGCCAGTAACCAATTGTTCTGGTATCATTTCTCGAAAAATTTGAGTTTTTTTTAGACATTTTCCCCGAAAATTAGTTGTTCCGAAAATAAATCCCATAATTTGTGATTTATTAATATTTAGCTCCCTTTTTTGCCAATTTTTTTTTAGTTAATCCCCTCATTGTTTTATGTTTCGCCCAGTTTCATGGGGAAGTTAATCTTATCATTGCTTTCTATTTCACCCAGTTTCATGGGGAAATTAATCTTATCATTGTTTTCCATTTCACCCAGTTTCATGGGGAAGTTAATCTCATCATTGTTTTCCATTTCACCCAGTTTCAAGTGAAACTTAAACACTTGAACTTTTCCAAGAATGCTCCTAAAATAGCTGCTGGAGCAATTCCTGTTTGGGAAAAATAAATAGGATCATAGAAACAAATGTCCATTAGTTTTACTAATACTTAATGCTTAAAAAATTTGTGATTTTAGACTGTAAACTTGAAATTTTCATATGATTATAAGATTATATTATATATTATTTATAATTATATTATATATATATATATATATATATATATATATATATATATATATATATATATATATTAGAATTTATTAAAGAAAAAATGCAAAAAGTCAATATTCTTTGTCATTTATTAGATAAACTCCAATTTACCACTGGGTTGTTATAATATATGTAATAGGGAATTCATACACCACAGTGCAGCAGCAGGACCTAATGTCCTACAATTCATTTATTTCATTTAATTCATAATATTTGGAGCAATTATGACAGTAGGTGTTTCTGTAGCAATAGAAAGCATTCCCATCTATCTTCCTTTAACATTATTCCTGCTTTTGTCTCATGAACACAGTTGAAGAAACAGTTTTACATAAAAAAAATTCCTAAATAAAATATCAGTGTCTATTTGCCATTCTGACAACCATGTGTTGGGAAGGAAAGCTTTTGTCATTTCCTGATTGTGCCACACCCTTTCCGCTTTACTCATTTTGTTTCCTTTTTATCTTGTGTAAAAACTGATCCATCTATATAAAATATTATATATTAATATACTCCAGCTAATAAGAAGAATGTACCACCTCCAGACAGACAGATCTAGTGCTCCTAAATAACACCAATAACCACCTTTGTATTATTAAAGCTTTTAGCTCTATCTTCCAAGCTGAGCAGCACCACTTTCAGCCAGTTGTTTTATCACTGTTGCAGGCTATATAGATATATTATATTACTTATTTCTGAACAAAGATTTTTATAGATTTACAGAAAGTAGAGAATATTGGTTAGTAGATATAGCAAGCTTATCATTTGTCAAGAGGTTAAGGTAAAGTACAATCATCTGGCAAATATAATCAATTAAGGGCTGTTGGGGTAACAGACTTCCTGTAATTCAGTACTTTCTGGATAGTGAGTTAATTTTTTAGGTTTTATGCCCTATCTTTTGAAATAAACACCTGAAATTTCCTTTTACTGAATGTGCTCCAAAATCAAAGATTTAAAAACAGCAACAATAGAAATATGAAAAGGAAATTCAGGGGAAAAAACACAGCAACCAATTGAAGTAAGAAGAAAAGAGGAAACTTACACTGAACATCCAGGGTGATGCTGCTGTTAGTGGAGACCCCACTGTAAGTCACTGTACATGTTAGGGGGCTATTGTGCTCTCTCTGGGATGGAGTAACAGTGATATCTGATATGGAGGTGACTTTACCAGCCTGATCCTCCCGCTCATAGTTATATATGTTCTCTATAAACATAGAGAAATTTCCTCCCCATGTGATGTTTCCCTTGCACCCTTGAGGTGCTGGATGAGCCGTACAAGTCAGTGTTATTGGCTTCCCAGCGATCTGCTCCCCCACAGGGGATATAGTAGGTTCTGGTAGATCTGTAACAGAATTGGGAGATACAGATGGAGCAGATGTTAATGAGACATGTTGGTCACACAGTGCTCTCCTCTCACCAGTAATTTCATTGGGAAAAGGATGTGGGTCTCTAGTGTAAATGATCCAGGTAATGCAGTTTCTTTTGTCTCATCACTTTCAAAAGTAAATAATAAGAAGCAGTGATGTCTCATGATAGGAGGAGTCTCAGTTTGCAAGAACCCCTTTCTCTTCTCTCTGTCAGAAGAGAGCACTTACAGGGGTACAATACATATAATGTAGAGCAGGACAGGTGCCATCTTTATATCTTTACAATACATTGTCCAATGTTCTTTTTCAAAGGAAAGGTTAACTGTTTTTAATCAACTTTTCAGTTGGCCTTCATTATGGATTTTGTGTTATTAGGCTTCCTAGTCTACCAATTTCCAGCCTGCAAGTGAAAAGGCTCTTTGGCTGTCAGGGTCACTGATGTCGGCAACCCCAAAACATTTTTTCTTACCAGTGTTTTCTTTTTTATTTATATATCTTTACTTTTGATTTCCAAACTGCTGCCAGGCTGCCAGAGTAATTAATGCCTCTCCAGTAGAATATCAGCATTCCTGTATTCCATTTTATAGAACTGTCTGATCAGCTGACAGAAAGCTATGGCTAGCCAGTATAAAGGTATAATATACCTTTATATTAGCTTTTAGTATATTATAGCTGGACCTATTCTAATTTTAAATAATTAGACTTCCTAATCCTATTTCCAACCTGCAATTTGGTTTTCATGGTGACTGAACCCACCAACAAAAAACAGAGTAGATTTGAAGCTACAGTTTTAATGTTATTCATATTGATTGATTTATTTTGTGTGTCTCTCATTCCTATCACATAAATCCCTTAAGTGCTGTGTGTCTACTGGCATAGACCAAAATGTCAGCCAAAGCTGTATCATCAGGGTGACCATACTACTTGACTGTACTATTGCAGATTCTACAACGTTTACAGGGTTGAATCATGGGAGCTCACTGATCACTTCAATCAGTATAAACTGCAGAATACAGTATGTTGTCTCCCCACACTGCTCAGATATAAGAGGGTAGGATATGAGTAAAACCGCAATTGTGGTCATACAGTTACGTGCAGTCGTTGTGCAAAAAAAAAGGTATTCTTTTAATTTCTTTCAAGCCTGCTTTAAAAAGTGCTCCTGTATAGTTGCGCTCAGAGCCACTTGGTTTGTCTTGCTTCCTCTTCCAAATGAAAGGAAAACTATACCCCCCAAACAATGTAGGACCCTATAAAAATATATAGTGCTCCATCTAAATTAAATATCATAATATCATACAATAGATCATACAAATATACTGTTTTAGTAGTATGTGCTATTAGGTAATCCTAGATAGAAAATTGCCATTTGAAGAACTAAGGGCCGCCCCCTGGGAACAAAGGATTCACACAAACAAGCCAAGGCACACATACATGCTAGGCCCCATCAGCCAATGAATGGGCAGAGTTCTGCCTTTTGTTCCCACACTACTTCCTGTTACAGTTAGAGCTGCATTATTTCCTGTCAGCTGATCTCTGAGGGAGCACACAGCCCAGCACAAAATGGTGGCTCAAGGGAAAGGATGTAAAAGGGCAATATTTACTGATATATATATTCCAGTTTGGGGAGATTCTTTAATAGGCCACTTAACATAATATAAACTGTTATATGTTATATATATAATCTGTTGCTTAAGTATTCATTCTGGGGGTATCGTTTGATCCGCCACCTCTGAACGTGGCAGAGACAGTGTTACAGAAGTACCTCAACCAGAACATTTTTAGCACCGATGTGTCTGATGCATATCAGGACCTCATTTACACTGGGATTATAGGAGTGCCCTTGAATGAGGGGTTGTTCACCTTTGAGTTAACTTTTAGTTTGCTGTAGAGAGTCATATTCTGAAACAGATTGCAATTGGTCTTCATTTTTCATTATTATTATTTTTAATTATATGACTTTTCGTTCAGCAGATCTCCAGTCTGGAACTTCAGCAGCTGGTTGCTAGGGTCCAGATAAGCTTAGCAACCAGGGAGTAGTTTGAATGAGAGACAGGAATATGAATAGGAAGATGAGTAATAAAAAATAACAATAACAATAAAATTGTAGCCTCACAAGCAATAGTTTTTTGGCTTCTGGGGTCAGTGATCTTCATTTGAAAGCTGGAAAAAGTCAGAAGAAGGAGGCAAATAGTTCAAAAACTAAAAAAAACAAAAAACAAATGATGATAAAATAATGAAGACCATTTAAAAAGTTTCTTAGAATTGTCTATTATATAACTTCATAAAAGATAACTTAAAAATGTAAAGGTGAAAACCCCCTTTAAGACTAGTGCCACACTGAGATCTGCCCCTACTCTATAATATATATATAGGTTACTTCCCTGCACCAAGATGAAATCTGTCAATTAAAATGGATGTTGTAGGGTTACATTGTGGTGTTTCATAGACTTTCCCTAATAATATTTTGCAGGTTTTAGTGAGAAAAGTCTCTCCATCTGACATCAGTATAATGACATATTGTACAGATCAGTCCCATCTCACTGTACCCCCACCTGCAATATACACTGGGTTTCTCTTACTCACCTGTCACACTCACACTGAGCTTGTATGAACTATAGGTATATTTATGGTATCCGTCTTCAAATCGGAATACATATTCCCCTTGATCGGCTGGTTGGGCATTGCTGATAGAGAATGAGCAGGTTTTTTCATGTACTTTCCCAGTCAGGGTGAATCGGCCTTTTGTTCCCTCAGAAACCATAGAGGCCTCTGTAGAGGCTGCAATAAAGGAAGGAGTGTCTGTTGTTTTCCAAATCCCTGTGACACGTGTAGATAAAGTGCTACCGGCAGGAACAGTAAATGTACAGGGAATTTCCACACAGAGACCAGATGCCACCGACACTGACTGCTGGGCATTTAGAGTATAACCATGTTGACAGTTGGCACCTGTGAGAAAACACACGTAGGGTTATGAATGGATTTGTGCATGTGTGTATGTATGTGTGTATTTCTGTGCGTATGTATGTATAACATATGTGTCTGTGTGTGTTAAAAGCAAAGAAGCAATGAAAACCAATAAAACACCACAAAAAACATTTCTGTTGGTCTCATTTTTATGCGTTCACGAACAAGTTAAAAGGATTGAGGAGACCGCCTCATACGTATGCAAATAAGTCAAAGAGATTCTGGGAACAAATTCCTTAAGGCTCTTAGAAAATTCCCATTTACATGGGTTTATCCTATAGGCTAAAGCTCACCCACTGAGTTTGTTCCCAGAATCTCTTTTATAAGTGTTCAACTATCTTTCTGCATCTCTCCAGGCTGCATTTTCAACCACTATCAGGTAGAGGCAATAAGGGCTATTTACTGCTACAAGTGCACTTGCACTAAAATGGATGTAAATGTTTGTGTATTTAATCCATTCTTTAAAACCCACTTGCATGTGCTTGTCGTTGTCCTAAGAGCCATTGTGCCCCCCCAGTCTAATGATCCCTGCACAATGTGCATATTGAAGCTGGGGGTGCTACTGTCACCCTGATCATGTTAGCCACAAATCTGCACCTGATTTGCAAAAAATACACACACACACTGCATTCATTAAGGATGTATTGGGTAACAGGCATAACATATGGCTGATATATATACAGGTATGGGACCTGTTATCCAGAATGCTCGTGACCTGGGGCTTTCCGTATAAGGGGTCTTTCCATAATTTGAATCTCCATACCTTAAGTCTACTAAAAAATCATTTAAACATAATTTAAACCCAATAGGATTGTTTTGCATTCAATAAGGATTAATTATATCTTAGTTGGGATCAAGTACAGGTACTGTTTTATTATTACAGAGAAAAGGGAATCATTTAACCATTAAATAATCCCAATAGGACTGTTCTGCCCCCAATAAGGGGTAATTATATCTTAGTTGGGATCAAGTACAGGTACTGTTTTATTATTACAGAGAAAAGGGAATCATTTAACCATGAAATAAACCCAATAGGGCTGTTCTGCCCCAATAAGGGGTAATTATATCTTAGTTGGGATCAAGTACAGGTACTGTTTTATTATTACAGAAAAAAGGGAATCATTTAACCATTAAATAAACCCAATAGGGCTGTTCTGCCCCAATAAGGGGTAATTATATCTTAGTTGGGATCAAGTACAGGTACTGTTTTATTATTACAGAGAAAAGGGAATCATTTAACCATTAAATAAACCCAATAGGGCTGTTCTGCCCCCAATAAGAGGTAATTATATCTTTATTATTACAGAGAAAAAGGAAATAATTTTAAAAAATTAGAACTATTTGCTTATAATGGAGTCTATGGGGGATGGTCTTTCCGTAATTCGGAACTTTCTGGATAATGGGTTTCTGGATAAGGAATCCTATATCTGTATTAGTATTTTTCCTGCAGTAGAGATCATTCCTCCCACATGTTTAACCCATTCCTTCCAGGGTTCCTAGATCTTACCATGTTGTGTGTTGCCAGTAAACAAGCAGCACTTAGGGGCAGATTTACTAATCCATGAATCCGAATCCAGAAAGGGAAAAAATCGTATTGGAAACGAAAATGTAGCGACTTTTTCGGGGCCGTCGCGATTTTTCGTATCAGTCGCGACTTTTTCGTCGCTGCCATGACTTTATCGTATTTTGCGCGACTTTTCCGTTGCCGGCGCGATTTTTCCGTATTGAGCGATAGTAAACGGCGACGAAACAATCGCGGGACATATACGAAAAAATCGCAACGGCGATGAAAAAGTCACAAAAATAGCGATCATTACGAAAAACCGCATTTGGACGCCTTCGGACCATTGTGGATTAGAAAATCTCCCCCATAATGTTGGGTCCCTGTATGATCTACAGCAAGCAGATGGTAAATACAATTCCACCTGTACAGATATTATATTATTATTATCATTTATTTATAAAGCACCAACATATCCCGCAGCGCTGTACAATAAGTGGGTTTCATAAATTGGACATACAGAGTAACATATAAAGCAATCAGTAACCGATACAGGAGGTGAAGAGAGCCCTGCCCAGAAGAGCTTACAATCAACAAGTTGTACACACAGTAACACATAGGGGCTCATACTCACCCTTCCCATACAGGGACAAGAGACCAAACAGGACCACAAACACATGAGGCTGCCACATCCTGATGTTTATTGATGTTCTTGCTGTTCCACTCTTTCTCTCTCCCAATCTTTCTTACTGCCTCCCAATAGCTGTGTCAGTGCTTAACATTCCCACAGGATGGTGTTGTCCAAAGCTGACAGTTTGAACTCTGGAAAAACTAACAAACAATGGGCCAGATTCAGTTTGGTGAGAAAAAAGGTTCTTCACATGAAAACTCATGGATGGATTTGGACGAGATGCAATTCGATTTAGAAAAACTTATCTCACCATTTATCTTGTTAAAACTCTTTTGAAGTCTGTGGAAAAACAAATGGAAATAAATACGAAGAAAAATTTTTTCTCCTTGAATTGAATCTCGTCAATGTTCATCTGATAAGCCATGAGATACATTTTTCTCACTAAATTGAATCTGGCCCTATCTACAACCATGGCCAATTAAGCTAAGAAAATGTGGGGGTTAGTGCGCCTTTAATATAGTGCTGAATCCTCTAGGTTCAGGCACAATGTGCAGACCCTGGGTGCAAATGCTTAATGAATGCACACTAAGGGCCATGATTGGCTCTAGCACATAAGCACTTGACTGCAGGGCCTTTATAAATGAAGCTCTATAAATTAAATTAAAGTCACAGCAGCATAAACAAGTACACATACTGCCTATTTTCAGAAGTCACTACTACCTACAGCAATGCTACATGTAAGTTATAGTCGTATACCTAGTTAATGACAATTTTCTCAAAAACAAATAATCAAGTGTATAAACAATTACAATTTCTTATAAAAAAAAATAGTTCTCTAATGTAGAGAATCACCTAGATAATCTGTTTATCATCCATATACCGTCCTACCACAAACAAGTTAATTCCGACAAGATAGGGGCACAGCAGCACTGGGAATATTCAGCCTTATACTGTTTGCACGCAAAAAATCAAATGGAAAATAAATCCCAATAAATGTTAAGCAGAAGTCAAATCTACAAAACCTTACTTAAGCATCACATACAGTTCAGCACTTTTAAGACCCAGATTGAACAAAGTAGGAATTTGAAAGAAATTTCAGCACAAGGAGGAACGTTGCTTTACCTTTCTTCTTCTGAAAAGCCCTAGGATCAGTAAAAAGCCCTATGATGGAGCCACATTACCCTGTTAGGTGGATGTATTCTTTTCTTTGTCTTATTCTCCTCTCTCTAGACATGATGCTCTTCTCTTGGATTAGATTCTTTTTACATCATCTGATTTATGTCTCCTCTAGTCTATTCTTATTCTTCTGCTTCTCTTCCCCTAAATGATATTCTCAGACTTGTGCTTCCTGTTAAGTATTGGCTGCAAATGTAGAAACAGAAGTAGGGCAGAACCCACTGTGTTCATCTGCAACCACCCAAAAATGGACGGAGAAGCCACAGATGTTACTGTATTTAGTATATAAGTGCTAGTTCTGTTCAAGTCAAAAAAATGATTTAAATGCAAAGTTGCTTAAGGGTGTCTTTACTGATACACCCCATACTTCATGTATGTGTGCCTTGGTTTGTTTGTGTGCACCTATGATCCCAGGGGACGTCCCTTAGTATTTCAAATAAGAATTTTCTATTTAGGATTACCCAATGGCATATACGACTAAAAAGTTTATTTTTATGAATATGGTTTCTTTAGATGAAGCAGGGCTTTACATTTGAGCTGAGCGATATATTTTTATAGAGACCTACTTTCTTCAAAGGTATCGTTTTCCTTTACTTAATCACTTGGATGATCTCTTGGACATCTTGGTTTTTTTTGTCTTTTCTTCAAGAAACATTAACTATATAAGTATTCAGATTAGGCTTTTATTGCCCCAAAACAGGATTAAGTGATAATTCATGGAATCTCATGATTCTTGATGCCAACATAATTTTCTTAATCTTTGTTTTACAATAAGTTATCATGGGCTTTACATTATTTGTATATAAAATTCTTTCATATACCAAGGGCAAATTAATGAGCTTCATTCAACCCTAAAAAAGTTAGAGCTACTGAATTTTTGTTGCAGTTTGTCCTTATGAACCGACAATATTGTGGTCACTGGTACCGGCTCTCTAATGTCCCTTCATGGGCTTCAAGTGGTTTGTTAACATTGCCAGGTTTCATTATATTCTGACTACTGGTCCAGCAGCAAGTTTCACTCTGATCTGATACAGTAATTCTAAATAAATATAGTGTATTTGAAACTTGATTAAATAATAGACACATTTATAATTGCATAGGGTATAGTTATCAAACAGTAAATCTCCTTCATTTCTTTGCCATGAATAACAGCTGAAATACTATCAATGTTTCCAACATGGCACTCTGACCATTATGGTTCATAATCAATAGCTCCTATCTCATATTGTTGCCATCACTATAGGTATGTTAAGACCTAAAGAGCATTATTCTAATAGGAAAAATAAAGAAATGAACAACCATTTTAAAAGAAAAACAAAAATATTATGAAAAGAGAAATTTCAATGAATGACTCTTGTCTGGGCATAGAAGATTTTTAGATTTTATTTATATAACTTGATAAATGATCCAATTACCTGTTTGAGCCCGAGCTAATAGGTATTTCTAAGTAATAGGTATTTCTAAGTAGGCTAGAATTGCCAGGTAAATATTTATTCTCCAAGAACATAAAAAATTGAAAGTTGGCTATATTCACAAATAACCCCCAGAGAGTCTAGCTTGTGTATCTCTTGCTGTATCTGCACTTTACTCTAAAGGTGGCCATACACCTTACAATTACAATGTTTCTTTCGACCAATGGTCGCGTTCATTTCCCCTACCTAAGTCCAGGGCTGAATCGTCAGATATGGAGGTAGAAACAATAGGAATTCTACCCCTATTTGACGAATCAGCCCTTAAAGCAGATTTTGCTTGGGAGCCTTCAACGGCACCTGATCAAAATCATATGTCCCACCCCCGATCAACGAGACGACTGATATCCAAAGCTTTTGCGATATCGGTCGTCTCTTTGATCTACCATACACTTACCGAATATCCCATGAAAACTTATTTCATATGATAATATAGGTGCGTGTATGGCCAGCTTTACTTTTATATTCTCCTTTATCTTCCTGACTGATAGAGATGTCCTCACTGATGCCACTATACTAAAGGGATGTTTAAATTTTTTCCATGGTTCAAATTTTGTGGCACAAAAACTCCCAAATTCACACTATGGTTTCCAGAACTTGAATGTCCAATATTTATTTAGCGCAAAAACTTGAACGTAAAATTTTTATGTAAAAGCTTGTGAGTTCATGTATAAGTCAGTGGGAGCTGCCAAGGCAAGTGAGTGTCTGAAACGCTAATATTTGAGGTTTATTAAGCACACAAAATTTCAATACAAAAAGCCACAGCTAAAAGCTGCCAAGTTTCTGTAGAAGTCAATGGGAGGCAATTCATGCTATTTTAAAATTTCATTTTTTTTTAAATATGTTGAAATCTTGAAAATGAAGACTATAATGTTATATTAGCGGTATTGAGCTTTTTTTAAATGATCAAGTTGTCAAGATTGGAGTAAATAAGTGTGCAATAAAAAAAAAGATATGTATGTATGTATAACTTTATTTATAAAGCGCCACAAGGGTACGCAGCGCTGTACAGTCTTACAAAATACAAAATTACACACAGGGAGGACAAATGTTATAATAAATAAATACAATAAAAATATATAAATGCACAGGGAATAAGTGCCATGTGGTAGGAAGGAGGTGCACAGACTTCTGTGTTCCTATTAGCTGCATAATAACCCACAAAATAACTAATAACCCACAAACCATTAGAAAGCCCGAAATCAGTTTTACTACAACCAAAATGGTATTATCGCTTCATTCGTCACTGTTAAAGTGGACATATCCTATGAAGCAATAAAAACACCTAAAAAATAACGCAAGGTCAGAGAATAAAACTGCAAATGTATAATAATAAAAAGATTTTCAAGTTTTCTAGTATTCGCATGGTAAACTATGAGAGCACAACAGTTCATACAAAGAGGGAAAATAAATGATGGTATTATAAAGTAAAAGAGTAGAAAATTAAACCCATGATGTCACTTTTTTTTTCCTTAGACTGATCCATAAAAAGATATGGTATTCTTCAATATTTCCTTTTTGGGAGCTACAGTATGTGAATTGTATTGCAAAGAAAAAAACCCAATACATTTAAAAATACCCTTCCTGCCTAAAAAAATCTTGTTTCTGTTCTCCTTTGGTTTCCTTTTGTCTGAAAGAAAAGACATTCGTGTTAGTTTCAGGGGGAACAGGAAACCCTGTTTGGCAAAGTTGTTGGTATATGGTGTGAGCAAATAATAATGATCATCCATCCTCAAACCTACCAACTGTGGGACAGAGGATAGCAGGCGTAGCCAATATATTTCTGAGTATTAGCCACATTAGTGCATTTATTCTGCAGAAAGCATTACCATACCTGACTAAACAGCCCTAGAAGCTCCCTCTGTTTGTATAAGATAGCAGCTGCCATTTTAGCTTGGTTTCAGTAGCTTCCATGCTGCAGCTCTAACTGCTGGTAGCTCAGATTACACAGAGTTGGGAGGGGGAGCAAATTCTGATGGAAGGGGGGCAGGAGAAGGGAGGGGGAGAGAGGAGCAAAGTGAGCAGACTGGTGCCTGTGCCCTGAAGAATTTTTCTGAGAGAAAAAAGTCTGACATTGAAGAACATGTGTACACAAAAGAAGAAAAGAAATCCTGTGTTTCTTTTGATAGAGGACTCAGTGCAGTGTTTCTGTGAGTGCTTATGGCTGTATTTACATAGACCTTTCTGACAAAGCTTACTGAGTTTTTACCTTTCCTTTGTTTAAAAGATCACATTAGACATGCAGGTGGAAAATGATTGGAACTGGATCTTAGAGCCATTGCTGGATAGTAAACTGAATTCCCCCTTAATTATACAATTATAATTGGTACGATCCATACATAGAAAAGTCCCTTTTTTGACAAGACCAGAACCAGTTTTTTTCAATATACTGTATGATATAGTGATATAATCTCCAATACGTTTGCCTATTTTATAAGAAATTAGATCTGTGAATAATCTGCCGAAGCTTCTATCTTTTTGCAAAATGCGCCAATGTTTTCCTTTTTGAGGAAACTAGAATGGGCACCAAAGTGGTGACAAACCTAATTGGTGGTGCCTTTTTGAAGACCAGTGTAGATTAGTTGTTAAAAGATCTTTGTGGGATACATTTTTGACCATTTTCTTGAAGAAATTTTATTAGGGTAATTTTTTTCAAGACATTTATTGGTCAGTTAAATGCTTTATTGATCTTTATTGATAAAACTGATCCATGCTGGTAATCTTTCTTAATCTTAAAGGCACGAGTGATACCTAATGGGTAGAAGCTGTCAGTAGATTTAGTGTATACAATGGTATAGAATATATTTTCCATGACAGATACCTCTGCATCTAGATAGTGTATGCTTTTATCATTTCATTCAGGTAAATTCAATTTCAATTTCACCTCCGTTCCACAGTATAAACACATTGTCCACATATAATTTCAATAGATTTGGTTGGATCACCAGATTCAAAATAGTTTCTTTTTAGCACACAGTCTAAACAACCACAAATGAAATTAACCTCATGTGTAGAGGTATTAGATGTATTGCACAGATATTCATTAATACATTTCATAATGGGGGTATAAAGATATATGGATCTCTAAGATTTATGATGCATAACACAATGTATTCACCAAAACCTTTTTACCTCTAGATTATTAAGAAAATGTGTTTTGTTCATGAATCAAGATTTTCTGCCATATCTTAAATATATGTATCAACATGAACAGCAAGTGGTTATAACAAGAAATTGATACTGTATACAATTGGACAACCTGGGGGTGATGTAAGTCTCTTACTTTCGGCAGAAAATAATAATTGGGAACCTTAGGGTGGTTTTTCAATAACATATTCATGGGATCTGGGCTGATTATGCCATTAAGTCAAGCACCTGTTAAAAAATATGTCACTTTCTTTTGTATACAGGTATGGGATCCCTTATCCGGAAACCCATTATCCAGAAAGCTCAGAATTACGGAAAGGCTGTCTCCCATAGACTCCATTTTAATCAAATAATTCAGAATTTTAAAACTGATTTCCTTTTTCTCTGTAGAAATAAAACAGTACCTGTACTTGATCCCAACTAAGATATAATTACCCCTTATTGGGGCAGAACAGCCCTATTGGGTTTATTTAATGGTTAAATGATTCCCTTTTCTCTGTAATAATAAAACAGTATCTGTACTTGATCCCAACTAAGATATGATTACCCCTTATTGGGGGCAGAACAGCCCTATTGGGTTTATTTAATGGTTAAATGATTCCCTTTTCTCTGTAATAATAAAACAGTATCTGTACTTGATCCCAACTAAGATATAATTACCCCTTATTGGGGGCAGAACAGCCCTATTGGGTTTATTTCATGGTTAAATGATTCCCTTTTCTCTGTAATAATAAAACAGTACCTGTACTTGATCCCAACTAAGATATACAGTAAATAATCCTTATTGGATGCAAAACAATCCTATTGGGTTTGATTAATGTTTTATTGATTTTTTAGTAGACTTAAGATATGGAGATCCAAATTACGAAAAGACCCCTTATATGTCCTTGGTCCTGAGCATTCTGGATAATGGATCCTATACCTGTACTATAGTACGATTGCCATTTAACAATAAACAAATAAATTAGGTTGAGGAGACTGCCTCATACAGACAAAAGCAAACAAAAGGAATTCTGGGAGTGAATTCCAAACTCTTAAAAAAATCCCATTTACATGGGTTTATCCTATAGGCTACAGCTCACCCACTGGGTTTGAAGCTGAAGCCAGGACAATAGCCTATAGCAGTGCTGTCCAACTTCTGTTGTACCGAGGGCCGGAATTTTTCCGACCTACGTGGTGGAGGGCCAATAATGGAAGCCAGTTTTGACCACTCCCCGTTTTGAAACCGCACCCACTTGAAACCACACCCATGTTATCACATGGCCATACCCATATTAATGGTTGTAGTACAGCAAAAACCTGCCATACTCTGCCTGCCCTACCCTGCCTGTGTGCCATACTCTGCCTGCCCTACCCTGCCTTTGTGTGTGCCATACTCTGCCTGCCCTACCCTGCCTGCGTGCCATACTTTCACTGTGTGTGCCATTCTTGGCTGGTTTGTGCCATACTTGGCCTGTGTGTGCCATACTCTGCCTGCCCTACCCTGCCTGTGTGTGCAATACTCTGCCTTCCCTACCCTGCCTGTGTGTGCCATACTCTGCCTTCCCTACCCTGCCTGCTTGTGCCATACTTTCACTGTGTGTGCCATTCTTGGCTGGTTTGTGCCATACTTGGCCTGTGTGTGCCATACTCTGCCTGCCCTACCCTGCCTGTGTGTGCAATACTCTGCCTTCCCTACCCTGCCTGTGTGTGCCATACTCTGCCTTCCCTACCCTGCCTGCTTGTGCCATACTTTCACTGTGTGTGCCATTCTTGGCTGGTTTGTGCCATACTTGGCCTGTGTGTGCCATACTCTGCCTGCCCTACCCTGCCTGTGTGTGCCATACTCTGCCTTCCCTACCCTGCCTGTGTGTGCCATACTTTCACTGTGAGTGCCATTCTTGGCTGGTTTGTGCCAAACTTGGCCTGTGTGTGCCATACTCTGCCTGCCCTACCCTGCCTGTGTGTGCCATACTCTGCCTGCCCTACTCTACCTGTGTGTGCCATACTCTGCCTTCCCTACCCTGCCTGTGTGTGCCATACTCTGCCTTCCCTACCCTGCCTGTGTGTGCCATACTCTGCTTGCCGTATGCTGCCTGTGTGTATGGCACACACAGGCAGCCTACAGTGACACAATGCTGGCACTGCTCCTACAGTCTGCACAATAACTATATATTAAAAAACTTTTTAATTGAAGTACCACCTCAGTATATGTTCTTTTTGTAGTATGCAGGGATTATTTGTGGGTTTCTACTCCTCCTGAGGTGTGAACAGGGGAACAATGGGGGTGATTATAGCCTGAGCCTGAGGTGTGAACACTGCAGGGGTGAACAATGCAGAGATTAAAAGGTGTGAACAGTACAGGGGATTATATATTTAAACAATACAGGGGGATTACAGCCTGAATCTGAGGTGAGAACCATGCAGGGGGGGGGGGCAGTTAATCTCAGTACTGATACCATTTAAAGCTTACACAAGAGTAAGCCATCAAAGCAGCCAGACAGGTGGGGGGCCACACAGAGGGGGGTCGCGGGCCGCCAGTTGGACAGCACTGGCCTATAGGATAAACCCATGTAAATGGGATTTTTTTAAGAGTTTGGAATTCACTCCCAGAATTCCTTTTGTTTGCATTTAACAATAAGAAATTGTGGAGATCATTTAACTGTCTCTACCATCTGTTTCTAATGGAAAGTGACCTGTCTTTTTGAAGTGTAGTGAGTGCTGTTTTTCCCACTTAAGTCGTTATTTTTAGTGAATTGCGTATGTTTACCTAAATGTTTTCGAATTTTACGGTTTACTAAAGTGGTAAATGTATCCAGAGAGGAATTAGTTACTAGCAGGTAAGGGGTCACGTTTGCTTTCAGCTGCACTTATATTTTTTATGTTTTGAACAAATAAATCATTGTTATGAAATATTCCAGTGATGCAGGTTTTTTTTTTTTGTTCCCCTGAAGTGTAATTTGTGGTTGACCAAGCTAGCAGAAGTGTAATGGAAGTAGGTAAAAAAATAGCCTGATGTGACAACTCTTTAATATAATGCACTAAAGGAATAATTCCTTTAGCAAATTCGAGAAACAGGGACCCCATTAATAAGCTCTGTAGATAGTAGTAGGTGAGCTCCTGTTACAATACATTCTAGGAGTGTAAGTCAGTAAGGGATAGATAGAGCAGTTCTGAGCTCCATCGTAGGAGTGGTAAATTGGAGGTCTGTCTCCCAGGTTATAATCATAGTAATAATCATAGTGGATAGAGAAACAGAATGGAGGATCCTGTTCCTCGCATTGCATCTGCTCCTTGGTCCCAATTCCTCCTCCCCCTCCCAAGCGCCGGCCCACTGACAACAGGACTGCAGCAAGACGACCAGGCATGCGATCTGTGCTTCAGGACAGGTAAAGGTGTTTTTTTTTTTTTGCATTTACACACTTACACACTCTTACATACATTTACACACACTTACATACATTTATACACACACACAGCACCCAATTTAGCAGTTTTTTTTGTTTTGATTTTGCACACTTTTATACACTTACACACTGTCACACAACTTTTACATATGTGCACACATGTAACATAGTAACATAGTAAGTTGGGTTGAAAAAAGACATAAGTCCATCAAGTTCAACCATAATGCCTATATATAACCTGCCTAAATACTAGTTGATCCAGAGGAAGGCAAAAAACCCCATCTGAAGCCTCTCTAATTTGCAGCAGAGGGGAAAAAATTCCTTCCTGACTCCAAGATGGCAATCGGACCAGTCCCTGGATCAACTTGTACTGAGAGCTATCTCCCATAACCCTGTATTCCCTCACTTGTACTGAGAGCTATCCCCCCTACCCCTGTATTCCCTCACTTGTACTGAGAGCTATCTCCCCTACCCCTGTATTCCCTCACTTGTACTGAGAGCTATCTCCCCTACCCCTGTATTCCCTCACTTGTACTGAGAGCTATCTCCCCTACCCCTGTATTCCCTCACTTGTACTGAGAGCTATCTCCCCTACCCCTGTATTCCCTCACTTGTACTGAGAGCTATCCCCCCTACCCCTGTATTCCCTCACTTGTACTGAGAGCTATCTCCCATACCCCTGTATTCCCTCACTTGTACTGAGAGCTATCCCCCTACCCCTGTATTCCCTCACTTGTACTGAGAGCTATCCCCCCTACCCCTGTATTCCCTCACTTGTACTGAGAGCTATCACCCCTACCCCTGTATTCCCTCACTTGTACTGAGAGCTATCTCCCATAACCCTGTATTCCCTCACTTGTACTGAGAGCTATCCCCCTACCCCTGTATTCCCTCACTTGTACTGAGAGCTATCCCCCCTACCCCTGTATTCCCTCACTTGTACTGAGAGCTATCTCCCCTACCCCTGTATTCCCTCACTTGTACTAAGAGCTATCCCCCCTACCCCTGTATTCCCTCACTTGCTAAGAATCCATCCAGCCCCTTCTTAAAGCTATATAATGTATCAGCCAGCACGACTGATTCGGGGAGGGAATTCCACAACTTCACAGCTCTCACAGTAAAAATCCTTTCCGAATATTTAAATGGAACCTCCCTTCTTCTAAACGGAGTGGGTGCCCTCGTATCCGTTGGAAGGACCTTCTGGTAAATAAAACATTAGAGAGGTTATTATTATTATATGATCCCCTTATATATTTATACATAGTTATCATGTCACCTCTTAAGCGCCTCTTCTCCAGTGTAAACAGACCCAACTTGGCCAGTCTTTCCCCATAACTGAGACTTTCCATACCCTTTACCAGCTTAGTTGCCCTTCTCTGGACCCTCTCTAACTCAATAATGTCCCGTTTGAGCACTGGAAAAAGTTTGTATACACAAACTTTTTTTTTTTTCATTTTACCACTTTGTTTTTAGTTTCTTTTCCCTAAAAACTGTTTATTTTGACAGCGTGACTATTGGATTACATATTCTGACCACTAATTACACTGTTGTGTGACTTATACTGTGTGCAAAAGCTGAGTAGGCAGGCGAGAAATCCATATGCACTATTTTCATTTTGGGGTTAGTACATACCGCAGACTTTGGTATATCTTTGCATAACTTAGGAAAGCTTTACGGCTTGGTACTTTGGAGTACAAAGAAATGTTAACCCATTTTAGATTTGGGGGAATTTGTACTTTCCAAAAAATATATGGCTTTCTGGGTGAGTGTACTTTTTTGTAGGATTATCCCACATAAAGAATGTAAATGTATTGATTTTGCAGGAGCTGAAATGACAATACATATGGGGGTATGTTCCCATTGGGGCCCCTACATGCCACATATTTAGGTAAACCTATACATTTTGGGCATCAAACTGTTCAGTGGACCCCTGGCGTTAAAATTTAGGGTGTTTTATCTTGGTACCTAATGATATGTGGGAGATAAGATGCTGCAAAGTGGAAGCTACAAGGGTATTTTTGGAAATGTCATCAAAATTGCCAACTTTAGGAAAGCTTTGCGGCTTGGTACTTTGGAGTAGAAAGACATGGGTACCCATTTTAGATTCGGGGGGATGTGTACTTTTCAACAATATATGACTTTCTGGGGTGAGTGTACTTTTTACTAGCTTTATTCCACATATAATGATGTAAATGTGTTGATGACAGAAATGATAGATCATATGGGGGTATGTTCCCATTGGGGCCCCTACATGCCACATACTTAGCTAAACCTTTACATATTGGGCATCAAACTGTTCAGTTGCCCCTGGCGTTCATATTTAGGGTGTTTTATTTGGTTACTTTATGACCTGTAGGAGATAAGATACTATAGACTGGAAGCTTTGAAGCGATTTTTTAAATATTTTGATAAAAACCAATAACTTTAGGAAAGCATTGCGACTTGATAGTTTGGAGTAGACAGACAGTTGTACCTATTCTGGATTCCCCAGAATCTGTTCTTTCCAAAAATGTACAATTTTCTGGGATAAACCTTCTGTTAGTGGAATTTATGGCCCTAAAATCTAAAGTATGCAGCTTTCTGGAGCAGTGCTTTGGGAATTTGGTAGTGTACTGCTGGATATTTGGTATTGGCACATTCAGGAGACATGGGATTTTCCAAATCAGTTGTATTTTCGTGAATAAAATAAATTTTTGTTTCTGGTATGTGTGTTTATATTATGGAATTTTATTTTTTCATTTTTAGACATTTAGAAGCTTATATCTTGTTACAGAATTCGAATTATATAAATATTGTACCATACGTTGAAAGCTTAGGTTGGCATTATATTGTTTTCCTGTGTAAACTAAAAGTCCCCCCTGAGGAAAGGCCCCTAAAGTGAATGTTCAAAAACTGCCTGGCAAAACAAGTAATACTGGCTAATGCTGTAATTCACCACAGAATCTATCCACCCTCTGTATGGTACAGAAAATACTGGAATAGTAGAACTGTTACTAAGATGCCATCACTTTATGCCCCAACCAATATGTCGGCGCCGCTACGTCTTAAACGTCATGCATCGAAACTCCTCCCTTCCTTAGCGACGGTCTCTCGTATGCCGCAATAGAACCCTCCGCCGTTGCTAGGAACAACACCCGCCCCCTTAGTGTCGTCACGTCCATGCCCCTGCAGGACTGCACTAGCGCCCCCGTTCGCCCTCCCGTTCATTCTAACTGACAGGAAGAAACAAGATGGCGGCGGCAGACGGGGATGATTCTTTATATCCTATCGCTGTGCTCATTGACGAGCTGCGGAATGAAGACGTCCAGGTCAGTGATATCTATGGGGGGTAGGGACGGCGGGAGAGTGCCGCGGTGGTTGCCTGAGGCACAGGTGTGGGCAGGGTTGTGCTGATCCATTGTGAAGGCTCATAGGGAAAGCTAGGCCCGGTGGCTTGTATGAGCCGTCTGACCAGCTATCTCCTTGCTTGTCACGTCACTACTGAATGAGCTTATAGGTCAGGGGAAGCTGCTCCTCTCCCTGATAGCCCCTCGGCCCCTCCCCTTCCATACATTGTGCTTTCATATTGAGACCCCTCCCCTTCCCACCGGACTGTGCCATTCATCGTCAGCCGGGGGCCCCTCCCCTACACCACACTGTGTGGGTCGTACCAACCAGTGAGCCTGGGGGGGGGGCTTCTCTTCCCTCACACAATTCAAAGTGACATTGCCATTCATACTAAGCATTTGTCCAGTGAGCTCATCCCCACACAATGCCATTTCCATGCCAAGCAATTAGCAGGGGTCCCCCTAAACACCCAGTACCATTCATACCATGCATTGGACCCCTACCCTTTGCCTCAGTGCCATGGATTAAATGTGGGTGTTTGCTGTGACTCAGGGCACTGTGTATACATAGGGAAGTTGTCATTCAGCCACTCTGGGATTTTGCAATGATTTAACCAGCAGCTGATGATGTGTAGCTGTTCCAGTTTCTGTACTCGATAGGCCAGTTGCTTTAGGCTGTGACATGGGTGTGTTGGATCGCAGCTGCAGTGCTAGGGTTTCTGCTGGAAACAGTAGCTGGGAGTTTACCAAATTTGACTACATTGTAGTTAGAAAAGTAAAAAGTTTTTCTACAAATTCATTGGCTGTATAAAAACACTTCTAATATGAAGTCTACACTGATTGCTGGTGCTGCCCAGGTCCAGTGGCACCCAAATGCATCTCAGCTGGGGAGTGATCCTCTGGGGGTTCCTGAAGGCTCTCTTCATGCCCATTAGGTGCATTGAGCACTTATACCCCTCGCCGGTGCTCCTGCGCGACGGATAAACAAGACAAGATGAAGAAATTGCCAGTGTTCACACTAACCCACAGCTGCTTGAGGCTCCTATGTGCCAGGGCTGGTTATTCAGCCGCTAGAGACTCCTATGTGCCAGGGCTGGTTATTCAGCTGCTAGAGGCTCCTATGTGCCAGAGTTGGTTATTCAGCTGCTAGAGGCTCCTATGTGCCAGGGCTGGTTATTCAGCTGCTAGAGGCTCCTATGTGCCAGGGCTGGTTATTCAGCTGCTAGAGGCTCCTATGTGCCAGGGCTGGTTATTCAGCTGCTAGAGGCTCCTATGTGCCAGGGCTGGTTATTCAGCTGCTAGAAGCACCTATGTGCCAGGGCTGGTTATTCAGCTGCTAGAGGCTCCTATGTGCCAGGGCTGGTTATTCAGCTGCTAGAGGCTCCTATGTGCCAGGGCTGGTTATTCAGCTGCTAGAAGCACTTATGTGCCAGGACTGGTTATTCAGCTGCTAGAAGCACCTATGTGCCAGTGCTGGTTAATCAGCCGCTAGAAGCACCTACCGTATGTGCCAGGGCTGGTTATTCAGCTGCTAGAAGCACTTATGTGCCAGGACTGGTTATTCAGCTGCTAGAAGCACCTATGTGCCAGTGCTGGTTAATCAGCCGCTAGAAGCACCTACCGTATGTGCCAGGGCTGGTTATTCAGCTGCTAGAGGCTCCTATGTGCCAGGGCTGGTTATTCAGCTGCTAGAAGCACTTATGTGCCAGGACTGGTTATTCAGCTGCTAGAAGCACCTATGTGCCAGTGCTGGTTAATCAGCCGCTAGAAGCACCTACCGTATGTGCCAGGGCTGGTTATTCAGCTGCTAGAGGCTCCTATGTGCCAGGACTGGTTATTCAGCTGCTAGAAGCACCTATGTGCCAGTGCTGGTTAATCAGCCGCTAGAAGCACCTACCGTATGTGCCAGGGCTGGTTATTCAGCTGCTAGAAGCACCTATGTGCCAGGGCTGGTTATTCAGCCGCTAGAAGCACCTATGTGCCAGGGCTGGTTATTCAGCTGCTAGAGGCTCCTATGTGCCAGTGCTGGTTATTCATCCGCTAGAAGCACCTATGTGCCAGGGCTGGTTAATCAGCCGCTAGAAGCACCTATGTGGTTAATCAGCCGCTAGAAGCACCTATGTGGTTAATCAGCCGCTAGAAGCACCTATGTGCCAGGGCTGGTTATTTAGCCGCTAGAAGCACCTATGTGCCAGGGCTGGTTATTCAGCCGCTAGAGGCTCCTATGTGCCAGGGCTGGTTAATCAGTTGCTAGAGGCTCCTATGTGCCAGGGCTGGTTATTCAGTCCAATGGCACCCAAATGCATCTCAGCTGGGGAGTGATCCTCTGGGGGTTCCTGAAGGCTCTCTTCATGCCCATTAGGTGCATTGAGCACTTATACCCCTCGCCGGTGCTCCTGCGTGACGGATAAACAAGACAAGATGAAGAAATTGCCAGTGTTCACACTAACCCACAGCTGCTTGAGGATCCTATGTGCCAGGGCTGGTTATTCAGCTGCTTGAGGATCCTATGTGCCAGGGCTGGTTATTCAGCTGCTAGAGGCTCCTATGTGCCAGGGCTGGTTATTCAGCTGCTAGAGGCTCCTATGTGCCAGGGCTGGTTATTCAGCTGCTAGAGGCTCCTATGTGCCAGGGCTGGTTATTCAGCTGCTAGAGGCTCCTATGTGCCAGGGCTGGTTATTCAGCTGCTAGAGGCTCCTATGTGCCAGGGCTGGTTATTCAGCTGCTAGAGGCTCCTATGTGCCAGGGCTGGTTATTCAGCTGCTAGAGGCTCCTATGTGCCAGGGCTGGTTATTCAGCTGCTAGAGGCTCCTATGTCCCAGGGCTGGTTATTCAGCTGCTAGAGGCTCCTATGTGCCAGGGCTGGTTATTCAGCTGCTAGAGCAGGGGGCTCAAACTCAATTTACCTTGGGGCCGCAGGAGGCAAAGTCAGGATGAGGCTGGGCTGCATAAGGGATTTCACAAAAAAAAGTCGGGAGCTGCTGATTGCGGAAATGACGTTATGCCATCATAACAGTTATTATGGGAAGACGTTCTGTGTGCACAATTAGCCCATAATAACTGTTATGATGGCATAACGCCATTTCCGCAATCAGCAGCTCCCGCCCGCCGTGCCTTGCATTATCCCTTGAATCGCAATAAAAATCGCGATCCATTCATTTGGCGTTGGTGCGGGCCACAAAATATTGTACCGAGGGCCGCAAATGGCCCGCGGGCCGTGAGTTTGAGACCCCTGTGCTAGAGGCTCCTATGTGCCAGGGCTGGTTATTCAGCTGCTAGAGGCTCCTATGTGCCAGGGCTGGTTAATCAGCTGCTAGAGGCTCCTATGTGCCAGGGCTGGTTAATCAGCTGCTAGAGGCTCCTATGTGCCAGGGCTGGTTAATCAGCTGCTAGAGGCTCCTATGTGCCAGGGCTGGTTAATCGGCTGCTAGAGGCTCCTATGTGCCAGGGCTGGTTATTCAGCTGCTAGAAGCACCTATGTGCCAGTGCTGGTTAATCAGCCGCTAGAAGCACCTACCGTATGTGCCAGGGCTGGTTATTCAGCTGCTAGAGGCTCCTATGTGCCAGGGCTGGTTATTCAGCTGCTAGAAGCACCTATGTGCCAGTGCTGGTTATTCAGCCGCTAGAAGCACCTATGTGCCAGGGCTGGTTAATCAGCCGCTAGAAGCACCTATGTGCCAGGGCTGGTTAATCAGCCACTAGAAGCACCTATGTGCCAGGGCTGGTTATTCAGCCGCTAGAAGCACCTATGTGCCAGGGCTGGTTATTCAGCCGCTAGAAGCACCTATGTGCCAGGGCTGGTTATTCAGCCGCTAGAAGCACCTATGTGCCAGGGCTGGTTATTCAGCCGCTAGAAGCACCTATGTGCCAGGGCTGGTTATTCAGCCGCTAGAGAGTCCTATGTGCCAAGGCTGGTTAATCAGTTGCTAGAGGCTCCTATGTGCCAGGGCTGGTTATTCAGCCGCTAGAGGCTCCTATGTGCCAGGGTTGGTTATTCAGCCCTAGAGGCTCCTAGGTGCCAGGGCTGGTTAATCAGCCGCTAGAGGCTCCTATGTACCAGGGCTGGTTATTCAGCCGCTAGAGGCTCCTATGTGCCAGGGCTGGTTATTCAGCCGCTAGAGGCTCCTTTGTGCCAGGGCTGGTTAATCAGCTGCTAGAGGCTCCTATGTGCCAGGGCTGGTTAATCAGCTGCTAGAGGCTCCTATGTGCCAGGGCTGGTTAATCAGCCGCTAGAGGCTCCTATGTGCCAGGGCTGGTTAATCAGCTGCTAGAAGCACCTATGTGCCAGGGCTGAATGACTAGCTGCCAGCCATTATGATGGGCAGTACACAAGTGTGAACGTTATCTCGGATAACGCATAAGAAGCACATAATGAGGTGTTGGAATACCCAGTAGGTTTACACAAATAGAACAACATTTGGCTTTAGGAAGTTTACTACAACTACTGGAAAAGTGCCCAGTGCAGCTCTGACACCTCCACTCCGTGGTGGTACCGGATCCCAGAGGTTTAGGGGCCCTGTGCAGGAGGCTTTTAATTTAAGAGGCCTGTATATATAGAATCAACCCCTTCTCTGCACAAACTTGGAGAGAGAGAAACTTGATATCCCCCCCCCTCCAAGCAGCCGATCAGCAGAACAAAGGGAAGGGAGCAAGATAGCAGCTCCCAGTAGGTATCAGAATAGCACTCAATAGTAAGAAATCCAAGTCCGGCTTGGGACTCCTCCAGTTACACGGGAGTAGGAGAAACAATAGGTTAGCTGAAAGCCGTTCTAATGTGTAGCGCTGGCTGAAAGCTCAGACTCAGGCACACTTTACTGCTGCGCTGCAAGTTGGAGTGATATCCCCCCTTCCCCCAGCAGCCGATCAGCAGAACAATGGGAAGGGATCAAGATAGCAGCTCCCAGTAGGTATCAGAATAGCACTCAATAGTAAGAAATCCAAGTCCGGCTTGGGACTCCTCCAGTTACATGGGAGTAGGAGAAACAATAGGTTAGCTGAAAGCAGTTCTAATGTGTAGCGCTGGCTGAAAGCTCAGACTCAGGCACAAGGCACTGAGACGGCGCCTACACACCAATATTACAGCTACAAATACATTTATTGGTTCAAGAATAAAATGTTAAATGGCAATTATTTGCTATGTAACAGTGTCATTTAGAAATAAAAATCATGACAGTATCCCTTTAACACCCAATCAGAAGCCTCCATCAGATTATAAATAACTTGCCAGCTGCTGTATTTCCTCTTTCGTTGAATGAATGAATGTGGGTGGAAGATAGTGACGTACTGAGCAATCCCCCCCTCCCATGCTGTTGCTAGGTTCCATTTGCCTGTGCAACTACAAAAGTATCTGTGGGGAGGCGCAAACGCCAAATCCCGGTGCTATAACTTCTATACAATATTTATTTAAAATGCACGCGTGCCCACACATTAAATAAACACAAGATAAACTTAACAGCAGCAGCACTTGCACTTTGTCTATCATTTTGTGCCGCATTAACCATTTAAGGAACTATGCATTACAAATACTTCCCAAATATGTTTAAAGCCGCTCTCTGTGCGTGTATTTTGTAAAACTGCTTGTTTGGGACCAAGTAGGCAAAGTTGGCAGAGCATCTGTTGCCATGGAGATGGTTCCAGAGAGAGCGTATCACAGCCCTAGTTTGCCCTTTACAGTTTTATGGCTGTGACATTCCCTGTTTTGATTGGTCAGTAGTTTGTAGCTTATTCATTGGTGCTTGTGTATTGTGCAATAAACTGTACCTTTACACCAATGGTAATTAAATGCCTCTGCATCCCAAAAACATTTCTGTTCTTGTCCTAATTAATCAAAATATTGAAGAGGAAGCAAAGCATCTGTTGCTGTTGATTCTCACCAAGCTAAACCTGAGGCTTCTCACCGCCCTACCTCATATTGCTAATTATAGATGATAATGATGGTGTTCTGTAGATGTACAGTGTGGAATGGTAAATTTCACTTGATGGGTTTAAATGGTTAATGGTTTGCATTACATAACTTTCCTTAAAGAAGAGGAAAGGCTGAATCACCGGGGGGAGAATAAAGTTTAAATAAGTTTTAGTTCCTCTTTAATATGCTAATAATAGAGATTGTTGTGGTTACAATGATGCTTTTTATTACTGATACATAGAAAATATCAAGCGCCATTTTGAAATCTTGCATGCTAACTTAAATTCTATTTTGCTTTTCCAGCTTCGTCTTAACAGCATTAAAAAGCTCTCAACTATTGCTTTGGCCCTGGGGGTAGAGAGAACACGCAGCGAGCTTCTTCCATTCCTAACCGGTAAGTCATACGCTGAGGATTTGCTGGACTGAATAGAGAAACCTGTTTCACAAAGTTAAAAGAAAAGCTGTGGTATGAAATAAGGAATACTTCCTGTATTGCTAAATTCAGTTTTTGCTGGGCAGCAACCAGACAGAACAGCAAGAGCGCTTCTCTTACACATGCATTATATTAGCAGTGCACAATTGCAGGTATGGGACCTGTTATCCAGAATGCTGGGGACCTGGGGCTTTCCGAATAAAGGATCTTTCCGTAGTTTGGATCTCCTAAAGTCTCCTAGTCTGCTAAAAATCATTGCAGTATTGAATAAACCCAATAAGATTGTTTTTGCCTCCAATAAGGATTAATTATATCTTATTGGGATCAAGTACAGGTGCTGTTTTATTATTACAGAGAAAAGGGAATAATTTAACCATTAAATAAACCCAATAGGACTGTTCTGCCCCCAATAAGGGGTAATTATATCTTAGTTGGGATCAAGTACAGGTACTGTTTTATTATTACAGAGAAAAGGGAATAATTTAACCATTAAATAAACCCAATAGGACTGTTCTGCCCCCAATAAGGGGTAATTATATCTTAGTTGGGATCAAGTACAGGTACTGTTTTATTATTACAGAGAAAAGGGAATCATTTAACCATTAAATAAACCCAATAGGGCTGTTCTGCCCCAATAAGGGGTAATTATATCTTAGTTGGGATCAAGTACAGGTACTGTTTTATTATTACAGAGAAAAGGGAATCATTTAACCATGAAATAAACCCAATAGGGCTGTTCTGCCCCAATAAGGGGTAATTATATCTTTGTTGGGATCAAGTACAGGTACTGTTTTATTATTACAGAGAAAAGGGAATCATTTAACCATGAAATAAACCCAATAGGGCTGTTCTGCCCCAATAAGGGGTAATTATATCTTTGTTGGGATCAAGTACAGGTAATGTTTTATTATTACAGAGAAAAGGGAAACCATTTTGAAAAAGTAGAATTATTTGGTTATAATGGAGTCTATGGGAGACAGCCTTTCTGTAATTCGTAACTTTCTGGATAGCGGGTTTCCGTATAAAGGATCCCATACCTGTACTAATATAATGAAAACAAAAAAAAAAAAAGAAAATAACGGCAAAAATGCTCAGAAGTGTTGGTATATGTCTCCTTTAATCCTCATGATTGACCTTCCATTTTTTTTTAGACACCATATATGATGAAGATGAAGTTCTTCTTGCTTTGGCTGAGCAGCTGGGGACCTTTACTTCACTGGTGGGGGGACCAGAATTTGTACACTGCTTGCTGGTGAGTATTTATTAGACTCCAATACAAATAGACTCTTCCCCAGTAATTATATAATTAGAATATTATAATTCTGTTTAAAGTGGCTGTTTGTGTTCATAATAATGTTTTCAAAAAGTATAAAATATATTTACTCCAGTAATTGAAAATAGGGGCAACTTGCTTTTTATTTATTTTTTGACCATTTTCTGTCCGAGTGTTTACGTTTTAAAAATCTTAGCAAGCCAAGTTGTTGGCTGTCTAAACTGAGGGGCTACCTACACACATAACAAGATTATAAATATAGGAAACTATAGGCATATCAACCATTCAGCTAAAGCTTTAAAGGAGAAGGAAAGTAATTTTGGCATTTTACTGCCAATAGATTTGCCACATTAGTGCCACCTAGAGCGCTATATTTATTCTGTAGAAACCGTTACCATACTTGAGTAAACAGCTTTAGACACTTTCTCCATTTGCTTAAGATAGCAGCTGCCCTTTTAAGTAGCTTCCTGCCTGCAGTCTAGCTGTTATAGCTGAGATCACACATTCCTGAGGGAGTTCTTATCATTCTGGTGGGAGGGGGAGCAGGAGAGAACTCTGGTCACCTTAATTAAGGCTGTTTCTGAGAGAGGAAGTCAGACAGTGGAACATCATTTTTACCAAAAAAAAGAGACCAGAAATCCTGTGTTTCTTTTGATAGAGGACTCAGTGCAGTGTTTCTGTGAGTGCTTATGGCTGTATTTACATAGTCCTTACTGATAAAGCTTACTGAGTATTTACCTTTTCTTCTCTTTTAAGAATAAGGAAATATGTTTTACTGTTTTTACTCTAATATACCTTCAGGCTGGTCTTTTCGCTGTATTTAGGTGAGCAAATGGGCAAATCTCACGTTAATTAGTATGGAGACTATTTCCCTCCCCCTTGGGGTCCAGCCTGGGAACCACTGATTTAGATGGTTGGGGACCTGATTTAGATGGTTGGAACAAAAAAACTATTTGTTTTTTAACTTTAAAAAGGTTTTGCAAAGGTACTGACCCTTTAAACATTTGATTAAAAAATTGGTGAACAGGAATAGCGCTGGATTTATCTACTGAGTTATCTATCATTTTCTAACCATCTCTCATTTTGCCTTGAAAAGCCGCCATTGGAGAGCCTGGCAACAGTCGAGGAGACCGTAGTAAGAGACAAAGCCGTTGAATCCCTCCGTGCCATTTCTCACGAGCATTCACCTTCTGACCTTGAAGCTCACTTTGTGCCACTGGTAAAGCGCCTGGCTAGTGGAGACTGGTTCACCTCCCGCACATCTGCCTGTGGCCTCTTCAGCGTTTGCTATCCACGTGTCTCCAGCACTGTAAAGGCCGAACTTAGACAGTGAGTACCACCAGATTGTGGCCTTACTTAAATATCATACAGTTATCCAATAAGCAGTGTCCTATACATGTATTATTATAATGCATAACATTACTAAACACATGACTAAAGACGATTATAACTATTATACTATATATCTCCCTGCTCTCTACAATGGGTAATATTTACCCATACACAAATGTATCGCACATTCTTTCTCATTGTAGTGAGGGTGAGGTTCTACTACTGAGTACTCCAGCAGCCAAAGGGTTATACCCCTTTTTATGGCCTGCTGGGACATTCTCCTTTCACCCTCATTACCTTATGTATGAGGTGGGACCAAATCATTAATGACCCCCTGTGGTTGTTGGTTTTAGGCCCATTTTCTGTAATATAATATTAGTACAGTGCCAGTACCCAATATTATAGTGAAAATAGGGGTATGCAGTGACCCATATGTGGGTGATAAGGATGATACCAAACATGAGGTGGTAATCCCTCCTAAATGGTGGGAATAAGCTGTCCCTGTTTGGTATCATTAGGAATTGTGTGACCGCCACACAACCAATATATATGATTTATGAGGAGGTGAACCCTATATATGAGGTGAAATGGATCCTTGTCTTTTTCCATAAATGCTCCCCCCTGCAGCCCTAGGTTCACAGCTCCTTCCTTTGATCCACAGTTCAAAAGAAGTGACTGGCTCAACTTCTTTGCCCAAATGGTGTCACTCCGAATTGTCTCCAAATTCAGATATGAATATCATGTTTGCATAGCCCTCCTGTGAAAGTGTCTAAAGGGACTCTTTGCAGACCTAATACCAAATGTTTCCAGTGTTAACCCTTTACAATGCCAGAGCAATACTACTCTGCAATGACCAATATTTTAGTGAAAGCTGACAAATATATTATTCATTATTGCTAACAAAATTAGGGGGAATAATGCGAGTACTATAATCTTTACCTACTATAATCTCTTCAGTCCTTTTAATGAAAACAGTTTTATTAAACGTTGCAATAAAACAGCACATTTTCATTATATAAAAAATGCGCACATTCTTTTTCTCTATAGGCACTTCCGAAACTTGTGCTCAGACGATACTCCCATGGTGAGAAGAGCCGCTGCTTCCAAGTTGGGGGAGTTTGCTAAAGTTTTGGAGTTGGAAAATGTGAAGAGTGAAATAATTCCCATGTTTTCCAACCTAGCATCTGATGAGCAGGTAAACTGATTGCAGGTCTTGCCACATATATTCTACGAGAATGTCCTGAATTAGAACATGTATATGTGTGTATATATATATATATAATATACATGCCGCCATTAAGCAAACTGAAAGCTTTTATTGCAGGTGAGGTTCTAACAATCGACTTCAAAATATCTAAAGACTGAAAACAGTTTGCAACTTTAGACACGGGCAGAAGCATTATTTATTTATTTTATTTATTTGTGATCGTTTACATATACTGTACATTACTTTTGTAAGGTTATTTTAATCTATTAACTGATTGATTGTAGCCATGGAAATATATATTTAAATAAATGTGTGTCTGCATGTATGTCTATATCTGTCTATAAAATATTATGGATTAGCACCCTCGTGTGAAAATTGTAATTTATGTACTATTGTACAGCATCTGTGCCCAAAGTTTCTGGGACCCTTTCTGTGAAACTTCACATATATTACATACTTAAGTGCTTTCCCCTAATAATGGTAAATTGGAACCAAATGGTATCGTTAATGAATTATTGAACTGTAAGTGCTTTTCAGTCCAGAAGTTGATACCCTATTTTGCCACAAGGTGTCACTATAAATGTTCAATCATAGTTTATGATACAAATTACTTACAAATTTAAATTATACTTTCATACACACACTTTCTAACTTAGTACCAATACTGTACTACTATACTCCGATATTTAAACCGTTGTTTATGCTTGTTTCTGATTTTTTTTGTTGTTTGTAATTCTGGCTTTTCCCAGGATTCAGTGCGCTTGTTGGCAGTCGAGGCTTGTGTAAACATTGCTCAGCTTCTACCCCAAGAAGAGCTGGAACCACTGGTTATGCCCACACTGCGCCAGGCAGCTGAAGATAAATCTTGGAGAGTAAGATACATGGTGGCAGACAAGTTCACAGAGGTAAAACCTTGATTAAAATTACAAAAAGAATTTGGCTGGGGTTTTTTATCCTTAAATTTATGTTAATGTTTACAAAGAATTAGATCTACTTTAGGTGTTTCACTGTAGCTGTTTTGAGCCTAGACTTAGTAGGAAGTGGCAGTGGACTGGCTGCTGTTGGGATCCTAATGTGAAATTTACCACTGCATAAAGCAGAGAACAGTAGTTTACGCTTTTCTCTACCTTTAACTCTTGCCTAGGGATGCCCTAAATCTGCCACGAAAGCTATGGCTAAATCCCGAACTGAATCAAAATTCACATACGTAAATTGGCTAAATTATGGAGGGTGACATTTGTGGACAAAAATTTGTCAACCTTTGGTCTGGCATTGTGATGCTTTTTTAAATATTCACAATAGTTAGAATTTGGGTTTGGTTTGTTCAGGCACTCATTCATCTAAATCAGGGGTCTCCAACCTTTCAATCTGCAGTGCATGTATTGTGATACTTACAAGCTGCCACATCATTGTGGTAACTACACCTGTACCAGTTGCCCTTATAAATGTTTTCTTAAAGGTTCTTTGTATTCTTCCTCTGAGCTGCCCCAAAAACTATTGATTTACAGAAGGCAGATTTATGTATATGTATAATCAAGTGCACTTTGCCAAAATGTATCCCTGTGGGATACATGTAGGACTAATTTAGAAGCCTCTTCCTAGAAAAGCTAAATATATTAAAGACACTACAATTTTTGCCCAGATGTCTGTCATTTCCAATTTAGAATATTCAACACCCAGAATTAGGCCAACGTCATCTATGGCAAATGTGCTGTAAATGGATTGTTCCATCCAAGGAATATTCTGTGAGCTTGCAGTTTTATCTTCAGAAATATATGAATTGTATCTAACGCCTTTGTTAAAGTTGTCTCGGACAAGTGTTTTTATTTCCCTGAGAAACAGGTATTTTAAATGAATGTGTTTTTACCCTGTATTTGGATCAGGTCCCTTGTCAAGTGGATCTATCTTGTGAGTTTGTAGATTGTAAGCTCTTTTGGGCAGGGCTCTCTTCACCTCCTGTATCGGTTATTGATTGCTTTATATGTTACTCTGTATGTCCAATGTATGGAACCCACTTATTGTACAGCGCTGCGGAATATGTTGGCGCTTTATAAATAAATGTTAATAATAATAATAATAATAAAGTCTGTCAAACTTCATAAGTTCATAGTGCCTCCAGTGCTAATATTTCTGTTTGTCTTTTAGCTTCAGAAAGCTGTTGGTCCAGAAATCACCAAAACAGACTTGGTTCCTGCTTTCCAAAACCTGATGAAAGACTGTGAAGCCGAAGTACGAGCTGCTGCTTCCCATAAAGTTAAAGGTTAGAAATCAAGTATTCTAGTCAGGACCATATGTGTATATATAGTCAACCTAGGGGGCAGCCTATATAGAAAAAAAAAATGCTACAAACACCCCCCCCCATCCACTCTCTTTCAATGTATATACATAGACTGTCCTGTGCATTCATGGATCAGGATGGGCAGGGGGCCCAGTGCTAAGGGCATTGCCTGAACTAAATACAGGCCTGGTTGTAATATGTATTATTGCAACTTGCTATATCAAAGGTATTCAAACTGGCAAATATATGGGGGATTGTGGTAACCGAGTGTTAAAATAGGAACATCCTGAATGTCATTCATGTGACTCACTAATCACGTGGCAAATGTTACTGACTGTGCAGTTAGCGTTGGCATTCAGCAGCTTTGTTATTTATAACTGAAAAGGAAAGTGGAAATGGAATCCCTGGAGTACAAATGAGTTTCCCTGTACAACATGACTGCACCTCCCATGCAGCTAATTTGCTCCTTGCTGTCAAACTAGTTGTCCTTACAATCTTTCTAAATTCCCAATCCTGTTCCTTCAGTATAAACTATAATTTGTGACACATTCCTAATACTATCTCAGAGGTCACTTATAGTTTTAGAGTGTGTCCCATCTGATAAGGAACGAAAAAAAAATCAATGAAAAATTTGGCCTGAATGGCCTTGTGGAAATTGCATTATATATCAGAGTAGCATGGGAATCCATAGAAACGAATCTGTTGCAGTTATTAGCCCACATTGTCACTATGGTGCTCTAGAACTTTCACAGGTCTGGATTTTTTGGACTGATCTTTTAATCAAAGACAAGACCTTGAAATGGAGGAAGACATTTATTTTTTTACTTATATCTTCTGCTTATGCCCTATTTTAGAATTCTGTGAGAACCTGTCTGCCGACTGCCGCGAGAATGTAATAATGACACAGATTCTGCCTTGTGTCAAGGTATGTTCTGTTCTATCACTCTTCCTATATTTATTTAGGGGCCCATTCATTAAACCACAATCTTTTGGTGGTAAAATTCATGATTGGAAAAAATTCGGAGTAGCCACGATAATTTCTGATGTTCAGAAATGTCACAAATTCTTTTATCTGTCGCACGAAAATATTGTGGTTGCGTTCCGAAAGTCAGAAAATTTTTCGAATACGAACGTTTGTAAATGGCGCAAATTATTTTGGAAGCCTTCCATAGGACTCAGTGGCACTCTACAGATCCAACCTAGCCAAAAGATAGTCACGATACCAAAGCTTGAATGAATTCCGAAATGGTCGTAGTCTTTGTGAAAAATACGACTTTTCCGTGAAAGTTAACGAAAACCACAAAAAAGTAGTGGAATTTTAACAAAATTATCGTGGAAAAGTTCTATAAATTAGAAAAAAAAATCATGGTTTAATGAATGGGCCCCTTAGTATCATGGACAAAGTTTGCCACTATCTGCCATTAGTTTTCACAGATTTAGTGCATCTATAACAGTGAAAGCAAAACTTTGATCAGTTTGATCAGTTAACTGGACTTGGGCAATTCTCGTGTTGCGGCAAAATCACAATACTGTTTGTGACGTGTTGGATAACTGCATTGTGCACGACTGTTACATCCATATCCCCAAGGCTAATTCTTTTATAAATTTTCTTGGCTGTGAGGAGTATAAGACTTTTTAACCCTTTCAAATTGAAATGCACATTCTAACAAATGCATTTAGATAATCTGAATGAAAGTTATTGCAAATGCATAGGGTTTATATATATATATATATATATATATATTTATATATATATTTATATATTTATTTTATTTCCATTCTTTTACCATTAGGAACTTGTCTCAGATGCCAATCAACATGTGAAATCTGCCCTGGCTTCAGTCATTATGGGCCTTTCTCCTATTCTCGGCAAAGACAACACCATTGAGCATCTCCTTCCACTTTTCCTTGCACAGCTGAAAGATGAGGTTGGTTTATAATTTTGACTTGACTAAAAGGACCAGTATATAACCAGTAATGACCAGTATATGTCCGTGTCCTTAACTGAAAATATTTTATTTCCATTTAAAGTTTCATATTTGTTTATCCAGCACATACAGATAACCATTGGCAACAAATGTCCTATTTTATTCGAGGGAGGTTTTCACGCTGTAGTGCTGTAGAGAGCAATTTGAGAGCATTTGACTCCTGTTGCTCCTTTGTAAGAACTAAACCTATTCTTCTCAAGGCAACTTCCGCGACTTCAGCAAATTGCGGGCCGCGTATGCCATCCCACCGGCAATTTACATTCTAGCTGGTGGGATGGCATTCTGGGGAGATTGGTCGCCCGCAACAAGGGAGATTTGTTGTGCAAGGACTAATCTCCCCGTGTGTCACACCCCTAACGGTTCTCCTGACCAACTGCTGTTTTTCGTTTAGTTTTTCTGGCTGTTTCTTTAGCTACATGAAAGGGAAGGGAGTGCATTTGCAAGGAGAATTTCTGTTCTCTAAGCACTGCAGGCAGGGTTGTATTTAGGTCTGGTGGGTGCTGCCCTAGGCAGTGGCAGTGGGTGGGCTGGCCCAGTACCCGCAGGACCCGTGGGTCGCGTGGGTTCAGGCCAACCTTGGCACATCACTTGCGGGTCACAGGAAGGTTTGGATTGAGCTCTTCTGCTTGCCCTCCCTGCCCGCGACATAACACTGCTGGCTGCCACTACCGGCTTCTGTATTTCTAGGCGTGCACCTACCATGCCACTCCCCCTTTGTGACATCATTGCAGGGCGGGGCAGAAACCGCATCGGGTAGGGTTTGGGTTCAGAGTGGTCGGGTGCGGGTCCAGTTTTTCTCCACCCACACATCACTACTAGGCACAGTTCACAGCCCACCCTCTTCCATCAGCAATTGACAAATGCATGAACAGTCCTGTTGTATTGCACAGAGGAATGATTAATAACTCCTCCTCCCTCACGTCAGCTGCTGGATAAAGGCACATGTATCTGACAGCAGGCTGGGTTTTATTGTAAATTTTTTACCATATAGGGACCTGAGTCCAGCCCCCTAGGCACAGGCCTTTAGGTGCCTATATAGTAAGTATGGCCCTTACTGCAGGTAAGCAAGGGTGGGGATTACTGAGCCACATGAGAGCTGGGGAAATATGCAACCGATAATAAAACATGCTTGATCAGAAAGATAACTTGATTGTGTATACCAACTCTAAATTCATTTGTTTGTGGTTTCAGTTTTTAAATAGTGGTTAAATTGCATTTGAGTCAAATTTCAGGCTTCATTTTCCAGCTAAAATGTGCAGATGGCTGCCAGGATTCAATTCTGGTATCCAAATTCATTCCTAGTGTTGCCAAATCCTTCGTCCCATTGGCAGTGCATTTATATTATTTATATAGAGGACAGTTTGTATAATTCCACAATAAACTGAATGAGTAAGTGCCGGTGTGAGACTCGCTCGGCTTAGCATTTAGCCATAATGCGGTTGGAAAGCTGATTTAGTGAGGGCTTTATTAACTGCAGAAAGAGTTGAATCACTTTCCCAAGTATCTTTCTCTAGGAATGCCTTCCAGCCTGTGGTTTCTCACTTACTATTGCCTAAGTTTCCTACATTTATTTCCTTGTAGATTCATGTTTTTTGGATGATATCCTTTATATAATATCATCTTCTGAATATCCAGCTTTGTTTATTGGCAGAAACTATTCCACCGTGTGTATTCCTCTGAACTAACTGTGGGTGCAGCTGTATAAATGCACTTATAACCTTTACAGAGAGATCCAATCAAAATATTTTAGCTTATGTATATTGTACAATTAGTACAAGGATCTGGTTGATGTTGCGTTTTAATATTACAAAAGCCTGGGCCAGTGTATGGCCTTGTCACCAAGAGGAATTTACATTGACATGATTACATTCGGGCAAGGTCACTCATACTGGGCTGTAATCTGTAGCAACAGTAACTGTCAACTTGGCCTTTAAGGCTAAAATGACAAAAGGGCATTTGCTGCATTTACACGAGTGGTTATCTATTCTGACAGTTGCTAGTAGACTGGAGTTTTCTTGCCATTCTGCAGGCAACTTTGCCCGATCAGCGATTATCTTTGTTGCTGGTAGAAAGGCATTTTGGAAAGATTAGGTGCCCACGGTAGCAAAAGATCTATCACGGGTGACTAATCTCTGCGTGGGACATCAGACTGGGAGAAGAAAATAACTTTAAAATGAGCCCTGTTATTTAGTGATGTGTGGATGGGCGGAGCTCTTCTTACCACCATCCCCACCCGTGACCTAACTGTGTCCCTGCCTCTCCCCGCCCCCTTCATGAAGTCAGAGGCGGGGCAGGCGTGGGTATATAAATGGATGCAGCTCGGCGGGCTGCACAGGTTAGCGTGTGGTGCAGGTTGTTTTTTTTTCGACCCGCGCATCACTACTAGTGTTGATGCCATTTCCCATTGCTTCTTACATCTACGTATCCTCCTATCCTTCTTTTTCCAAGTTTATAGGAGAAGGAAAGTCATTTTGGCATTTTACTGCCAATAGATTTGTCACATTAGTGCCACCTAGAACGCTATATTTATTCAGCAGAAAGCTTTACTATACTTGAGTAAAGAGCCCTAGAAGCTCCCTCCGATAGCAGCTGCCATTTTAGCTTGGTCTTGGTAGCTTTCTGCTGCAGTTATAGTTGTTGGAAGCTCAGATCACACGTTCCTAAGGGTGGGGGAAGTGAGTTTGTATGTATTCTTATGGGAGGGGGGAGGGGAGAGGAGAAGAACTCGGCAGACTCAAGGCCCAAACCTGAAGGAACCCTAAAAGATAGGAAGTCTGATACCAAAGAACATGTTCCCAAAACAGGAGACCAGAAATCCTGTGTTTCTTTTGATAGAGGACTCAAGCGCTTACAGAAACACTGCACTATGGCTGTATTTACACAGACCTTTCTGATAAAGCTTACTGAGTTTTTACCATTCCTTCTCCATTAATATTGAGTGGCTGTGTCTAAGTGTGGAGCGTGGAGTCTATAAATAAACTCTTTTTGCAGGCAAATTTTAAAAGCTAAGGTTTTTCTATTTTTCAGTGTCCAGAAGTGCGGCTGAATATCATCTCAAACCTGGACTGTGTGAATGAGGTTATTGGGATCAGGCAACTCTCACAGTCACTGCTTCCTGCCATTGTAGAACTGGCAGAAGATGCCAAATGGCGAGTGCGGCTGGCAATTATCGAATACATGCCCCTACTTGCCGGACAGCTGGTAAGTGCACCTCTTAGTGTTGGTCCAACCACAGAGCTTTGTCTATAGTTCAGAACAAAAGAAGTATATTACTGTCGGAGCTACAAATAAAGGGATGAGAAACAGCCACACAATCTGGATGGCTTTGGTAGGAGCTAATTAACCTATTTTGCCTGCATTGTTCTGGAATGCTTAAAGGGGAACTCCACCCAAACACCTTTTTCAAAAGTAACGGTAATTTCAAGCAACTTTGCACTATACATCAATTAAATAATATGCAGCCTTTTCATGACTTTTAATGTAATAATATGATTTGGAACAGTTCCCTAAGCCCCGCCCCCTGTTCCCCTGCTGATCTGGCTGACTACTCTGTGACTCAAATAAAATGTAACAGTAGTCGCCTGTCCTCAGCCTGCCTTCAGCCTGCCTCCTCCCAATCCCACAATTCCCTGCACACGTGATGCCAATAAGGAAAGGAACATCACAGTGCAATGTATTGTGGGTTATGTAGTTCCTGCATGCTGTCTGTAAGCTGGGGAGAAGTTGTTACTATTAGCGACATCATTGTTTTAGTCCCTCCTCCCCTGTCAGGATTCCAAATGATGCAGAAAGAGAAGCACTGTTTTGCAGCTGGATTTCAGCATATACAAATGGTATTTATTCATACTTTTTGAAGTATATATTGGGGGCCAGCGTAGGAAATGACTCATGCCTAAATTGGCCTGTTTCTTAATTGTTATATCTCCTCTTCCAGATCTGAATCACTGATAAAGTCTGTATTATCAGTTTTGGCCACTAGAGTGTGCTGCTGTTTATACAGTAATATGATTTTGTTCTTTTGCAGGGAGTGGAGTTCTTTGATGAAAAGTTAAACTCTCTGTGCATGGCCTGGCTCGTGGATCACGGTAAGGATTTATCACTATTTACAAATCTACTGCACTCACCTGTATTCATTTTATCTGCACAATCTCCTAACATATTCATATTTAGAAGTTATGGCTTAAGTTAAAACATATTAGTTTACTTTTCTCTTGATGATGAAGGGTAAAATGTAAAGACTAATATGTTTTGACCCTTTTTCTTCACAAAGCATTTGGCAAAACCAAAGCATTGAGTATAGCCTTAATAGGTTGTGATTTTCTTATTATCTGGCTCAATATCAATTGTACGTTTGCAGTCTATGTTTTGGTTACCATTGCTCTAGGGCAGTGGCACACAGTGTTATTTTAGGCATTTTGCTGCCCAAGTGATCAGTAGTGCAGGCAACGGAAGCTCAGAATCCCAAAAAAGACATCATTTCAGGTATTTTGTTTCTTAAAGGAAAACTATACCCCCATAATGAATACGTAACCAACAGATAGTTTATATTATGTTTAGTGGCCCATTAAAGAATCTCGCCAAACTGGAATATATATATCAGTAAATATTGCCCTTTTACATCCTTTCCCTTGAGCCACCATTTAGTGATGGGCTTTGTGCTCCCTCAGAGATCAGCTGACAGGAAGTGATGCAGCTCTAACTTTTCCGTTACCTAGACTATTACTGTTGTTTGTCTTATACCCATATGACATTTGAAGACATTTGAATGTGACATATTTGAATGTGGAGGAGTGTGCAGACTATAAGTCACCCCTGTTACGTAGCTGTTACAAGCTGACAGAACTTTCTATAGCGGTATATCCCTTGTTTGTCTCGGAAAGTTCCCTTGCGGCTTTGAACAAAGCAGAAACAAAGATTGAGAATGAACTGAGAAGTTCATTTAAAGGTGAACTTCCCCCCGAATGAATCTGGCTAAAAATGCCATTATTTATATTCTGAACTTATAGCAGAAGTTTAAGGTTTCAGCATCTCAATAGCAGCAATGATCCAGGACTTCAAATTTGTCACAGGAGCTCCCCATCTTGTAAAGTGTCTGCGACACTGCACATGCTCAGTGGGCTCTGGGCAGCTGTTGAGAAGCCGAGTTTAGGGGTAGTTGCAAGTTATCAAGCAGAAAACGAGGTTGGTCTGTCATATAAGGTGATGCTACAGGGCTGATTATTACATTCTGATGCTAATTGCACTGGTTTCTGAGCTGCCATGTATTAACTACTAGTCAGCCTTATATTGTGACATTTATATTCTGTATATACAGTATAGTGTGAGCGGGTCCCTAGGCTCAGGTAAGTGACAGTAGCACAGAGCATGTTCAGGGAATCAGCAGAAAATAAGATTGGGGGCATCTTTGGTGGCACAGATCCTCCCTGCTAAAGGCCTGTGGGTGCCTTGGGCTGGTACAGAAGCACAAAACATAATGTACAGCATTTCTATCCTTCTTTAGTTAGGCTTAAGTTCTCCTTTAAGCTTTTACTTGTTTCTCCTTGCAGTGTATGCCATCCGAGAGGCAGCAACAAGCAACCTGAAGAAGCTGGTGGAGAAGTTTGGCAAAGACTGGGCTCAGGCCACCATTATCCCCAAGGTCCTGGCAATGTCTAACGATCCCAACTACCTACATAGGATGACCACCTTGTTCTGCATCAATGTAAGTGGCTTCTAATATAAGTATGTTACAAGGGCTGGGTGGTGGGGGTCATACTCCTAGAATTTTATACAATACAGGTGCCGGCTTTCCTACCAAGTAGCCGAAAGCGCAGAATATAAAAGGCTTTATGTACCCCCTGATGTATTATATACTTAGACATGAAGCCACACACAGTTACTATTTGTCTGGTGCAATAGTTTGGCAGTTTAATTATGGCTATGTGGTGGTTAGAAAATGCCTAGTGATCTCTGTTCCCTTCTTTGATCAGTGTGTACAGTGTTGCTGTATGGCTAATAGCCCACGTGGCATTTAAACCAATGTTCTTATCAAAGCATAAACATGTGCTTTTATGTGAGGTTCTTACCCAGTAAGCAAAAGGCTGTGAGGATTATTTACCCAGTTAATAACAGACTGTCGAAGGCATTTTATTGGCTGTGTGTGCAAATTGGGGGTAATCACTGGTGACTCCCCACTTGTTACTGCCATCATAGCCTAGATGGTCCTGCTGAATTCACTAGTGTAAATGTCAGGGTGCAGATGTGTCAGAATGTAATGGATTTGTTCATTGCCTCCTGCAGGTTCTGTCTGAGGTTTGTGGACAAGAGATCACCACCAAGCATATGCTCCCTACAGTTGTCCGAATGGCCGGGGATGCTGTGGCCAACGTGCGCTTTAATGTGGCAAAGTCTCTGCAGAAAATAGGACCCACCTTGGACAACAGGTAAATGGGGCGTATGACAAAGTGTGTAGTGTATTTGATTCAGTTACTTTCTATTGCTTGGGGGATTAAAGGTGCTTCTATAGCGTTTGGTCTCTTCCCCACATACCTTCTATATTTCTCTGGTGCAGTGTTATCCTTCCCTTTAACTGTGCCAGTGTATAAAAGGTGGCTTTTCCCAATGCATGGTTTCATGGGACACAGGTAGGTGTAAAATATTTGCTTACGATTTTCCTTTTATTAAAGGTCAAATATCACATCATACATTTCTGTAAAGTTTAAATAGTGACAGATATCGTACAGGCTACAGAGGCAGAACATTGTTATTGGATGAACGTGTTTTCGTACTGGGAGAATATAATAGAATATTTATCCCAAGAGCTATTTTTGTCCCACAGCAGAGCCATATGTTTAGGCGTGGGTTGCCAAAACACACATTTTAACTCTCCATTGTGGCCTACAAGTTCCAAACGTTCACAAAAGTTCCTGTGTTTAGTAACCCTTCAGGGTAGAACTGTAGTGTAGGAGGAATACATTATGGGCCCTTACTGCTGTTATGCTGCAAAAATCACTAGGGTTGCCAGCCATGCTGTGGGAGCAAATGGGAAGCAAGTATACATTACGTCTCAGTGATGTCACACCATAAATACTTGCATCTGATTGGCTCCTGCTGCCCAGAGGAGAGTGTAGCTAAAGACCAATTGGATTTCTACACCAGTATTATTGTTATTAATGCACCAAGATGTTCCACAGCACTGTCAGTTTGGTACAAATGCCTGAGGCAGCAGTGGGGAACCAGATACTCTGCCTTTTGAACTGTGGGAAACAATCATCTATATTGCAACATCAATTCTAACAGAATCACTAAACATAGTGGGAAGGCTTTTCATGCTTTTAGAATGTCAAGGGCAACTTTTCACTTTTCATCCATTTTTTATTCCTATAAGTTTTTATGTTATTTAGTTGAAAGGAACAGTAACACCAAGAAATAAAATTGTATCAAAGTATTTAAAACATATAATATAATGTACTATTGCCCTGCACTGGTAATAGTTTTGTACATGGCAGCTTATTTATATAATCTTTAGGGTTTTTGAAGCAAATACACAACCTTTACCAGTGCAGGGCAACAAAGACATGTTTTTTTCAAAACCCATCAGTTAAACGAGCTTCTCCAGCAGAATCCTGCTTTATAGGATTTTTTTTTATATTTAATTTTAACATTTCGCATGGGGCTAGCCATATTCTTCATTTCCCAGGGTGCCACAGCCATGTGACCTGTGCTCTGATAAACTTCAGTCACACTTTACTGCTGTGCTGCAAGTTGGAGTGATATCCCCCCCCCCTCACCCCTAGCAGCCGATCAGCAGAACAATGGGAAGGGAGCAAGATAGCAGCTCCCAGTAGGTATCAGAATAGCACTCAATAGTAAGAAATCCAAGTCCGGCTTGGGACTCCTCCAGTTACATGGGAGTAGGAGAAACAATAGGTTAGCTGAAAGCAGTTCTAATGTGTAGTGCTGGCTCCTTCTGAAAGCTCAGACTCAGGCACACTTTACTGCTGCGCTGCAAGTTGGAGTGATATCACCCCCCTCACCCCCAGCAGCCAATCAGCAGAACAATGGGAAGGGAGCAAGATAGCAGCTCCCAGTAGGTATCAGAATAGCACTCAATAGTAAGAAATCCAAGTCCGGCTTGGGACTCCTCCAGTTACATGGGAGTAGGAGAAACAATAGGTTAGCTGAAAGCAGTTCTAATGTGTAGCGCTGGCTGAAAGCTCAGACTCAGGCACAAGGCACTGAGATGGCGCCTACACACCAATATTACAGCTACAAATACATTTGTTGGTTCAAGAATAAAATGATGAATGGCAGAGGGAATTATTTGCATTTAGAAGTAAAAAGTACCCCATAAATATCATGACTGTATCCCTTTAAAAAATTGGCATCTAGTTGTTACCCTGACCATGATAAAGTAGGCTAAACGTATGTACAGCACAAGCCCTATTCCTGCCCGGTTACAGTAAGCAGCACAAGGGGCTTTCCTTGGTTTATAGGTGTCAGTTTTATCTCAGAAGTGACCTCTCTCTCCCGTCTCTATGTTTAGCCCGTTTACATCAACAGCAACTTGCTACTTCCTTTCCAGAAAGGAAATCCTGTCTCTCGTTATATCACTCATGTTGTGCCTGGGCACACACTTACCTGACTGTTCCCAGAAGTGAGGGTGGCAGTAATAACATGTTACATTTATTATTCTGTTTAAGAAAAGTTATCAGTGATGCAGAAAGTTTAGTTCTATATTTAACTGGTAAATCCTGGTAACAGAATTTCCAAGCAACTTTTTAATTGGTCTTCCTTTATTTGTTATAGTTTCTGAATTATTTGCCTTCTTCTTCCAACTCTTTGCAGGTTTTAAATAGGGGTCACTGACCCCGGCAACCAAAAAACTATTGCTCTGTGAGGCTACAGTTTTATCGTTATTACTTTTTGTAACTTATTTTTCTATTTTCCGTTTTTTCTTTTCCACTCCTATTCATATACCAGTTGTTCGTCCAAACCACTCCCTGGTAACTTGGACCGTAGCAACCAAATAGCTTCCGAACTGAAAATAAAATAACTAAAAAAAAAAAAAAAGCTGAAGACCAATTGCAAATTGTTTTAGAATATTACCCTCTTCATCATACTAAAGGTTAATTAAAAGGTTAACAACCCCTTTAATAGGAATCTCCACCCAAAGGCAATTTTTGCACAATGATGGAAGATGTCATTCTGAGTAACTTTCCAGCCTACGTTTATTGGATATATTCACATTGGGGCTCATTTATAAACACTAGGCAAATGTGCACCTGGGTAGTAACCCATAGCAACCATTCAATGATTAGTTTTTTTGCAGGTTAAACATTAAAAGCAATAATCTGATTGGTTACTGACCAGTTGCAAATTTGGCCAGTGTTTATAGATGACCCCCAGTGTGTCTAAAGCTGCCTACGGCCTCCTTTAGTCCTTTCATATATATGCATTTTTCTCTCTCCCTTGAGTTTTGTCTGTATATAAATATGACGGAGGGTTATTGCTGCTGCAGTACAGAACCCCCCCTAGCACACTGTTGCTTGTTTAATGCCTGCCCCCACTTACGGTCTCTTCTCTATGTTGCAGCACGCTACAGAACGAAGTCAAACCAGTGCTGGAGAAGTTAACGCAAGACCAAGACGTAGATGTGAAGTACTTTGCACAGGAAGCACATACAGGTTTGCCCATTTCTAATATAATTTCAGCTCAATGTAGATCTACAGAATAAGAACATATAAATTCCCATGTTCCTTTTCTCCCCACAGTGCTGGCTTTGGCGTAAGGGCGGCCATTAACAGACGCTCGCCATGAAGCGTCTCCCTGCACGATTCCTGCTCGTGTTTCGGAAATCCATCTCCCGACTCTCAGTGGTGTCTCGTTTCCTCTCATCACACAGCCTTCTAGATCGCTCCCTCTCTCCCTCTTCACCGCTGAACTTAATTATAAATAAATTGTTAACTGGCTGTGGCTTTTAACCCCAACATGCTGTTTTTATGTCCCAGGGACATGATTGAGGGGGGGTGGGGGGCTTCATACGTTTGCAGGGCTGCTTTGTTTATACCCTACAAAAGAACCTGGCAGCTTTCTATGTGCGTGGAAACAAGTAATGAATCCATACATATATTCCTGTATTATGCACTCGAGCTGATGTAAGTACGTTGAAATTGCCTCTTACTATACACGTCGACTTTTAAAGTTGTTTTTATTTTTTGTTTTTTTGTTTTTACCCAATAAAAACACTAAATATTTCCGTATGGTATGTAATGTACCATTGTATGCCAGAAGGTTCCTGCAGTTGTTAAACATGGAATATTTTATTACGTTGGCCGTTCATGATGTGTTAGAAATGAATTCAGATTCACATAAGGAAAACTATACCACCACAATGGGCTGTGTGCTCCCTCAGGGATCACCTGACAGGAAATAATGCAGCTCTAACTGTAACAGGAAGTAGTGTGGGGGCAAAAGGCAGAACTCTGCCCATTCATTGGCTGATAAGGCCTAGCAGTGTGTGCTTTCGCTTGTTTGTGTGCACTGTGAATCCTATGATTCCAGGGGGGGCGGTCCTTAATTCATAAAATGGCAATTTTCTATTTAGGATTACCCAATGGCACATAGTACTAAAAAATATATATTTTTATGAAAATGGTTTATTTAGATGAAGCAGGGTTTTACATATAAGCTTGTTCATACAATATTTATATTTTTATAGAGACCTGTATTGTTTGGGAGTATAGTTTTCCTTTGATAAAACGCTTAAAGGTACAGTACTTTGTGTAGTCACTTGGGGGCAGCTTTCCTACTTCCTGTTTCTGCTCCTGAGAGCAGTTCATCTTACTTCCCCTTAGTGCTGTGCTTCCTCTTGCTAAAAGGGGACCCAGTGCAGTGGGGAGGGGTTTGCAGTTAATTGGGACAAATTGGATTCAAGGGGTTTCTGAGGTCTTGGAGGCTTGTATTTTACTGGCTCACACCAGTGATGTTACAGACTGACAGAAGATGCTCCTGGCCAACATAGCAGATTTTATGGCCTTAAGGTTAGACATAAGCGTCAGAAGGGAGGAACACCGCAGGCGAAGCAACATAGTCATCCCATATGTGGCTGGAACATTGCATTCCTGTGTTTTTCAAACCCCGCAACACTATGAGACTCTCTAAGTTGGTGCACCCTAAAGACCCAACACCCAAGCACATAAAAAGTAACATGGTCTGTGCTGCCCAGTGTAATGAAGAGTGCTTTGACTTAAACATTGGGGAGACAAAAAAAACCTCTCTGTAAGAGAATGGCCCAACATAGATGGGCAAACTCCTCAGGACAAGACTGGGCAGTCTATCTACATCTCAAGGAAAAGGGACACTCCTTTGAAGACAGTAATGAGGCCATTTATGCCAGCCTGGAAAAACCATCCCTGAACAGAGGAGGGGGCCTGCGACACCGCTTGGCATCAACATACAATGCCGCTTTAACATCCTTACCCCGGTGGTTTCACAACAGTTCACACATCCAGTCATGTACTTTGAAGGATTAACCCCTGCATGAGAATCATGGTACCATTGTGATTGGATACCTTCTTACACCTAATAGCTCTTGCAGTGTATCAATTAACATTATTCTACAGCTCTTTACATGAGGTAAGTTTAAAAGAGGCGAATATCTCTCAAAATGCTGCAAAAGGAGTGGGAGAATGTTCTCTTTCTACCTGAGGTTTCTGCCAATGGGCACAACACCCTGCACAGAAGAAACCGTGATATCTGTTCATTGTTTAATAAGTGATTGGTCCTTGTTTTGGATTCATTTACATCACTGTTCTCTTAACAACGATGATCAAATTTTGGTCCACAAATGTAAAAAAAAGGAAAACTGGACATGGGTTGTACTTTTGATTTTACAATTGAAGGCAGTCTGTCTCTGTGCTCGCTAAAACCGGTTCCCAAACTCGTTTAGGCAAACCCTCCCCTCACCTTTGCCATTGTGAAGTGAAGGATTATGGGACTTGAAATTCCAGTGCTTTCCAGAGCATCGTTATACCACACACCACATAGGAACAAAAGGGATGTCAAGTCCAAGTTCCATTGGTTGCATTGCACCGAAAGAGGAAACTGGTGCATAGACAAAGACTATCATGGTTTCCTATCGTGGTATCATGGTTTCCTTTTAATCTGCGGTATATGCCTGTGTTAAAAAAAAGATATATATATTTTTGGAAGTTCAAAAGAAGATTGAGATAACTGGTTTCAGTGATGACAATAATTTTCCAAGTGTTCAAGTTTCCTCTGCTGTATGTATAACACAATACAAAATATATGCCCTGGGGATATAAACAATGTGTGTCAATTAATGCTGATACTTTGCTCTATTATACGGAAAGAATCTCCCTTGTTATAATGTTTATTTGTAGATGAAAACACAATAGAATCACTGCACATGTTGAGGTTCCTCAAGCTCTTAGAATGTCCTAAATGAGCTTTCCATAGCCTCCTATTCTTGTAACAAGCATCAGACACAGAGACCCGCAAACACGATACATTGAACTTTTTACAATGTTAAGCTCACCTCTATAACAAGGATTTAACAAGATATCATGAACATGGATTTTATGAACAATACTGAGGGGAGGATCATTGACAAGGCTTGATAATATCACGTGTAACACATTTAATGGGTTTTTCCCTGCCTTCATATTTTTTTAGCCACTACGTTATTCATGAAAAGGATGTGAATTTGGCTTCTATATCAAGATACTGAAAGCTTTCATGGTCCATGGTAAACTTTTTGTGGCAATCAACATAAATAATGTTTAAGTCTTTGTTTCTTCCAGAGCTGCCACGTGGAAACTGTTGATCCCAGTATTTCATGGATTTCCAGTGGTGCAATACCTTGTTCCGTTGTCACTGTTCATACAACATAGAGAGGCAAAAGAATACTGATTGTCCCCCTAAACCTTTACCTTGAATGTAGTCCTCTTTGGCGATTGCATAACAATTTGCAGTTGCAACTTGACACTTTACTGGGGCAGTTCTTCAAAGGCAGCTCTAAAAACTTGTGTTAGAGATCTCTTAACTTCATCTTTGAACTCTCGACCGACAAAAACGTAGAGTAGTGGGTTAATGCAGCTGTTGAACATTGCCAAGCACTTGGATAGTGGCACGCCAACCAGACTGACCCAAAGCGAAAGCCCCCCTAGGAAAACACGGGCCATTGCCAAAGCATGATAGGGAAGCCAACATAAAAAAAAGGAGAAAACCACCCCCGTAACAACAAGCAAAGGTTTGCTAGATCTGTTAAGTTTTTTCTTGTGAAGAGTAAGTAAGAGGATGGTATAGGAAATAAGTATTATGCTCAAGGGAACCAAAAACTGGTAGAGGAAGATGCAAACGGTGAAGATACCAGCCTCCCTTTTTTCCCAGTCTTCAAAAACATCAAGGTTTTTGCAAGAGCTTCGGTTCTTCTCTGTGGACATCTCTGATATGGTGTAAGAGCCAGGAACTAGAGCCACGGAAACAACCCAAATGACCAAGCATGTAGTGGCTGCCAGCCTTGGATTGCGGTAATTTTGGCACCACACTGGGAAGAGGACAAACACACAGCGGTCAATACTAATTGCGGTGAGCAGGAGAATACTGGCATAGATACTGAGTCCAAAAATGCAGTTGACTAACTTGCACAGAATGGGTCCAAAAGGCCAGTGTAAGTCCAGTAGCAAATAAAGGACAGTGACCAGAACCAGGAAAGTGGAAATAAAATCTGCCAGTGCCAGGTTGAAAAACCACACTGTGTTGATTGTCCTCCGAAGGCGGCAACTTGTGATCCAAATGACAGTCCCGTTGCCCATCATTCCCAGTAGGAAAATAAAACTGAAAATCACAGTGACCAACACCTGCATGACGTGGCGCAGCTCGGCATCTTCTGAGTCGGTCGTGGCGTTCATGGCGCAGATTCAGTCAGAAGAAACTCCTGGGGGGGGTTAAAAAATAAAAGGAAATTAGATAAGGAAAACAATGAAATGCACAAACTTTATAACTCGAATATTAAAGGAGAAGGAAAGGCTAGTAAAGAGTTAATCTCAAGCTGCAGGCATACCTTCAGTTCTCTCAATAGTGCCCTTAAGTCTCCCCATACTTCACCTGTTCAAATGATCAGAAGCCAAACAGGAAGAAAAAATGCTGAGCTGTGTAAAGAAAGTTCCCATAATGCCTCACTCCTGCACCGAGACCCAGACCAAGTGAACATGCTGAGTTAGTTAGACTATTAGTCAGCTTCCTGCTGATTGGCTCAGATCCACATTCCTATGGAGGGAGCGAGCTCTTAGCATTCTTGAGGGAGGGGGGAGCAGGAGAGGGGAGAGAGCTGTGTGTCTCTGGCACAGGAATTACAGACACAAGAAATCTTTTTTCAGAGAAGTCAGTGCAGCGTTTCTGTAAGTGCTTATGGCTGTATTTTACCTTTCCTTCTCCTTTAAAGATAACATGTTCCCATGATTTTTCTGTGAGTCGTAGAACTGCAGGGAAAAGGGATACTCTGTCCAACCAATGGGAATGCATGATAGCTGCAAGACGCTGCAATTAACAACTATCCAACCTACATTACTGGGACTTCCTAAAATAAAAAGTGCCATGCTCATTGCTGTCGCTTAAATCATTCGACTTGTTAAACCAGTACTGTTGCCATAACTATATCAGGAATATCATTGCTATGGGTTGGTAAATTGTTATTCTAGTTTTTCTGAAATCCAACTTACCAAAAAAACGTAAAGGCTCAAAAACCCCATAATGTTCCTACACATGATGCCCCATGCAATCAGTTGATACAGAAATGTAGTTATTATTACATACTCTTTGCATTGAGGATTACGTATTTAGACAGTGTTAGTATTCAGCACTGATGCTGAACTGCACTCAGTACTAACACCCACGGAAAATTATTGTCTGCAAACGAAAGCAGAACAATTCAACATGTGGGGGCTGTATAGAAGCAACTGTCCAGATTTGAAAACCCCCAGGTTAGAACCTGTTGTGAAGTACATGTTGTTTGGGCATAGTGGGTGCATGTAACAGTATGTAATCAGTATATAAAGTAATAATATTGGGGGGGGGGGGGAGACTTTTTTTTTTATTATAAAAACAACCCCCCCCTCAGTTCATTCCCTTGTCAAATGTGCTGCAGGCATAACAGAAACTTGGAACATATTTGTGACAGCACACAATTTTCCAAAAGTCAATTACAGTATTTTGTGAAGGGAAAAAAAACATAAATCTGGCAAATTCCACACCACAAAAAACACATTTTTCCATTAATGTTTAAAAATGTGACTAGTTATAAAAAAAAAAAAATATCATAAAACAGAATTTTAGAAGCACTTTATACACAAAAATATACATACAGAACATTTTGCCATGATTTTTCTTTAGGGGAAAGGGATATTCTGTCCAACCAAAGTAATCAAATTGGGGAGTCAAACATAGATTTTTTTTTTTTTTTTACTCAATTACAGTTTTTTTTTTTTATGAAAGAAAAACCTTTATCCGAAAAACATGCCAAAAATATTGAGATAAAATAGATTTGTAATTAATTTATCAATTGAAAAAATCTAATAAATATACACTCACAAAATTTTCAAATTCAAAAATATTGTGCCACAATTTTCTCAAGTTTAAATTTTCTCAGATCTGCCCCATAAAGTTACTCAAGCTTGGGTTAACTCAATGCATCTCAATGTGCAACACAATAAAATTTATTATTTGCCATCACTGATACAAATTTCAACTCAAGCCAATCAATTTATGAATTAGAAGGAATTAGTTATGGGCGAGAATCTGTCCTGTTTCACTTTGCTGAAAAATTAGCGAAACAAAAGGAAAAATTTGTGAAGCGCGTTGGATGCATGCAACTTTTTTTGACGCACCCGCACATATTTTGAAGAGATTGCACCCGTTTTAACGCAACCACAGGCAATTTGATGCAACTGTGCCAATTTTCCACGGCAAATTTTTGCAGAAGTTTCATGAAACAATTTGCCAATGGCAAAATACAGAGATTTGCTGCAAATCCATGTCTGGTGAAAATATTTGCTCATCACTAGAAAAAACTCTCTTTTTTTCCCCTTTCTATCTCTCGTTTTGACTCCTAGAGACTGGCAAAAATGTAAATACCTTTTTTTATTTTAATATTATTGTATTTTGGTGATTATTACCTTGGTAACACAAGAAAGTTATAGACACATAGAAGAAACCCCTATGGCCTAAATTGACCAAATTTGAAATATTTATTGTCAAAACAATTTGACGAATTTCCTTCTGCGATAGCCAATGATAAGTGCTTATTGTGGGAAACGCGTCAGGCTTCTTTAAGCATGTTTTGTCAATAGACATTTCACATTTTTATTTACATTGGCCTGAGTAGTTCCTTGCAAGTGCCTATCTCTATTTTTGAATCTTGATATTTCTACCATTAGGCTAAGGGCGGAATATTGGGCCTCTTGGGTTTTGGCTTTGTGTTTTCTGCTTATTTTGTTTCTTTGCTTTCCCTTTTGTTTTTATTTCAATGTAATAGATTTAACGAGTCAACGTTTGGCTGTTTAATACCAGTCAGATTTTCCTAAGCCCCGAATGCTTGTCATGAGTGAAAGAAAGATGTGTTTTCTTAATCTGATAACAGTTTGCCAAAGTCATCACATGCAAGTGAACTGAGAATTAATGATGCGCCACTAATGTATTTCTGCTATTGGCTATACAGACGCTCTTTCTTCCCTAGCTAGATCTCCTCCACTGGGCCTGGAAGAGAATCAATAAAAGGTACTCCGAGGTAATAAAAAGCAGTAATGATAAAGATATATGTTCTGCTATAATCAACATGCAGTACTGGAATTTAGTCATTTTGTTGTTTCCATAAAGAGGGGAATATTGTGGTAGGGAAGTGAACTCAACAAGGGTGATGGAGATCCCAGGGGCACCACCATGAGACGTCAGCTATGGGTGCTAACCGCAATGCACAAAGGACCGGACCTGTATTTATATTTATACATAATGATTCTTTCAGCCTTTTATGTTCCTTGTTTTGACCAGCACTCATGACCAAGGTGATAATATAGGCCATGTAAGAGTTAACTGGCACAGTAAGCTAGTCATAATTTACTGTAGTCTGCTGGTGATGGAAACACCAGAAACTAACAGTTCACTAAGGTCTGGAACCATCCAGATGTACTGGGTTCACAACCTGTGATGCGCGGTCTGGAACAAACCAGATGTACTGGGGTCACAACCTGTGATGCGTGGTCTGGAACCAACCAGATGTACTGGGGTCACAATCTGTGATGCGCGGTCTGGAACCAACCAGATGTACTGCGGTCACAACCTGTGATGCGCGGTCTGGAACCAGCCAGATGTACTGGGGTCACAACCTGTGATGCACAGTCTGGAACCAACCAGATGTACTGGGGTCACAACCTGTGATGCACGGTCTGGAACCAACCAGATGTACTGGGGGTCACAATCTGTGATGCGCGGTCTGGAACCAGCCAGATGTACTGGGGTCACAACCTGTGATGCACGGTCTGGAACCAACCAGATGTACTGGGGTCACAACCTGTGATGCGCGGTCTGGAACCAACCAGATGTACTGGGGTCACAACCTGTGATGCCCTGCTCAAAGCCCTGGTGATTACTGACTGATAAGAGCCATGCCATGTGGTGGCACATGCCCCGCCCTGGATCGCCCCAACTCTTCCCCCTGCAGCAAGGTGAGGAGTGGAAAGAAGGAGGGCTGACAAGTGGCGGGCTGATTCGTCGCATTGCTGGCCGGAGCTAGGGGTAGACAGAGAGCTGAGGAGGTATGTGCCTAGTGCCCCCTACTCTGTTGCGCCCTAGGCAGGTACCTACTCTGCCTACCCCTAGTTCCAGCCCTGGGGGGAGTGAAAGCCCACAAGGGGGTGATGGGTTAGAGTTCTTATCAAGACACCTTTGGTGAGTATGGAATCAGTAGGAAAAACCATGATCAATGAATATAGTACCATTTCTCTACTAGGTTCCCATAAAAAGTAATTGTCATTATATTCCTGGTCAGGTCCATACTCACAAGCTGACTCCTACCTCCCCCCAACCCCCAGTGCATTCCTGTGGGAGTGCCCAGTTACCAAATGCCCCTGAAACCTTGGAGAAAAAGTCAACTCTTCTGGTTAAAAATTGAATTTACTTTGGTAGACCATTTTCAGTTGGTAGTTCATCCCAGTTTTTTTTTTTTTTTATCTCCGTGCCACTGCCCTCTCAATTCCACCAGTTACAAATCAAGTGCGGTTGCACCTATTGAAACAGGGGAACCATGGAGCTACTGCCACCTCAAAACCAGGGGGGAGCCCCAGGGTTCCAACAGTGGTGGAAGTGACATCTTTTGGAGTTTTGAGTGTAATTGCCTCCAATTCATGACGAATTGCAAACACAACTACAGCTGCAGCAGGCGCAACCCCCCCCCCCCTGCTGTACACAAGAATTCTAGGAAAAAAATGTTGCAATGTGGGTAAAACACATGGTAATTGTGCTCAGAATTGCAATCTGCACACTGTGTCTGTGGTAAGTAAATGACTAAATGTGAGGCTTTTCAGCGGTCATTAGTGATGAGCAAATCTGTCCCGTTACGCTTTGGCAGAATATTAGGGAAACGGAGAGAAATTAGCGAAACATGACTTTTTTGACACCGAATGTGCCCAATTTTATGTGACTGCGCCCAATTTGACATGCGAGCGCAACTTATTTTGACACGAGTGCAAATTTTTCCGCAGCAACGCGTTTCGCGAAAAAATTCACAGATGGCAAAATGTGGAATTTCGCTGTGAATCCACGCCTGCCGAAATGATTCTCCCATCAGTAGAACTATCTAAAACTTGCCGACTTCATGTAGAAATCACTTTCCTGGAAGATCCTTCTTTTGTCTCAAAACTTTAGAGTTTTGAGTAGTGATGAGCCAGGCATGGATTTGCAGCGAATTTCCGCATTTCGTCATTGGCGAATTGTTTCACGAAACTTCAGTGAAAATTTGTCATTAAAAAAATAGATGCGTCAAAATGGGCGCGGTCAGGTCAAAATGGGCGCAGCCGCATAAAAAAAAAAAACCGTGGGTGGCAAAAAATAGATGCGGGCGTTTTGTGAATTTTTTGCCGTTTCACAAATTTTCTTGCTATTTTGCGAATTTTATGGCGAAGTAAAACGGGACAGATTCGCTCATCACTAGTTTTGAGATTTTTGATGCTATTTTTTGTGCAACAATTCTAAAAAGTTGAGTTTCAGAGCAACAACTAAAAAAATTTAGATTTTTTTTGCGACTTTTTCTCAAATTTTTTTAACATTGGAGGAAATGAGTTTAGTCGAGTTTGAAAATTTCAAAAGATAAGAAATTAAAGAGTTTTAGTAAATGTGCCCCTTAGAGTTTGACCACCATTAACCCTGTGCTGCAGGGATTCCCTGAACAAGTTACTAAGGGCACGCAAATAACAAGTGGTTGGTACAATGAACCATCGGGGCAACTTGCACCTTGCAGATGTCATTGTGTCCCAGAGATTAAATGAAAATGATTAGTTAAGAGAGAACACAATTGAACAAACCAGTCAAGGATAGGTCCTCTTGGTAAATTGAATAAATTGCTTTGCCCTTCACCAATGCGATCAGTTATTTATTGTAATAAGAGTCTCGCACACCCCAGGCATGTCTGTGAGTTTTCCTCTCTATTTAGCATTAAGTAAGATAAAATGAGGACTGTATGCCTAGCATTAGGGCTGATTTCCGGATATAGGTGCTTAATTGCACAAGTGCAGTAACCTGTAGCAACCAATCAGGCCTCTACTTTCATCTTCCAACTTGCCATAAACTGTTCAAAATGAATTGCTGATTTGCTGCTATTGTAAATGGCCCTCGTGTCATTTAGCATCAAAGCTGCCTGGGGCTGTAGGCAATGAGCAGTTAGAGAGCTCTCTGGTTTGAGCTTTGGCCTCTGGTATCTGTGCCCAAAGTTCAGAATGGGCGTGGATACCAGCTGCAGAGATTGAGGCCCCCGTGTGTAATTGCAACTGATCTGATGGGAAGGGAGATGTCAGATGAAAGCAAAATGTGCATCAGGGATGAGTGGGGAGCATGTTATTGAGTACAGACTCAAGTTTTCAAGATAAGTGATGAGTGAATTTATTTTTTTGCCAGGCATGGATTCACTGCAGATTTCCGCATTGGTGAATTTTGTAGCAATAGAGTAGCCACATTAGTGCAACCTAGAACACTATATTCATTCAGCAGAAAGCATTACCATACCTGAGTAAACAGCCCTAGAAGCTCCCTCTGTTTGCTTAAGATAGTAGCTGCCATTTTAGCTTGGTCTCAGTAGCTTCCTGCTGTAGCTCTAGCTGCTGGTAGCTCAGATCACACATTTTGATGGGAGTAGAGTGAATTCTTATGAAATCTTATGGGAGGGGGAGCAAAAAGAAGAAGAGAGGAGAGAGCTGCGCAGACTCGTGCCCCAACCCTGAAGGAGTGCTACAGGAGAGGAAGTCTGATACCAAAGAACATGATTACACAAAAGAAGACAAGAAATCCTGTTTTTTTTTTTTTTTGATAGAGTGCAGCATTTCTATGAGTGCTTATGGCTGTATTTACATAGACCTTTCTCATTAAGCTTACTTAGTTTTTACCTCTCCTTCTCCTTTAGGACAGTGGCACATGGGGAAATTAGTCGCCCCAAGAAAATCTTCGTTACCATGGGCGACTAATCTCCCTGCAGTGCCATCCCACTGGCAAGAATGTAAATTGCCAGTAGGATGCCAAACGCGATGCTTCATTTTCCCAAAGTCGCCCGAAGTTTCCTTGAGAGGCAACTTCGGGCGACTATGGGAAAACGAATCACAGGGTAAAACCTGATGCAAAGCACCTTCTTTTCATTTTGCCCCATAACATCTGCCCTAAACGCTGTTTGTGCTCCTCAAGGAACCCCAAGGCAAAGAGAGCAGTGCACTGACCCCCTTCCTATGGCTGCCTTGATCCTGACACCTCTGCACCTTGCTCCAAATCTACAGACTATTGTTATTGGAGAAAGTGTTATAGTAAGTGACAAAAAATTATAGACGACGTATAAGCTCTGCTTCAAAATTGGCGCAGTTAATAAATAGTAAAGTCTTTTAGGAAAATGTATAATAGATAGTACTATTTGCAATGAATCCCCACTCAGTAGAACTGCCTAAAAAACCATCAATAATTAAAGCAGTGGTGGTAAAATACACGTCATTTATTAGGACAGAAGGAGCAGCCTAACGCATTTCGTGCACTTAATCATTGGCCAATGACTTTTTGATTGTTATTTTACCACTAGTGCTTTAACTATTGATGGGTTTTTGCATTTAGGCTGTTCTATAGTAAATCCTTTATTTGTTTTGTAAAGCAAATAAACAGCCATGTCTGAATATTAACCCCTTGATGTACTTGCATAAATGACTGAGAAACCAACCTAATGGGAAAGAATGTCATATTATCATTTATATAGAATAGTTATGTGCCGCAATGATATATAGAATAACGCAATGCTGATTGCAAGCGAGGGCAGATCACTAAATAAAATATATCACTTTTATGTGATTATTTTCTTCCTTTTATAATAACTTAACCTAAAGGTCTAATGAATAATGAAAATCCGACCTTCTGTTATGCTAAATATGATCTCGTGTGATGTGTGCCTGGGCATCAGCTCAGCCTGTTATTCCAATCAATAGGATGCAGAATATTCAGCGTGTAATTAAGGTTTTATTAACAGCAAACACAACATGGACTCGCCTGCCAACATTCAGATCCCCTGTGCCCCTGGCTTGGAATTGTAACAGATATCTGGCAAGGAAGTGAAAATCACTGAGGGGTGCCTATTGCCCTAAATTCTGAAAATGGCAACCAAGCACTAATAGGAATATATAGATAAATTCTGAATTTCCCCCCCTGGGCCCCCTTAGCCCATAACAAGGTTACAGATATATAGAAACATTGGGGTAACAGTCACCCTGCTATAGTTCCAGGGGTACCCAGGGCACAAATAAGCACTCACCCCAAATCCCCCCCTAACTGGCCTTCAGGCTGGGCCCCCTTAGCCCATAACAAGGTTACAGATATATAGAAACATTGGGGTAACAGTCACCCTGCTATAGTTCCAGGGGTACCCAGGGCACAAATAAGCACTCACCCCAAATCCCCCCCTAACTGGCCTTCAGGCTGGGCCCCCTTAGCCCATAACAAGGTTACAGATATATAGAAACATTGGGGTAACAGTCACCCTGCTATAGTTCCAGGGGTACCCAGGGCACAAATAAGCACTCACCCCAAATCCCCCCTAACTGGCCTTCAGGCTGGGCCCCCTTAGCCCATAACAAGGTTACAGATATATAGAAATATTGGGGTAACAGTCACCCCGCTATAGTTCCAGGGGTACCCAGGGCACAAATAAGCACTCACCCCAAATCCCCCCCTAACTGGCCTTCAGGCTGGGCCCCCTTAGCCCATAACAAGGTTACAGATATATAGAAATATTGGGGTAACAGTCACCCTGCTATAGTTCCAGGGGTACCCAGGGCACAAATAAGCACTCACCCCAAATCCCCCCCTAACTGGCCTTCAGGCTGGGCCCCCTTAGCCCATAACAAGGTTACAGATATATAGAAACATTGGGGTAACAGTCACCCTGCTATAGTTCCAGGGGTACCCAGGGCACAAATAAGCACTCACCCCAAATCCCCCCCTAACTGGCCTTCAGGCTGGGCCCCCTTAGCCCATAACAAGGTTACAGATATATACTTACTATTATTTAAAATAAAAATAGAACATTGCTAAACAGCATTTTGATGCTTCCTCTTGTTCCCAGAGTCAGACATACAGAAAACCTCCGTTATTTTCTTTTGACATTTTTGTAACTCCAATTTCTAAGAAGTAGCGTGCAAAGCAAAAGACAGAGAGGAAGAAGTGGTCAGGAAGGCTGTATGTATGTTTTCTGCTTAATTGGGAGTTTTAAAGGGAAAGGGAGACTTAATTCTACTAAATACGGTATATCATGACCTGGCTGAATGAGAATCTTCATAGACATTCTGCAAATCCTCCATATAAATTGGCAGCAAAATATTTCACTTTACTCCATTTGTTACTTTTTTGCAGCATTTCATAACATGCGTGCTATAGAGTATAATGGCTTTTGTGCAACTATGCAACTACATTGTTTACTTTTATTACACGCACTGCAACACAAGCTTGGCAATATTTTTGATGCATGCAACCATAACCAGAATCATCTGCCAAAAAAATAACAAAATATTGCTATGGATGCCTGTGATGAAACCAGGGTCAGACTGGGGGTGAGAGGCCCACAGGGGCTCCCACACCCCCTTCAGGGGCCCCCAACTGCCTGTTTACCCAACCCACCTAATACTTCACTACGATGGGGGAGGGCAGTGGGGGAGCAACAGCAGGGGGTCAGCGGGGCCCACAAGGGCCAGGGCCCACCAATCTCACCGTGGATGGAGCCAGGGGCTATCAAAACCTTACATCTTGAACAAAAGGCAATGCTTGATAGGAAACTGCACTCTTACAGCCCAATAAAGCTCTATACAATATATCATTTCTATCCCCCAAACTAAAGGTCCCCATACACGGGCCGATTCTAGGTCTAAGGGACCAACATCAGCAGCTAATCGGCACGTGTATGGGGACTACCAACAGGCCTGCCCGACCGATATCTGGTCTGAAATCGACCCAATCAATTGGGCAGGTTAAAAAATCAAGTTGGATCGGGGACCACATCGGCTCGTTGATGCAGTCCCCAGACCGACTTTGCCTATACCCGTCGTTATAATTCAATCATTTGGCCCTAGGGAAAAACGACTGAATTAGCCTGGATTCTCCCGATATGGCCCACCCGTAGGTGGTGGATATCGGGAGAAGATCCACTCGCTTGGCGACATCACCAAGCGAGCGGATCTGAAGGTGTTTGGGCACCTTAACATTGCCTATGGTTTCTCCCCTTCTGGTTTTCTCCACAAGACCTGTACTTGTGTATGGGTCTGCTCTCCCATTCTGCAATTGAACCCTAGATTATGTGAGGGTAGTGGCTTATTTATATATAGGCACCCGAGGGCCTGTGCCTGGGGCAGCAGCTTTTAGGGGGTGGTCCAGGGGTTCCTATATAATACATTTTCTCTTTTTAGAAAAAATAAAAAATCCCCCCAGCCACCAGAGAGTTCGTGCAGAAATCCAATGATGAGTTGGGTATGCAGACTTCTCCTGCATTCTCCTGGGTCTTGAATTAGGGGTAAGAAATGGAAGAGGTGTGTGCCTAGTGAATTGGTCTAAGGCAGCTACAATCGGCCCATGTATGGGGACCTTTAGAATGGTGAGCCCAGGAACCAATAGGTACATGTCAACCCATTCTGTGCCCCCACAAACTGCCTAGTGAAAAGACAATTGGTTTGTTTAGAAGTTGAGTCTCAATTCATTGGTCTTCATTGGTCTTTAGTTTTTTATGTCTTTTACTGTATATCCATTGGCCTTTCCATTCTGCCTTCTAATCAAGTGGAACAAATGGGCAGATTTTCCAAGAAGGACGGGAGAAACATAGTTCAACTGGAAGCAGTTAGAAAACAATATATTTTGTCAGGATGAGCTAAGCTTTCTAAATATGCCTACATTTTTGTAATTCCACAGCTGTAACAAGACATAGAACTCTAACCCCCCCCCCCCCCGTATGTAATAAAAGGCACTAAAGGTCCCCATACACGGGGTGATTGTAGCTGATGATATTGGTCCTTTGGACAGCTTATCGCCTGTGTAGGGGCAGAAACGAGGGGCCTGCCCGACTGATATCTGCCCTGAAATTGGCCAGATATCGATCGCCCAGGTTAGAAAATTCAGTCGGATCGGGGACCACATCGGCTCGTTTATGCGGTTCCCGAACCGACTGCCCCCATTGCCGCCAATATAATTTGATCGTTAGGCCCCAGCCTACACGCTCCCCGATATCGCCCACCCGTAGGGGCTGTGTTTGCTTTAGAAGCAATAATAAGGTTCATAACAATGAATTGCTAAGTAGCAACAGCGGCTGCCATTCAAGGTGTCTGCTGTGTGGTTAGTCTTCCTCCAAGAACTGTGGTATGTAAGTGCCCAATACTGTACGTAGAGTCAGAGATAAGGGGTAACAACAACAGAGAAGAGATTGATATTAGCAGCATTAGAATATATAGGGATACAGATGGGGCTAGTGCCTTTCTTATCAGCTATCATGCTACAATACCTGAATATCTAGGACAACAAGTAATTAACTGATTTAAGTTGGGGCTACAGGAATACGCTGAATACAAAATAAGCACTCACTTCAAACCTCGTCCCAGTTGGGCTTTTTTGGCTAGCATTATATTCTTGGCACTTTCACCATCTTCTCCTATTTTTGTAGGTTGTACTGCTTTGTCTCTCACCATGATGCTACTGCCACTATCAGTCGTTAGAGGAGCATAAAGCAGCTCATCCACCTTGTCCTACTGATACAGTGTTACTACAATGCCCCGTCCTAGGTCCAATCCTTAGCTATTCTTTCCTTACACGGTCCCCACCTTATTTTATTATTCACAGGAGCCTTTCTACCAAGGGTTTTCTCTCCTCTCTGATGAAGTGAAAAACTAGTCCCAGTTTCATCTTATATGTGCACAAGTGGGTATCTTGATCCTGCCTATCACAAAGAACAATGATACCATTGTGACTACCCAAGTAGATCACGACACCAAGTTTAGGGATTCTTGTCCCTTAGAATAAAAAAACCTTCTATTATATATGTATGGCATTTTGGGTACTGTATAGGAGAAACAGCATAAGCTCTGGTTACTGACAGCAGTGTCTCTCAAGTCAGTTTGGACCCTGACTGCACACTCTCTATTCTGCTGTGGGAGCCAATGGAAAACAGATACACATGGGGCCCAAAAGTGACTTCACAAGGGTCCAAGTTCATCATGCGTTACTATATGTAGGGACCCATAGGGTTAACATGCCCCTATGGCTTTAAACCCTACTACTTCCTAGTTTATGCTGTTAACAAACTGTTTAGCAAAGGGGTGGGTCTTCCTTTTTGGCTGCCTTTGTGTCTCAGGGGGAAGGTCCACAGAGCCTGGGATCAACAGGGCCCCAGTAAAGCCATTTCAACCCTAGAGTACCCATCTATACTCTGGAGAAGTCGGGGGACAGGAACCCCGTGAATGGGGACCAGTTAGACAGTTACACTCAGTAGAGCACTTTCTAGGAAAGTGAGGTAGTGTAGGATAAGGAAGCAAGAGCAGTTTCTGGCTCCAACCAGGAGGTTAGCTGGAAGTATTCTTCCCTACAGGCAATGTTGCCTTAGCCTAGGGCCACGGTTAAGACGCAGGATACAGGCTAATACCTAAACCCTGATCCATAGTTGGCTATAGGACTCTTTAAAGTTAAAGGTATTCAACCTGATGACTGAGGTATCGATCTAGACTGCCCTCCACAGTGGTGCAGAGCTGACCAGGTGCCTTTACCCTGCCCAGACTCGAAAAGAGGTCGGATAAACCGGTGGCATCCTCTCTTGCTGTCCTCAGAGTGCTACTATCATTATCCGCATTTGTGGGTATGAACTTACCCTGTGCACTAATTGTCTTTGACAATAAACCAAGTTATTATTTGTTCAATATCAAGAACCTTCTGGGGTCCATTATTTGCTATTTTACTCTACACACATCATCAGTGAGTTGTAGTTACACTACACCCCAGGATATTTCTACTTAGCGAAAGCCCATCTGAAGGATAGAGTCCTATGTACCCCATGATCTTAACCCATTCTAGCTGGCGCTGCCTGTTTTTACAGCCAAATAGGGGTTAGGTTACACACACACATATATATATTTATCTTACAAGGTTTCAATAAAATTGTAACCTCACAGAACAATAGTTTTTTGGCTGCCGGGGTCAGTGACCCCCATTTGAAAGCTGGAAAGAGCCAGAAGAAGAAGGGAAATAACAAAAAAAAAAAAAAAATCTTCAGAACATGCTTTTAGATTGTAAGCTCTTTTGGGCAGAGCCCTCTTTACCTCTTGTATTAGTTATTGGTAGTTTTGGAGTTTTTTTGTATTTTTAATGATACACCCATTTATTGTACAATGCGCCAGAGTATGTTGGCATTTTCTAAATACATGTTAATACTAGAGACGCACCCAATTGCGGCTTTTTTTAAGGATTGTCGCCGCGCACAGCGGTTTTTAACCCCTTCCGATCCTAATCAGCATATGCTATTTAGGATTCGGATTTGGTTTGGGATTCGGGCAAATCCTGGGTGGGTTCAGGGGTTCAGCCGAACCCAAAAAAATGCGTTCGGTGCATCCCTAGTTAATTTTACTACTACTACTCCAAATAATAATTGCCGCAAAGGCTCAGGAATTCAATTAAACAACCCTATCAGCTATGTAATTACCTTAAAGCAAACTGCCCCTTCCTACTAAACTGTGTGGCAGGATGTGTAGCAATATCTCTGTGGTTTGAGTTGCCACATTTCCACATATTCATAAACATGTAAGTTCTGAACATTTCCCAGAAGAAGGCATACATATCATGCCCATGCAGAGGGGTAACGGGGCTGAAGAATAAAGGAAGGAAACTACCTTGAAGCACCAGATCACTAGGAAATCCTCACACTGCAATAACACAAGCATCACCCCTGGATCTCCTGGTTTGTTACAAGGTAGGGCAGCGCAATATTAGCCTGGAACATAATATTTGTAATTGGATAGAGAACTGGCGGAAGGATAGATTACACAGAGTTTTGGTAAATGGAACATTTTCTAATTGGGCCAGTGTGGTTAGTGGAGTACCGCAGGGGTCAGTCCTTGGGCCTTTGCTTTTTAACTTGTTTATTAATGACCTGGAGGTGGGCATAGACAGTACTGTTTCTATTTTTGCTGATGACACTAAATTGTGCAAAACTATAAGTTCCATGCAGGATGTGCCGCTTTGCAGAGCGATTTGGCTAAACTGGGAAACTGGGCAGCAAACTGGGAAATGAGGTTCAATGTGGATAAGTGCAAAGTTATGCCCTTTGGTAGAAATAATATAAACGTGAACTATCTACTGAATGGTAGTGTGTTGGGGGGTTTCCTTAATGGAGAAGGATCTGGGGGTTTTTGTAGATCACAAGTTGTCTAATTCCAGGCAGTGTCATTCTGTGGCTACTAAAGCAAATAAAGTGCTGTCTTGTATAAAAAGGGCATTGACTCAAGGGATGAAAACATAATTTTGCCCCTTTATAGGTCCCTGGTAAGGCCTCACCGTGAGTATGGGGGGCAGTTTTGGGCTCCAGTCCTTAAGAAGGATATTAATGAGCTGGAGAGAGTGCAGAGACTGCAACTAAACTGGTAAAGGGGATGGAAGGGTTAAACTATGAGGTTAGACTGTCAGGGTTGGGGTTGTTCATTTTTACACTGTTCCTTTAATGTTACAATGAGCACAGTGACTCTCAGCAAGACATTTATGAAGGTGCTAAAACCTCAGTAGACTCAGGGGCCGATGCTTTATGAACATTTTTACGACTAAAAAAAAACCAATAATAATACTGTCAGTTACTCAAGTTTATTTCTTTCCATTGTAGTAATATTAGTGGCTTCATAATTCAGAGGGGTGTTAAACCTCGAGCTACTGCTGAGCTCTAACATCCCATAGAACATAATTGAATTCTGGAGGTCAAAGGAGAAAGAAAGGCATAATCACTGGGTGGTGTTAGCCAGCCTCCATTGGTTAGACCCTCTCTAACTCAATAATGTCCCGTTTGAGCACTGGAGACCAAAACTGAACAGCATATTCTAGATGGGGCCTTACCAGCGCTCTGTAAAGGGGAAGAATAACCCCCTCCTCCCGTGAATCTATACCCCTTTTAATACAGCTCAAAACCCTGTTTGCCCTTGCAGCTGCTGCCTGGCATTGCTTGCTACAGCCAAGTTTAATATCTACAAGGACTCCAAGGTCCTTCTCCATTATGGATTTGCCTAGTGCAGTCCCATTAAGGGTATAAGTGGCTGCAAATTTTAATTTATCCACATTAAATCTCATCTGCCACTTAGCTGCCCAGATTGCCAGTTGGTCAAGATCCTGCTGCAGGGATGTCACATCCTGGATAGAATTGACTGGTCTGCAGAGTTTTGTGCCATCTGCAAACACTGATACATTACTTATAATACCCTCCCCTAAGTCATTTATGAACAAGTTAAACAAAAGTGGACCCAGTACAGAACCCTGAGGGACCCCACTGAGGTGGGGGAGAATGTTATCAAATGCTTTGGCAAAATCCAAATAGATTATATCTACTGCCCCCCCCCCCCCACTGTTCAGCTTCTTACTCACCTCATGACCTGTCCTTCATAAAGCCATGCACTTGTACCAGCTGGTACTTCTAGCCTACCCAGTACCCTGCACAGCGCATAACTATTCTGCCTACAATGTATCAGTAGGGGGACATACCATGTCTACAAGCAAAGAGTAAAATAGACTATAAGTGACATTCTGCCCATGTCCTAGACAAGCTTATTAGCAGTGGTGCCTTTCTCTACCAGTGCCAAAAGTTGCCACTCTTTGGCCAAAGTTACTGTAGTTAAGTTGGCCACTCACAGTGGGCATATTGGGGAAAGATCCATGACATCGCCAAATAAGCCAACTTTTTAGTGTATGGCCTCCTTTAGTCTAGTGATGGGATTTTTTTCTGTTTATTTTTATATAAAATATCTTTTACATGTTTTAATTTTTGTTTTTCTAGTTTGAAATGTCTGGGGTGAAAGAAGCGGAATTTAACACGAACGCAACTACTGGAATGGGCTACACATCAATCCCAGCAGCCATGGTTTTAGCTTCAGTGTTCTTATTTGTGGCCCTGCTGGTCGGACTGGTTGTGAATTCCCTTTACCTCTGGGTCCTCAGATTCAGGATGCGCAGGAGCATCAACACCACTTGGTTCCTCCATTTAATTTTATCCTATTTCCTTTCTACATTCACAATGCCTTTCTTTGCAGTGTCTTTGCTAATGTTTCCCCACTGGCCGTTTGGAGACCTCCTGTGTAAATTAACCGATTATCTACTTAATGTATGTACGTATACATGTGTTTTCCTTTTCACAGTAATCAGCCTTGATCGCTACAGTTTAGTCTTTCACCCAGTCTGGTACAGAGGACACATGAATAATCGCTATGCATCTGCCATCTGCATTTGTATTTGGGGGGTGGCCATTTTGTTTAACTTCCCATATTTAGCATTTAGCCAGACACACCTGCTGGAAGACAATAAAACTTCCATATGCATTGATTATATACTTTCCATGTCAATCTGGCCAAAGTCAGCAACACAACTGAAATGGGTCATGTTCAGCTTTCATGTAATATTGAGCTTCCCACTGCCATTTGCTGTAATGACAGTTTGCTATGTCAGAATTGCTCTCAGGATGAAGAAGGGAAACCTGGCCAGATCAACTAAATCTTACAAGGTCATGTTTATTACTGTAGCATCTTTCTTTGTATCCTGGCTCCCCTATCCTTTATGGTATGGAATGATCGGCAGAATCGATGAATCCACTTCGAATATACTAATGGCCCTTGCCATATGCGTGTCCTGCATGAGTTATTGCTTTACTCCACTATTATATCTCTTTATTGCAGAGAACTTCAAGAAAACAATACAGAAGTCTGTACTGTTGCTCATTGAGTCGGTATTTAATGAAACGTTCAACTCATTCAACAGAAGTTTTGAGTTAAAACCAGAGGCCCCTCCCAGCTCTGCTTCAAAGATAGGAACGAGGGAGGAGCCACTTGAAGAAATACAGTAAATGTGGATGTAGATTTACTGATGTGATGGAATGAATGCAAACCAACGTACCAGGCAACCCAATCTACCGCAAACACTTCATCAAACTGACTGCAAATACATTTCGACTAGTTGTGAAGATAATTATGCTCCTGTGGAATGTACAAGCTCCCCAGATCTAATCCCAACTAGCTTTTTGGCTGCCCCTCCCAGCTATGGTTTAGACTCTTCAGGGGACCACAGCAACACAGCTTTTAGAGCTTCTTTTAGAGCTTCTTACTGCTGGGTTTGGCACCTACTATAAGACCTCAGTAGGTCAATAGTACTACCTAGTTAATATAAAAGAAACATATGCTCATAAGCCAAAGTTTGTTGAAACCTCACCCATTGTATAGATGGGCCCGGGTGCTCATGCCTCAGACCTTCAGCTTGAGGGAGCTTTTCAGGAAATCGAAAATACACGAAAGCAGGCACTCCGGAATTAAATGAAATAATTCAGCAGTAGCTCAGAAAATGAAGTAAAATCTAACACACAATGCTACAAGCCTTACGCGTTTCGTACCTATATGGTACTTAATCATAGGCTAAATGAGAAATCACAGACAACAAGTATTTAAAGCAAAATTAGCCAATGGCTGTACAAGAAAAATCAACCAATCACAACATGTTGAGGTGACAATCAAAGCTTAGACAGGTACAAAATGCGTAAGGCTTGTAGCATTATGCGTTAGTTAAATAAATTACTTTGATTTTACTTCATTTTCTGAGCTACTGCTGAATTCTTTCATCTAATTCCGGAGTGCCTGCTTTTGTGTTTTTTTGGATTTCCTGAATAGTGCTACCTAGCCAAGTTCCAAGGGCTCACGTATGTCCGCAGGTGCAGTTCCCACAATTTCCTTGCAGTCAGTTCCACATAAACCACTTTCATTAAAGATACTTGCATCAAAATGCGTTTCTGTATAGTTGGGTTTGGCGCCACTCAGTCCTTCCTGCAGAGTGTGCATACATACAGTATACAGTATCTCATATTCTAAAACAGGGGTGTCAAACTCAATCACATAAGGGGGCCGAAATCTAAAACACAGGCTAAGTTGCGGGCTGAATTTTTTATTAATATACTTAGTAGGATATTAAGGGGTATATTTATCACAATGTGTAAAAAGTGGAGTAAGACATTACCGGTGATGTTGCTCATAGCAGCCAATAGATGCTTTGCTACTGTTGAAATCTGATTACTGATTGGATGCCTTGGGCAACATTACTGGTAATGCTTTACTCCACTTTTTACACAGCATGATAAATATACCCCTTAGTCTTAGTTACTATGTGAGGAAAATGGAAATTGATCAGGCTGGATGGTCAGACACACTCACCAAGGGCCACATAAAACAGCCAGGAGTGCCGGATTTGGCCCCCGGGCCTTGTGTTTGACATATATGTTCTAAAAGATTGTAAATGAATTTAGTGGGTTGCCTTTATTTCCCCATTAAGGATTAAACCAAAGGGAGAGCAGTAGTCCCGAATTATAGGGTAATTATGGTAAGCTTTATCAGAAAGGTCTATGTAATTGCAGCCATAAGCACTCACAGAGTCCTCTATCAAAAGAAACACAGAATTTCTTGCCTCCTTTTGTGAATACATGTACTTTGGTATCCGAGGTTTCAACATGAAATCATATATTCATATACTCTGAGGCTTAGCATATTATACTACATTTTACAACGTATCTCTATTTTGTAACTGCTAACTGCAAGGCTTGACATCCCATAATAGTTGTTTTTCCCAAATAGCACCCTAGCACGGCTTGCACCTTGCAAGTTACATGTTATAAAAATCAACTTTATCTTATCTGCTCACGGACGCATCCCATACTCCTGTGTACTCCTCGCGTTACTGCGTTGGTCGTCCTTGAAGTTGTGGGGGTCTCTTTCTATTTGTTATAATACAGTCCTTTGTATTTGCACATACACAAAAGGCTATAAACGCTATGAGCACGCAGAAATAAACTGAACAAGTTTGAGCTGCCTTGGTGGTTGCGTCCTTCTTGTTCCCGTATATACGTCTCTGTCCTGGCAGGAGAGCGCCCACCGGTCCCTACATTTGCAGTGAGCGGTCAGGAACCCTAACAGATTCCTCTCTCAGAAAAACCCTTCATTCCTGGGGCCTGAGTCTATTAGCAGTAAAATGCCCAAATTACTTTGCTTCTCCATTAAAGCAACACTGTTGTCCCTTAGTATCCCCAGTAATCCACCAGAGAACCCTATCTGGCCTCTATACACTGCTGTAGCTCTGCACTGGTCCATGAATAACATGGTGGCTGACCAATGCATTTTGTTATAAGCAGCATGGTACCTCCAGTTCTCGCCATTAACTACGTTATTATTCAGCCTCCAGTACCTTCCCTCAGGGGGACTCACACACCCTCTTTTATGGGCCTAACCCAATGGTACCGGCTTGGCCAGTTGATCTTTACTGGGACCCTCCAAACACTTTCCCAGGCATTAGGTTTCATGCACACCTGGATCCTTTCTCTACCAACCTTCCACTTGTGGGGTACCTGGCAGGGGTACTAACCCTTTCTTACTTCTGGTGGGGCACAGGCTTGCCTTTCTAGCTGTCCTCTGTGCCTCTCATCCCTAGGATGAGTTATGTCACAAGATGTCTAATTTGACAGTTTCCTTTGGGACCAGTGTTTTCCTTTTATATCCTTTGGCCCCCCCATCGTTTCTTGAATTTTCCAAGGAAGACTCCTTTTCTCCCACTGCCTCTGGTGGTGACTTGTAGTAATAGCACTCTTTTACATTAAAGGAATACTGTCATGGGAAAACATGTCAAAACCCATCAGTTAATAGAGCTTCTCCAGCAGAATCCTGCATTGTAATCTGTTTTTCCCATGGGGCTAGCCATATTCTTCATTTCCCAGGGTGCCTCAGCCATGTGACCTGTGCTCTGATAAACTTCAGTCACACTTTACTGCTGCGCTGCAAGTTGGAGTGATATCACCCCCCTCACCCCCAGCAGCCAATCAGCAGAACAATGGGAAGGGAGCAAGATAGCAGCTCCCAGTAGGTATCAGAATAGCACTCAACAGTAAGAAATCCAAGTCCCGCTTGGGACTCCTCCAGTTACATGGGAGTAGGAGAAACAATAGTTTAGCTGAAAGCAGTTCTAATGTGTAGTGCTGGCTCCTTCTGAAAGCTCAGACACAGGCACACTTTACTGCTGTGCTGCAAGTAGGAGTGATATCCCCCCTCCCCCCCAGCAGCCAATCAGCAGAACAATGGGAAGGAGGGAGCAAGATAGCAGCTCCCAGTAGGTATCAGAATAGCACTCAATAGTAAGAAATCCAAGTCCGGCTTGGGACTCCCCTAGTTACATGGGAGTAGGAGAAACAATAGGTTAGCTGAAAGCAGTTCTAATGTGTAGCACTGGCTGAAAGCTCAGACTCAGGCACAATGCACTGAGATGGCGCCTACACACCAATATTACAACTAAAAATACATTTGTTGGTTCAAGAATAAAAGGTTAAATTGCAGAGGGAATTATTTGCTGTGTAACAGTGTCCTTTAGAAATAAAAGTGCCCCATAAAAATCACAACAATACCCCTTTTACAAAACTCTCTGCTACAATCTAAAGGTAAAAAACATACATTACGTACAAATTACCTTTTAACTTTTTTTAAAACTTCTTACACGACCATTAGTTTAGTATTATATATACACCCATTTTCCTTTGTTTCCCAACCTCTGAAGCTCCCCAAACCCTTTCCCAGTTTACCCCAATCTTCCCCTGCCCGTCTATTATGGCCTTACCCCGATCTTTTTTGTGATGAGTTGATGAATTTTTGTTGCCAGGCATGGATTTGCAGAGAATTTCCTCATTTCACCATTGGCGAATTGTTTTGCAAAACTTCAGCGAAAATTTGGCACAAAAATTTTTGTCACACATCAAAAATTAGCCATGGTCATGTCAAAAAAGGCGCTTTAGCAACAAAACGGGCGAGGTTGTGTCAAATTAGTCATGGTTATGTTAAAAAAAAGTTGTGCTAGACAAAAAAGTCATGTGTTGAATGTGCTTCGCAAATTAAGAAAATAAAGGGTTATTGCACTAATTATTCTTCCCTTTCCATCCCCAACTCTTGGTCTTTCCCTTCTTTTCCCTCCCATTATTTTAGATAAGTTGTATTATTCCTACATAATAGCTCAATGACGACCACAAGTCCAGTGTTGTTTATTCTCAATGCAGCATTAGTCCCACCGTCCCAACGTCATTGCAGCTGAGTGCAGCAGTGTGATTATATCTAATTGGTCAAAACAAGTGAGATTCAGACAAGCTGAGACGATGGACGCACTGGAGCTAAGCACAGCTATAAGGGAGTGCAAGGGGCGCCTATAGGGACTCCATGTTGTTCAGCTGAAGGCAGGTTGTTATGGGTAAGAGCCGGCTGAATTTTATTAACAGCACTTTGTATTGACCGCCCCTTCCTGCTGAACAGTGTGATAGGACGTGCAACAGTATCTCTGTGGTTTTCACACCAATAAACATAAAAGTTCTGTACATTTTCCAGCAGAATGAATAAATATCATGCCTTAGGGGCGTGTTTACTAAGATTGGAGATAAATATCTCTGGTGATGTTGCCCATAGCAACCAATCAGCAATAAGATTTGAACAGTCACCAACAAGTTAGAAATCAAAGCAAAGACCTAATTGGTTGCAACAGGCAACATCACCGGTGATATTTATCCCCTTTCTTAGTAAACATACCTCCTACTAATGCTATCTGCAGAGGGGTAACGGGGCTGAAGAATAAAGGAAGGTGTAAACTACCTTGAAGCACCAGATCACTAGGAAATCCTCACACCGCAATACCCACACAAGCATCACCCCAGGATCTCCTGGTTTGTTACAAGGTAGGGCAGTGCAATTGCCCCCAGGGCTTTCTGCTATTCTGCACTGATTATAAGGTAACAGTATAGAATGAGCAAAGGTATATGGAGACACATTCCTTACAGACCTAATTACAAGAGACTTTGCTCATAGTTATTCTGTATGCTGGAGATGTAGCACCAATGCTGGGCTGGCTCTAATGCTAGACGTTGTTACAATTATTCTTTATTGCTAATCTTTAGACTGGGGCCCTCTCCTATTCATTATTTTGACTATGAAGCCCAAATACAAATTGTTTTTGAATGTTTCCGTCTACATCATGCTTAATGTTATTTTCCCTTAAGTGCTACATGCATCAGAGTAAGTGTTATTAGGGACGAGCACAGCAAAAACCTCAGTAGACTCAGGGGCCGATGCTTTATGAGCATTGTTATGAAAAAAAAACACATTTATGATGCTGTCTTAGTTATCTCAGCATCTTTTTTTCTACTGCAATAATATTAGTGGCTAAACGATTCAGAGGGGTGTTAGACCTCAGTGCTGCTGCTGAGCTCTAACATCCCAAAGAACAGAGTGGTGTTCTATAATATGGAGGTTAAAGGAGAATTAAAAGCAAAATTACTGCGTGGTATTAGGCAGCCCCCATTGGTTATAATATCTTACCTTAGAACTTGGATCGGTGCTCTTTTTTAGTGGAATTCAAAAAAGCCCTTTTATCTCGGATAGCTACCTCTCTTAAAGGAACAGTTTATATAAAGAAAGTTGCTGCTCTTTCTAGACTACCCAGTACCCTGGACAGCGCATAACTATTCTGCCCCTGTAGGGGGACATACCATGTCTACAAGCAAAGAGTAAAATAGACTATAAGTGACATCCTGCCCATGTCCTAGACAAGCTTATTAGCAGTGATGCCTTTATCTACCAGTGCCAAAAGTGGCCAAAGTTAGTTAAGTTGGCCATTCATGGTGGACGTATTGGAGAAAGATCTGCAACACTGCCAAATGAGTGGATCTTTTAGGGCAGGGATCCCCAACCTTTATTACTTGTGAGCCACAGTCAAATGTAAAAAGACTTGGGGAGCAACACAAGCACCATAAAAGTTAATGGAGGAGCCAAATAAGGGCTGTGATTGGCTATTAGGGGCCTCTATGCACCCTATCAGCTTACAGGGGCTTTATTTGGTAGGAAATCTTGTTTTTATTCAACCAAAACTTGCCCCCAAGTCAGGAATTCAAAAATAACTCCCTGGTTTGGGGGCACTGAGAGCAACATCCAAGGGGTTGGGGAGCAAAATGTTACCCTGAGCCACTGGTTGGGGATCACTTTTTTAGTGTATGGTCAGCTTTAGACAAGTGATATACGATGGTGAGATTATTGTTGGTTAATGGAATTCTTGGGATTTTTTTTCCGTTTATTTTCATATAAAATATCGTTTACACGTTTAAATTTTTCTTTCCTCCTATAGTTTGAAACGTCTGGGATGACAGAACCAGAGTTTCACACAAACACGACTACTGGAATGGGCTACATGTCAATCCCGGCAGCCAATGTTTTAGCCACAGTGGCCTTACTTGTGGCCCTGCTGGTCGGACTGGTTGTGAACTCCCTTTACCTCTGGGTCCTCAGATTCAGGATGCGCAGGAGCATCAACACCACTTGGTTTTTCCATTTGATTTTAGCCAATGTGTTTTTTACATTCATAATGCCATTCATTGCAGTGCATCTGTTAATGCTTCCCCACTGGGCGTTTGGAACCCTCCTATGTAAAGTAATCAGTTCTCTGATTTCTGTATGTATGTACAGTATACATCTGTTTTCTCTCTCACAGTAATCAGCCTTGATCGCTACAGTTTAGTGTTTCACCCAGTCTGGTACAGAGGACACATGAATAATCGCTATGCATCTGCCATCTGCTTTTGTATTTGGGGGTCAGCCATTTTGTTTAGCTCCCTATACTTTGCATTTCGCCAGACACACCTGCTGGAGGACAATAGAACGACCATTTGCTACAATGATTATACACTTTCTGGGTCAGTCCTGCAAAAGTCAGCAACACAACTGAGATGGGTCATGTTCAGCTTTCGTCTAATATTGGGCTTCCTACTGCCATTTGCTGTAATGACAGTTTGCTATGTCAGAATTGCTCTCAGGATGAAGAAGGGAAACCTGGCCAGATCAACTAAACCTTACAAGATCATGTTTATATCTGTAGCATCTTTCTTTGTATCCTGGTTCCCCTATCATTTATGGTATGGAATGACCGCTAAGGGCAGCAGATTCCAAAAATCCACTTCAGATATACTAATGGTCCTTGCCATATGCGTGGCCTACAGGGGACCACACCACCCCACCTTTTAGAGCTTCTTACCATTTCCTAAACTTGTACTGATGGGTTTGGCATCTACTATAAGACCTCAGTGGGTGAATAGTACTACCTAGCCAAGTTCAAATAAGGTGCAGTTCCCACAATTTCCTTGCAGTCAGTTCCACATAAACCACAAACCATCATGTGATTTTTAGGATTCAGATTTGGTTAGGCCAGGAGCATAGATTCGGCTGAATCATGCTGAAAAAGTCTGAATCCTGGCTGAAATACCGAACTGAATCCTGGATTTGGTACAGACCTATTTGGATGGGTTGAACTTGATGGTCTTTTATCTAGTATAAATAAATCTAAAGCAACTGGACTTGTTAAGTAATCATTGAAGACGTTTGTACTGAAGAAACTGCTCGGATGAGTAGTGAAACATCTTCAATGATTACTTAACAAGTCCAGTTGCTTTAGATTTATTTATACTAGATATACCATGACCTGGATGAATGAAAATCTTCATAGTCATCTTGATGGACTTTGGTCTTTTTTCAACCCTATGTAACTTAATGTAACTATGAGAGTAAAGATTGCCTCTGTCAAATACCCACTACATCTATTTTCAGAAATATGATGTTATGTGTTTCTTTAAACCATTCTATACATTTTTTACCCCTGCCCCTTTCCAGTTTAACTGGGAGAATGTTAAGCTTCTCTATGGGGTAAATGTACAGTATGTCTGTTCCTTAACCAGTCAACGGGCGATGGACACATTTTTCTTTCTGAACTTGGATAACTCAATGAAAACAACATGAATATTATTACTCCCACTTTTAGATGTTCAGAGATCAAGCCTCCATCTGTTTGGTTCAACATTCTCCATCTTTAAATCTTTAAAATGTTACAATTGTTGCATTACCCCTGTGCAAGAAAGCTAAATTCTATTACATACATATATTAAAATATGTTTTTGCAACAGAACTGTGGCTTGGCGTTTCTTTCCTGCCACACTGTGTGGAGAGGACGTGCAGCTTTATCTCTGAGGGGGTCTGTGTGGTTAGAGAGAAGGGCTGCACCAATCTGTACAACTGACCATACAGATGATTTTGCTCTAGTCTAATCTACAGATGGGTATATGGGCTGAGTGACAAACACCAGATAAGAAGCATCACTAGACATAACTGAAGTAACAAGAACATCATTCTGAGAGTTCCAGCTTATTACAAGGTAGGAGTCTGGGAATAATGAATTGCAAAATAATTCCAATATCTTAGGGCTTTCAGTTGTTTATGAATGAGCCCAGGAACCAATAGGTACCTGCCGACACATTCTGTGCCCCAACAACCTGCCTAGTTTCAAGAGAATTGGTTTGTTTAGAAGTTGAGACTTCTTCATTGGTCTTTAGTTTTTTATGTCTTTTACTGTATATCCATTGACTTTTCCATTCTGCCTTCTACTAGTGGAACAAAAGGGCAGATTTTTTTTTTTTGTAAACACATATTCTCACTTTTTTGACTGGCAAATAAAAGATCAGTGTTACAGTTTTTCAACTCTCTCAATGTGAGGATTCTCACTGTCTTATTTGTTATGTTTCCAACCCCATTTTCCCACACAACACCCAAGAAAGACAGGAGAAATATGGTTCAACTGGAAACAGTTATCACCACAGGGGGTACATTTATGGCCCATTTGTATTCAAGTTAGGTGTTTGCAGGTTCTTTTTGTGAAAAAAAAAAAGAGATGGAGATAGTGAAAAAAAATATGTAATAAAATTGCAGATGAGAAATGTTCTGTAAGTGAGAATTTCTCACCATGCAAGAAACTTGGCCTCTAGTAAATATGCCCTTTTAGTACCTTACCTTAGTCTTAATCATGGGTAAATATGTCTTTGTACCTGAAACTTTCAAACTGCTACAATTGTGTAACTGTGCTGTAATTATGGAACCAGCCCCTGGGTCTTTCTCTCTTTTACTCACCGCTCTGCTCATTGCTTAAAAGCTACCTCTCTGCCCCCTGCCCCAAAAGTGCTGCAGATTATGATCTTTGGTGCTATGGTACGTTTATTTACAGATTAAATAATCCATGGTATAAAGTGTTATATGGTTGATGACTGTCAGATTATACAGCTGTAGGTCTAGATTTGTATTGTTATTAAAATGTTTCACTCTTATTTATATAATTGGATTTGTGCCCTCTTATATTAATCATTCTGACATTCAAACTAAGTCCTGGTGGTTGAGGTTAGTCAGACAGGAAAGCAGAATATACACTAACTACTGTGTCCTACTGTGTATATCAGGCTAAATGTGAATTCTAAGCTACAAGCTTCCTGTTAAAGGGCCGGTAACACCAACATCGAAAGTGTTTGCCTGCGCTGTAGTTGGGTTAACTGTGGAGAAGTCTACGAAGCAGAACAGTGTAGGGTAAACAGGACAATCATATGATATTGGTAAAGAAATAAATTGCAGAGGCTAAAGTTAATTGAAATGCCCTTCCTCCCCTTTAAGCCCAAAAGTTACTCCACACCTCTGTGCCAATTGCTAAAGGCGAATAATTTATGTCAGATTTACCGGTCTATAATTCCCTGTCTTCTGATATGTTACTGAGTGCACAGATTATGGTTAACTACTTCCTGATATTTTTTTCTCTTTGTCTCCAAATCAAATACCCTCAGTTTTACAATGTTCTTCTGCCTCTAGATTGAAATGTCTGGGGTGGCAGAACCGGAGTCTCACATGAACACGACTACTGGAACGGGCTACACATCAATCACAGCAGGCAAATTATTAGCCACGGTGGCCTTACTTGTGACTCTGCTGGTCGGACTGGTTGTGAACTCCCTTTACCTCTGGGTCCTCAGATTCAGGATGCGCAGGAGCATCAACACCACTTGGTTCTTCCATTTTATTTTAGCCAATGTCATTTTTACTTTCACAATGCCGTTCCTTGCAGCGTATATGGCAATGCACCCCGTCTGGATATTTGGATCCTTCCTATGTAAACTCTTAAATACCCTGTATTCTGTATGTATGTATGCATCTGTTTTCTCTCTCACAGTAATCAGCCTTGACCGCTACAGTTTAGTCTTTCACCCAGTCTGGTACAGAGGACACAGGAATAATCGCTATGCATCTGCCATCTGCATTTGTATTTGGGGGTCGGCCATTTTGTTTAGCTCCCCATACTTTGCATTTCGCCAGACACGCCTGCTGGAGGACAATAGAACGACCATTTGCTACAATGATTATACACTTTCTGGGTCAATCTGGCCAAAGTCAGCAACACAACTGAGATGGGTCATGTTCAGCTTTCATGTAATATTGGGCTTCCTACTGCCATTTGCTGTAATGACAGTTTGCTATGTCAGAATTGCTCTCAGGATGAAGAAGGGAAACCTGGCCAGATCAACTAAACCTTACAAGATCATGTTTATATCTGTAGCATCTTTCTTTGTATCCTGGTTCCCCTATCATTTATGGTATGGAATGAAAATTGAGGAGGGCAGATTCCATAAATCCACTTTGGAAATACTAATGGTCCTTACCATAGGCTTGACCTGCATTAATTATTGCTTTACTCCACTATTATATCTCTTTATTGCAGAGAACTTCAAGAAATCATTACGGAAGTCTGTACTGTTGCTCATTGAGTCGGTATTTAATGAAACGTTCAACTCTCAATTGAACAGAAGTTTTGAAGACAAATCAGATGCCCCTCCCAGCTCTGCTGCAAATGATAGAAACCAGGGAGGGCCAACACATGCGCTGTAGTCTTATTGACATTAAAAAGTGGCCAATTGAATGAAGGGTGAACAAATGTTACTATGGAAACCAATATACCTAGCCGCCCTAGTGCTGGAGTGACATGGAACTGCATCAAAATGATAGACATTGACCAAATCTTACCTATAGATCGACTGCAAATACATTTGAACTTTTTTTGTTTGTTATTAAATATGTTGTGGGCCTGTCTGTGTGAGGAACTCCCAGAGGGGCTGGGGGGGCTGCCTGTCTGTGTGAGGAACTCCCAGAGGGGCTGGGGTACTGCCTGTCTGTGTGAGGAACTCCCAGAGGGGCCGGGGGGCTGCCTGTCTGTGTGAGGAACTCCCAGAGGGGCCGGGGGTGCTGCCTGTCTGTGTGAGGAACTCCCAGAGGGGCTGGGGGGGGCTGCCTGTCTGTGTGAGGAACTCCCAGAGGGGCTGGGGGGGGGCTGCCTGTCTGTGTGAGGAACTCCCAGAGGGGCTGGGGGGGGCTGCCTGTCTGTGTGAGGAACTCCCAGAGGGGCTGGGGGGGGCTGCCTGTCTGTGTGAGGAACTCCCAGAGGGGATGGGGGGGCTGCCTGTCTGTGTGAGGAACTCCCAGAGGGGCTGGGGGGGCTGCCTGTCTGTGTGAGGAACTCCCAGAGGGGCCGGGGGGGCTGCCTGTCTGTGTGAGGAACTCCCAGAGGGGCTGGGGGTGCTGCCTGTCTATGTGAGGAACTCCCAGAGGGGCTGGGGGGGCTGCCTGACTGTGTGAGGAACTCCCAGAGGGACTGGGGATGCTGCCTGTCTGTGTGAGGAACTCCCAGAGGGGCTGGGGGGGCTGCCTGTCTGTGTGAGGAACTCCCAGAGGGGCTGGGGGGCTGCCTGTCTGTGTGAGGAACTCCCAGAGGGGCTGGGGGGCTGCCTGTCTGTGTGAGGAACTCCCAGAGGGGCTGGGGGGGCTGCCTGACTGTGTGAGGAACTCCCAGAGGGGCTGGGGGGGCTGCCTGTCTGTGTGAGGAACTCCCAGAGGGGCTGGGGGGGCTGCCTGTCTGTGTGAGGAACTCCCAGAGGGGCTGGGGGGGCTGCCTGTCTGTGTGAGGAACTCCCAGAGGGGCTGGGGGGGCTGCCTGTCTGTGTGAGGAACTCCCAGAGGGGCTGGGGGGGCTGCCTGTCTGTGTGAGGAACTCCCAGAGGGGCTGGGGGGGCTGCCTGACTGTGTGAGGAACTCCCAGAGGGGCTGGGGGGGGCTGCCTGTCTGTGTGAGGAACTCCCAGAGGGGCCGAGGGTGCTGCCTGTCTGTGTGAGGAACTCCCAGAGGGGCTGGGGGGCTGCCTGTCTGTGTGAGGAACTCCCAGAGGGGCCGGGGGTGCTGCCTGTCTGTGTGAGGAACTCCCAGAGGGGCTGGGGGGCTGCCTGTCTGTGTGAGGAACTCCCAGAGGGGCTGGGGGGGCTGCCTGTCTGTGTGAGGAACTCCCAGAGGGGCTGGGGGGCTGCCTGTCTGTGTGAGGAACTCCCAGAGGGGCTGGGGGGCTGCCTGTCTGTGTGAGGAACTCCCAGAGGGGCTGGGGGGGCTGCCTGTCTGTGTGAGGAACTCCCAGAGGGGCTGGGGGGCTGCCTGTCTGTGTGAGGAACTCCCAGAGGGGCCGGGGGTGCTGCCTGTCTGTGTGAGGAACTCCCAGAGGGGCTGGGGGGCTGCCTGTCTGTGTGAGGAACTCCCAGAGGGGCTGGGGGTGCTGCCTGTCTGTGTGAGGAACTCCCAGAGGGGCTGGGGGGCTGCCTGACTGTGTGAGGAACTCCCAGAGGGGCCGGGGGTGCTGCCTGTCTGTGTGAGGAACTCCCAGAGGGGCTGGGGGGGCTGCCTGTCTGTGTGAGGAACTCCCAGAGGGGCCGAGGGTGCTGCCTGTCTGTGTGAGGAACTCCCAGAGGGGCTGGGGGGGCTGCCTGTCTGTGTGAGGAACTCCCAGAGGGGCTGGGGTGCTGTCTGTCTGTGTGAGGAACTCCCAGAGGGGCCGGGGGTGCTGCCTGACTGTGTGAGGAACTCCCAGAGGGGCTGGGGGGCTGCCTGTCTGTGTGAGGAACTCCCAGAGGGGCTGGGGTGCTGCCTGTCTGTGTGAGGAACTCCCAGAGGGGCTGGGGGTGCTGCCTGTCTGTGTGAGGAACTCCCAGAGGGGCCGGGGGTGCTGCCTGACTGTGTGAGGAACTCCCAGAGGGGCTGGGGGGCTGCCTGTCTGTGTGAGGAACTCCCAGAGGGGCTGGGGGGGCTGCCTGTCTGTGTGAGGAACTCCCAGAGGGGCCGGGGGGGCTGCCTGTCTGTGTGAGGAACTCCCAGAGGGCCTGGGGGGGCTGCCTGTCTGTGTGAGGAACTCCCAGAGGGGCCGGGGGTGCTGCCTGACTGTGTGAGGAACTCCCAGAGGGGCTGGGGGGCTGCCTGTCTGTGTGAGGAACTCCCAGAGGGCCTGGGGGGGCTGCCTGTCTGTGTGAGGAACTCCCAGAGGGGCTGGGGGGCTGCCTGACTGTGTGAGGAACTCCCAGAGGGGCTGGGGGCGCTGCCTGTCTGTGTGAGGAACTCCCAGACGGGCTGGGGTGCTTCCTGTCTGTGAAAAGATTGTAAATGAATCTCTAAACTTGGTGGGAAGCCTTAACCTCCCAAACTGAGAGCAGCAGACCAGCAATATTAGGGATGGCTTCTTAAAGTAACACTGTTCAATAAAACTCAGTATCCCCAGTGACCCACTCAATCCACCAGTGAGAACCCTATCTGGTCTCTATAGACTATAACAAGTGTTGTAAAACAGCAATCCGGAAGGCAAAGATAGAAAATGAGGAGCGCATTGCGGCAGAGGCCAAGACTAACCCCAAAAAGTTTTTTAAGTATATTAATAGTAAAAAGATTCAGGTTGAGGGTGTGGCCCCATTGAGTTATAGTAACAATATGGTTACAGCGGATACAGAAAAGGCAGATGTGCTTAACCAGTTCTTTTCTTCTGTGTATACAGTAGAGGAGCCAGAGGGCCAAGTCCCACCCAATAGCTACACTGTTGCCTCAGCTCCAACTACACAGTGGTTGGCACAGGATATGGTGATTAAAGGGTTAAACACGATAAATGTAAACAAGGCACCTGGGCCAGATGGAATACACCCTCGGGTACTGAGAGAGCTAGGGGCAGAATTGCAGTGGCCCTTGTTTCTGATATTCTCAGACTCGCTTTCATCAGGTATGGTACCTAGGGATTGGAAGAAGGCGAATGTCATTCCCATATTTAAAAAGGGAGTAAGATCTCAGCCTGGCAATTATAGGCCTGTAAGTTTGACATCCGTGGTGGGCAAGTTATTTGAAGGCTTGTTAAGGGATCACATTCAAAATTATGTAGTGGAGAATGCCATTATGGGTAGGAATCAGCATGGCTTTATGAAGGACAGGTCATGTCAGACCAATTTAATTGCTTTTTATGATGAGGTAAGTAAGAAGCTGGACAGTGGGGATGCAGTAGATATAATCTATTTGGATTTTGCCAAAGCATTTGATACCGTTCCCCACAAACGACTGCTTTCTAAGCTAAGGTCTATTGGTCTTAGTGAAGTCGTTTGCATATGGATAGAAAACTGGCTACAGGATCGGGTACAGAGGGGGGTTGTTAATGGCACATTCTCTACTTGGAGTAAGGTCCTCAGTGGGGTCCCTCAGGGTTCTGTACTGGGTCCACTTTTGTTTAATTTGTTCATAAATGACTTAGGGGAGGGTATTATGAGTAATGTATCAGTGTTTGCAGATGGCACAAAACTCTGCAGCCCAGTCAGTTCTATCCAGGATGTGGCACCTTGCAGCAGGATCTTGACCAACTGGCAATCTGGGCAGCTAAGTGGCAGATGGGATTTAATGTGGAGAAATTAAAATATGCAGCCACTTATACCCTTAATGGGACTGCCCTAGGCAAATCCATAATGGAGAAGGAGCTTGGAGTCCTTGTAGATAATAAACTTGGCTGTAGCAAGCAATGCCAGGCAGCAGCTGCAAGGGCAAACAGGGTTTGAGCGGTATTAAAAGGGGCATAGATTCAGGGAGGAGGGGGTTATGCTTCCCCTTTACAGAGCGCTGGTAAGGCCCCATCTAGAATATGCTGTTCAGTTTTGGTCTCCAGTGCTCAAACGGGACATTATTGAGTTAGAGAGGGTCCAGAGAAGGGCAACTAAGCTGGTAAAGGGTATGGAAAGTCTCAGTTATGGGGAAAGACTGGCCCAGTTGGGTCTGTTTACACTGGAGAAGAGGCGCTTAAGGGGTGACATGATAACTATGTATAAATATATAAGGGGATCATATAATAACCTCTCTAATGTTTTATTTACCAGTAGGTCCTTCCAACGGACACGAGGGCACCCACTTTGTTTAGAAGAAGGGAGGTTCCATTTAAATATTCGGAAAGGATTTTTTACTGTGAGAGCTGTGAGGTTGTGCGATTCCCTCCCCGAATCGCCCTGTCATACTGGCTGACATTATTATTTACTACTACTACTACTAATAATAATAATAATAATAATTGCTGCAAAGGCTCAGGAATTCAATTAAACAACCCTATCAGCTATGTAATTACTTTAAGGCAAGCGATCCCTTCCTACTAAACTGTGTGACAGGACGTGCAGCAATATCTCTGTGGTTTGAGTTGTCACATATTAATAAACATGCATGTACATTTCCCAGCAGAAGGAATACATATCATGCCCTAGTGCTATCTGCAGAGGGGTAACGGGGCTGAAGAATAAAGGAAGGAAACTACCTTGAAGCACCAGATCTAAAGCATCACTAGGAAATCCTCACACTCCAGTAACACAAGCATCACCCCAGGAGCTTTTGGCTTGTTACAAGGTAGGGCAGCGCAATATTAGCCTGGAACATAATATTTGTAATTGGATAGAGAACTGGCTGAGGAATAGATTACACAGAGTGGGGGTAAATGGAACATTTTCTAATTGGGCCAGTGTGGTTAATGGAGTACCGCAGGGGTCAGTCCTTGGTCCTTTGCTTTTTAACTTGTTTATTATTATTATTTATTTATAAAGCGCCAACATATTCCGCAGCGCTGTACAATAAGTGGGTTACATACATTGGACATACAGAGTAACATATAAAGCAATCAATAACCGATACAAGAGGTGAAGGGAGCCCTGCCCAAAAGAGCTTACAATCTATAAGGAGAAAGGGTTGAGACACAAGGGCATGACCAGAGTTGGGAGACGTGGGGCACAGGGTATTGCTAAACTAGATTAGGGTAAGCTTCTCTAAATAAATGTGTTTTCAGAGATCTCTTGAAGGCAGAGAGATTGGGAGAAAATCTGACAGTTTGTGGGAGCAAATTCCAGAGAAGGGGGGGGGCAGCCCTTGCAAAGTCTTGAATGCGAGGAGTTGGGGAGCAGGTCAGTAGGGGGGTAACAAGCGGGTTGGATGGTACCTAGAGATGAGTTCAGAGATGTAGGGTGGGGCAGAGTTATGAACTGCTTTGTATGTGAGAGTCATTAATAGGGAGTTACAGTAGTCCAGGCGAGATATTATAAGAGAGAGAATAAGAATTTTGGCAGCATCTTGGGTGATAAATGATCGTATTTTGGAAATATTTCTTAGGTGAAAGTGACATGATTTGATAAGTGACTGGATATGAGGAGTGAAGGACAGGGCAGAATCAAGGATAACCCCAAGGCACCGGGCCTGGGAAGATGGGGTGATGGTAGAATTGTTAACCTGTATAGATACCTCGGGAACAATGTGGGCATTGGATGGGGGAAAGAGAACCAATTCAGTCTGAAAGAGGTTTAATTTAACTTGTTTATTAATGACCTGGAGGTGGGCATAGAGAGTACTGTTTCTATTTTTGCTGATGACACTAAATTGTGCAAAACTATAAGTTCCACGCAGGATGCTGCCGCTTTGCAGAGCGATTTGGCTAAATTGGAAAACTGGGCAGCAAACTGGGAAATGAGGTTCAATGTGGACAAGTGCAAAGTTATGCATTTTGGTAGAAATAATATAAACGCAAACTATCTACTGAATGGTAGTGTGTTGGGGGTTTCCTTAATGGAGAAGGATCATGGGGTTTTTGTAGATAACAAGTTGTCTAATGCCAGGCAGTGTCATTCTGTGGCTACTAAAGCAAATAAAGTGCTGTCTTGTATAAAAAAGGGCATTGACTCAAGGGATGAAACATAATTTTGCCCCTTTATAGGTCCCTGGTAAGGCCTCACCTTGAGTATGGGGGGCAGTTTTGGGCTCCAGTCCTTAAGAAGGATATTAATGAGCTGGAGAGAGTGCAGAGACTGCAACTAAACTGGTAAAGGGGATGGAAGGGTTAAACTATGAGGTTAGACTGTCAGGGTTGGGGTTGTTTCATTTTTACACTGTTCCTAAAATGTTATTATGACATTCTCAGCAAGACATTTATGAAGGTGCTAAAACCTCAGTAGACTCAGGGGCCGATGCTTTATGAACACTGTTAACGACTAAAAAAAACAATAATAATACTGTCAGTTACTCAGTTTATTTCTTTCCATTGTAGTAATATTAGTGGTTTCATAATTCAGAGGGGTGTTAAACCTCGAGCTGCTGCTGAGCTCTAACATCCCATAGAACATAATTGTATTCTGGGGGTCAAAGGAGAAAGAAAAATATAAGGGCCAGGTAACAAAGTAACACAGTAAGACATACGTCCATCACGTTCAACCATAATGCCTATATATAACCTGCCTAACTGCTAGTTGATCCAGAGGAAGGCAAAAAACCCCATCTGAAGCCTCTCTAATTTGCTGCAGAGGGGAAAAAATTCCTTCCTGACTCCAAGATGGCAATCGGACCAGTCCCTGGGGCAACTTGTACTAAGAGCTCATAAGAGCTCCCACAACTAGTGATGAGTGAACTTTTTCACCAGGCATGGATTTACATTGAATTTCTGCCAATGGCGAATTGTTTTGCAAAACTTTTGATGCAAAAAATTTGTTGTGTGTCAAAATGGGCGCGGTCACCCAAAATAGATGCGGTCATGTAAAAAAAAGACCCGCAACAAGCAATTTTATGGATTTTTCTCTTTTTCCGGCGAATCGACACACAACAGATTCGCTCATCACTGCTCATAACCCTGTATTCCCTCTGTATTCCCTCACTTGTACTAAGAGCTATCTCCCCTACCCCTGTATTCCCTCACTTGTACTGAGAGCTATCTCCCCTACCCCTGTATTCCCTCACTTGTACTGAGAGCTATCTCCCCTACCCCTGTATTTCCTCACTTGTACTGAGAGCTATCCCCCCTACCCCTGTATTCCCTCACTTGTACTGAGAGCTATCTCCCATAACCCTGTATTCCCTCACTTGTACTGAGAGCTATCTCCCATAACCCTGTATTCCCTCACTTGTACTGAGAGCTATCTCCCCTACCCCTGTATTCCCTCACTTGTACTGAGAGCTATCTCCCATACCCCTGTATTCCCTCACTTGTACTGAGAGCTATCCCCCCTACCCCTGTATTCCCTCACTTGTACTGAGAGCTATCCCCCCTACCCCTGTATTCCCTCACTTGTACTAAGAGCTATCTCCCCTACCCCTGTATTCCCTCACTTGTACTGAGAGCTATCTCCCCTACCCCTGTATTCCCTCACTTGTACTGAGAGCTATCTCCCCTACCCCTGTATTCCCTCACTTGTACTGAGAGCTATCCCCCCTACCCCTGTATTCCCTCACTTGTACTAAGAGCTATCTCCCCTACCCCTGTATTCCCTCACTTGTACTGAGAGCTATCTCCCCTACCCCTGTATTCCCTCACTTGTACTGAGAGCTATCTCCCCTACCCCTGTATTCCCTCACTTGTACTGAGAGCTATCTCCCATACCCCTGTATTCCCTCACTTGTACTGAGAGCTATCCCCCCTACCCCTGTATTCCCTCACTTGTACTGAGAGCTATCTCCCCTACCCCTGTATTCCCTCACTTGTACTGAGAGCTATCTCCCCTACCCCTGTATTCCCTCACTTGTACTGAGAGCTATCTCCCCTACCCCTGTATTCCCTCACTTGTACTGAGAGCTATCTCCCCTACCCCTGTATTCCCTCACTTGTACTGAGAGCTATCTCCCCTACCCCTGTATTCCCTCACTTGTACTGAGAGCTATCTCCCCTACCCCTGTATTCCCTCACTTGTACTGAGAGCTATCTCCCCTACCCCTGTATTCCCTCACTTGTACTGAGAGCTATCTCCCCTACCCCTGTATTCCCTCACTTGTACTAAGAGCTATCTCCCATAACCCTGTATTCCCTCACTTGCTAAGAATCCATCCAGCCCCTTCTTAAAGTTATATAATGTATCAGCCAGTACGACTGATTCGGGGAGGGAACCCCACAACTTCACAGCTCTCACAGTTAAAAATCCTTTACAAATATTTAAATGGAACCTCCCTTCTTCTAAACGGAGTGGGTGCCCTCGTGTCCGTTGGAAGGACCTACTGGTAAATAAAACATTAGAGAGGTTATTATATGATCCCCTTATATATTTATACATAGTTATCATGTCACCTCTTAAGCGCCTCTTCTCCAGTGTAAACAGACCCAACTGGGCCAGTCTTTCCCCATAACTGAGACTTCCCATACCCTTTACCAGCTTAGTTGCCCTTCTCTGGACCCTCTTTAACTCAATAATGTCCCGTTTGAGCACTGGAGACCAGAACTGAACAGCATATTCTAGATGGGGCCTTACCAGCGCTCTGTAAAGGGGAAGAATAACCCCCTCCTCCCGTGAATCTATACCCCATTTAATACCGCTCAAAACCTTGTTTGCCCTTGCAGCTGCTGCCTGGCATTGCTTGCTACAGCCACGTTTATTACCTACAAGGACTCCAAGCTCCTTCTCCATTATGGATTTGCCTAGTGCAGTCCCATTAAGGGTATAACTGGCTGCATATTTTAATTTCTCCACATTAAATCCCATCTGCCACTTAGCTGCCCAGATTGCCAGTTGGCCAAGAACCTGCTGCAAGGATGCCACATCCTGGACAGAATCCTGAGGGACCCCACTGAGAACCTTACTCCAAGTAGAGAATGTCCCATTAACAACCACCCTCTGTACCCGATCCTGTAGCCAGTTTTCTATCCATGTGCAAACGACTTCACTAAGACCAATAGACCTTAGCTTAGAAAGCAGTCGTTTGTGGAGAAAGTTATCAAATGCTTTGGCAAAATCCAAATAGATTATATCTACTGCATCCCCACTGTCCAGCTTCTTACTTACCTCATCATAAAAAGCAATGAAATTTGTCTGACATGACCTGTCCTTCATAAAGCCATGCACTTGTACCAGCTGGTTCTTCTAGCCTACCCAGTACCCTGCACAGCGCATAACTATTCTGCCTACAATGTATCAGTAGGGGGACATACCATGTCTACAAGCAAAGAGTAAAATAGACTATAAGTGACATCCTGCCCATGACATCACCAAACAAGCTGACTTTTTAGTGTATGGCCTCCTTTACTCAAGTGATATCCAATGGTGCGCAAAGATTATTATTGGTTAATGGAATTCCTGGGATTTTTTTCTGATTTTGTTTCATATAAAATATCTTTTACATGTTTTCATTTTTCTTTTTCTAGTTTGAAATGCCTGGGGTGAAAGAAGCGGAATTTAACACAAACACAACTACTGGAATGGGCTACACGTCAATCCCAGCAGCCAATGTTTTAGCTTCAGTGTTCTTATTTGTGGCCCTGCTGTTCGGACTGGTTGTGAACTCCCTTTACCTCTGGGTCCTCAGATTCAGGATGCGCAGGAGCATCAACACCACTTGGTTTCTCCATTTAATTTTATCCTATTTCCTTTTTACATTCATAATACCTTTCATTGCAGTGTATGTGCTACTGTTTCCCCGCTGGGTGTTTGGAGACCTCCTGTGTAAATTAACCACTTCTCTAATTAATGTATGTATGTATACATCTGTTTTCCTTCTCACAGTAATCAGCCTTGATCGCTACTGTTTAGTCTTTCACCCAGTCTGGTACAGAGGACACATGAATAATCGCTATGCAACTGCCATCTGCATTTGTATTTGGGGGTTGGCCATTTTGTTTAGCTCCCCAAGTTTAGCATTTAGCTACACACGCCTGCTGAAAGACAACAAAACTGCCACTTGCTATGATAATATGCTTCCCGGGTCAATCAGGCAAAAGTTAGCCATACAACTTGGATGGGTCATGTTCAGCTTTCGTCTAATATTGAGCTTCCTACTGCCATTTGCTGTAATGACTGTTTGCTATGTAAGAATTGCTCTCAGGATGAAGAAGGGAAACCTGGCCAGATCAACTAAACCTTACAAGATCATGTTTATTACTGTGGCATTTTTTTTTTTATCCTGGGTCCCCTATCATTTATGGTATAGAATAAGCGGCAGATTCCATAAATCCATTTCGGATATACTAATGGCCCTTGCCATATGCTTGATCTGCATGAATTATTGCTTTACTCCACTATTATATCTCTTTATTGCAGAGAACTTCAAGAAAACAATACAGAAGTCTGTACTGTTGCTCATTGAGTCGGTATTTAATGAAATATTCAACTCATTCAACAGAAGTTTTGAGTTAAAACCAGAGGCCCCTCCCAGCTCTGCTTCAAAGATAGGAACGAGGGAGGAGCCACTTGAAGAAATACAGTAAATGTGGATGTAGAGTTACTGATGTGATGGAATGAATGCAAACCAACGTACCAGGCAACCCAATCTACCGCAAACACTTCATCAAACTGACTGCAAATACATTTCAACTAACTCTTTTGTTAGTAACAAAGTGTGTGTCTAGTTGTGAAGATAATTATGCTCTTGTGAAAATTACAAGCTTCCCAGATCTAATCCCAACTCACTTTTTGGCTGCCCCTCCCAGCTATGGTTTGGACTCTTCAGGGGACCACAGCACCACAGGTTTTAGAGCTTCTTACCATTTCCTAAACTTGTACTGCTGGGTTTGGCACCTACTATAAGACCTCAGTAGGTCAATGGTACTACCTAGTTAATATAAAAGAAACATATGCTCATAAGCCAAAGTTTGTTGAAACCTCAGCCATTGTATAGATGGGCCCGGGTGCTCATGCCCCAGACCTTCAGCTTGAGGGAGCTTTTCAGGAAATCGAAAATACACGAAAGCAGGCACTCCGGAATTAAATGAAAGAATTCAGCAGTAGCTCAGAAAATGAAGTAAAATCTAACACATAATGCTACAAGCCTTACGCGTTTCGTACCTATATGGTACTTAATCATAGGCTAAATGAGAAATCGCAGACAACAAGTATTTAAAGCAAAATTAGCCAATGGCTGTAGAGAAAAAATCAACCAATCACAACATGTTGAGGTGACAATCAAAGCTTAGACAGGTACAGAATGCGTAAGGCTTGTAGCATTATGTGTTAGTTAAATAAATTACTTTGATTTTACTTCATTTTCTGAGCTACTGCTGAATTCTTTCATTTAATTCCGGAGTGCCTGCTTTCGTGTTTTTTTGGATTTCCTGAATAGTGCTACCTAGCCAAGTTCAAATAAGGGCTCACGTATGTCCGCAGGTGCAGTTCCCACAATTTCCCTGCAGTCAGTTCCCCATAAATCACTTTCATTAAAGTTACTTGCATCAAAATCTACTTGCATATAGTTGGGTTTGGCGCCACTCAGTCCTTCCTGCAGAGTGTGCATACATACAGTATCTTATAAAGTCTCATATTCTAAAAGATTGTAAATGAATTTAGTGGGAGGCCTTTATTTCCCCATTAAGGATTAAACCAAAGGGAGAGCAGTAGTCCCGAATTATAGGGTAATTATGGTAAGCTTTATCAGAAAGGTCTATGTAAATGCAGCCATAAGCACTCACAGAAACACTGCACTGAAACCTCTATCAAAAGAAACACAGGATTTCTCATCCCCTTTTGTGAAAACATGTACTTTGGTATCTGAGGTTGCAACATAAAATCATATATTCTTATACTCTGAAGCTTAGCATATTATACTCCATTTTACGACGTATATCCATTTTGTAACTGCTAACTGCAAGGCTGGACATCCCATAATAGTTGTTTTTCCCAAATAGCACCCTAGCACGGCTTGCACCTTACAAAATACATGTTATAAAAATCAACTTTATCTTATCTGCTCACGGACGCATCCCATACTCCTGTGTACTCCTCGCGTTACTGCGTTGGTCGTCCTTGAAGTTGTGTGGGTCTCTTTCTATTTGTTATAATTCAGTCCTTTGTATTTGCACGTACACAAAAGGCTATAAACGCTATGAGCACGCAGAAATAAACTGAACAAGTTTGAGCTGCCTTGGTGGTTGCGTCCTTCTTGTTCCCGTATATACGTCTCTGTCCTGGCAGGAGAGCGCCCATCGGTCCCTACATTTGCAGTGAGCGGTCAGGAACCCTAACAGATTCCAGTTATGAGCACAGTGACAGGCTCAGCAAGACATTTATGAAGGTGCTAAAACCTCAGTAGACTCAGGGGCGGATGGTTTTTGAGCAGTTATGACAAAAAACACCCTGCAATAATATTAGTGCTGCTGCTGAGCTCTAACATCCCAAAGAACAGAGTGGTGCTCTATAATATGGAGGTTAAAGGAGAAGGAAAGGTATAATTACTGGGTGGTATTAGGCAGCCCCCATTGGTTATAATATCTCACTTTAGACCTTGGGACGGTGCTCTTTTTTTGTGGAATTCAATAAAGCCCTTTTATCTCTGATAGCTACCTCTCTTAAAGGAACAGTATTACCAAGAAATAAAAGTGTACTGTTGCCCTGAGCTGGTAAAAGTTTTGTATTTGCTTTAGAAACCCTACTATAGTTTATATAAAGAAAGCTGTTGCTCTTTCTAGCCTACCCAGTACTCTGGACAGCACATAACTATCCTGCCCCCGTGGGGGACATACCATGTCTACAAGCAAAGAGTAAAATAGACTATAAGTGACATCCTGCCCATGTCCTAGACAAGCTTATTAGCAGTGGTGCCTTTCTCTACCAGTGCCAAAAGTTGCTACTCCTTGTGAAAGCCATCTAGGCCAAAGTTAGTTAAGTTGGCCATTCATGGTGGGCTTATTGGGGAAAGATCTGCAACATCACCAAATAAGTGGATATTTTAGTGCAGAGATCCCCAACCTTTCTAACTCGTGAGCCACAGTCAAATGTAAAAAGACTTGGAGAGCAACACAAGCACCATAAAAGTTCATGGAGGAGCCAAATAAGGGCTGTGATTGGCTATTAGGCAGTCTCTATGCACCCTATCAGCTTACAGGGGCTTTATTTGGTAGGAAATCTTGTTTTTATGCAACCAAAACTTGCCCCCAAGTCAGGAATTCAAAAATAACTCCCTGGTTTGGGGGCACTGAGAGCAACATCCAAGGGGTTGGGGAGCAACATGTTGCCCCTGAGCCACTGGTTGGGGATCCCTGTTTTAGTGTATGGTCACCTTTAGACAAGTGATATACGATGGTGAGCAAAGATTATTGTTGGTTAATGGAATTCTTGGAAATTCTTTCTGTTTATTTTCATATAAAATATCTTTTACATGTTTACATTTTTACTCCACTATTATATCTCTTTATTGCAGAGAACTTCAAGAAATCATTACGGAAGTCTGTAGTGTTGCTCATTGAGTCGGTATTTAATGAAATATTCAACTCTCAATTGAACAGAAGTTTTGAAGACAAATCAGATGCCCCTCCCAGCTCTGCTGCAAATGATAGAAACCAGGGAGGAGCAACACATGCGCTGTAGTCTTATTGACATTAAAAAGTAGCCAACAAATGTTACTATGGAAACCAATATACCAAGCCGCCCTAGCGCTGGAGTGACATGGAACTGCATCAAAATGATAGAGATCGATTAAATCTATTTGTTTGTTATTAAATATGTCGATTTGTTTGTTATTAAATATGTTGTCGGCGTTTGAAGAGATAATTATACTATTCTGATATATATCTGTACTGTATCTTTGTTACTGTCTACAAAGTTTGCCTTTACTGTAAGAATTGTGGGAACTAATACTGTACTTGTTCATTAGCAATCTGTAAATCTGGCCCCCAAGATTACATTATGTGTATTAAGGTTACACATATTTGAAAGCATTTTCTTATCAGCTATCCTGCAACAATACCAGAATATCTAGATCAGCAGATAATTAACTGCTTTTAGTTGGGGCTACAGGAATACCTTGAATAAGAAGGGGCTGGGGGGCTGCCTGTCTGTGTGAGGAACTCCCAGAGGGGCTGGGGTACTGCCTGTCTGTATGAGGAACTCCCAGAGGGGCTGGGGGTGCTGCCTGACTGTGTGAGGAACTCCCAGAGGGGCTGGGGGTGCTGCCTGTCTGTGTGAGGAACTCCCAGAGGGGCTGGGGGTGCTGCCTGTCTGTGTGAGGAACTCCCAGAGGGGCTGGGGGTGCTGCCTGTCTGTGTGAGGAACTCCCAGAGGGGCCGGGGGTGCTGCCTGTCTGTGTGAGGAACTCCCAGAGGGGCTGGGGGGGCTGCCTGTCTGTGTGAGGAACTCCCAGAGGGGCTGGGGGGCTGCCTGTCTGTGTGAGGAACTCCCAGAGGGGCTGGGGGTGCTGCCTGTCTGTGTGAGGAACTCCCAGAGGGGCCGGGGGTGCTGCCTGTCTGTGTGAGGAACTCCCAGAGGGGCTGGGGGGGCTGCCTGTCTGTGTGAGGAACTCCCAGAGGGGCTGGGGGGCTGCCTGTCTGTGTGAGGAACTCCCAGAGGGGCTGGGGTGCTGCCTGTCTGTGTGAGGAACTCCCAGAGGGGCTGGGGGTACTGCCTGTCTGTGTGAGGAACTCCCAGAGGGGCTGGGGTACTGCCTGTCTGTGTGAGGAACTCCCAGAGGGGCTGGGGGGGCTGCCTGTCTGTGTGAGGAACTCCCAGAGGGGCTGGGGGGGCTGCCTGTCTGTGTGAGGAACTCCCAGAGGGGCTGGGGATGCTGCCTGTCTGTGTGAGGAACTCCCAGAGGGGCTGGGGGGGCTGCCTGTCTGTGTGAGGAACTCCCAGAGGGGCTGGGGGTACTGCCTGTCTGTGTGAGGAACTCCCAGAGGGGCTGGGGGGGCTGCCTGTCTGTGTGAGGAACTCCCAGAGGGGCTGGGGGGGCTGCCTGTCTGTGTGAGGAACTCCCAGAGGGGCTGGGGGGCTGCCTGTCTGTGTGAGGAACTCCCAGAGGGGCTGGGGGGCTGCCTGTCTGTGTGAGAACTCCCAGAGGGGCTGGGGGGGCTGCCTGTCTGTGTGAGGAACTCCCAGAGGGGCTGGGGGGGCTGCCTGTCTGTGTGAGGAACTCCCAGAGGGGCTGGGGGGGGCTGCCTGTCTGTGTGAGGAACTCCCAGAGGGGCTGGGGTACTGCCTGTCTGTGTGAGGAACTCCCAGAGGGGCTGGGGGGCTGCCTGTCTGTGTGAGGAACTCCCAGAGGGGCTGGGGGGCTGCCTGTCTGTGTGAGGAACTCCCAGAGGGGCTGGGGGCTGCCTGAACTTACACACGATAAATCTAAACCAGGCACCTAGGCCAGATGGAATACACCCTCGGGTACTGAGAGAGCTAGGGGCAGAATTGCAGTGGCCCTTGTTTCTGATATTCTCAGACTCGCTTTCATCAGGTATGGTACCTAGGGATTGGAAGAAGGCGAATGTCATTCCTATATTTAAAAAGGGAGTAAAATCTCAGCCTGGCAATTATAGGCCTGTAGGGAGGGGCTGGGGGCTGCCTGTCTGTGTGAGGAACTCCCAGAGGGGCTGGGGGGGCTGCCTGTCTGTGTGAGGAACTCCCAGAGGGGCTGGGGGGGCTGCCTCTCTGTGTGAGGAACTCCCAGAGGGGCTGGGGGGCTGCCTGTCTGTGTGAGGAACTCCCAGAGGGGCTGGGGGGCTGCCTGTCTGTGTGAGGAACTCCCAGAGGGGCTGGGGGGCTGCCTGTCTGTGTGAGGAACTCCCAGAGGGGCTGGGGGGCTGCCTGTCTGTGTGAGGAACTCCCAGAGGGGCTGGGGGGCTGCCTGTCTGTGTGAGGAACTCCCAGAGGGGCTGGGGGTGCTGCCTGTCTGTGTGAGGAACTCCCAGAGGGGCTGGGGGGGCTGCCTGTCTGTGTGAGGAACTCCCAGAGGGGCTGGGGGGGTGCTGCCTGTCTATGTGAGGAACTACCAGAGGGGCTGGGGTGCTGCCTGTCTGTGTGAGGAACTCCCAGAGGGGCTGGGGGTGCTGTCTGTGTGAGGAACTCCCAGAGGGGCTGGGGGGGCTGCCTGTCTGTGTGAGGAACTCCCAGAGGGGATGGGGGTGCTGCCTGTCTGTGTGAGGAACTCCCAGAGGGGCCGGGGGTGCTGTCTGTCTGTGTGAGGAACTCCCAGAGGGGATGGGGGTGCTGTCTGTCTGTGTGAGGAACTCCCAGAGGGGCTGGGGGGGCTGCCTGTCTGTGTGAGGAACTCCCAGAGGGGCCGGGGGTGCTGTCTGTCTGTGTGAGGAACTCCCAGAGGGGCTGGGGGGGCTGCCTGTCTGTGTGAGGAACTCCCAGAGGGGATGGGGGTGCTGTCTGTCTGTGTGAGGAACTCCCAGAGGGGATGGGGGTGCTGCCTGTCTGTGTGAGGAACTCCCAGAGGGGCCGGGGGTGCTGTCTGTCTGTGTGAGGAACTCCCAGAGGGGCTGGGGGGGCTGCCTGTCTGTGTGAGGAACTCCCAGAGGGGCTGGGGGGGCTGCCTGTCTGTGTGAGGAACTCCCAGAGGGGCTGGGGGGGCTGCCTGTCTGTGTGAGGAACTCCCAGAGGGGCTGGGGGTGCTGCCTGTCTGTGTGAGGAACTCCCAGAGGGGCTGGGGGGGCTGCCTGTCTGTGTGAGGAACTCCCAGAGGGGCTGGGGTGCTGCCTGTCTGTGTGAGGAACTCCCAGAGGGGCTGGGGGGGCTGCCTGTCTGTGTGAGGAACTCCCAGAGGGGCTGGGGGGGCTGCCTGTCTGTGTGAGGAACTCCCAGAGGGGCTGGGGGGGCTGCCTGTCTGTGTGAGGAACTCCCAGAGGGGCTGGGGGTGCTGCCTGTCTGTGTGAGGAACTCCCAGAGGGGCTGGGGGGGCTGCCTGTCTGTGTGAGGAACTCCCAGAGGGGCTGGGGTGCTGCCTGTCTGTGTGAGGAACTCCCAGAGGGGCTGGGGGGGCTGCCTGTCTGTGTGAGGAACTCCCAGAGGGGCCGGGGATGCTTCCTGTCTGTGTGAGGAACTCCCAGAGTGGCCGGGGGCTCTTCCTGTCTGTGAAAAGATTGTAAATGAATCTCTAAACTTGGTGGGAAGCCTTTACCTCCCAAACTGAGAGCAGCAGACCAGCAATATTAGGGATGGCTTCTTACACTGTTCAATAAAACTCAGTGGGGCTCATTTATCAATGCATCGCAGCACACAAACCGACGCAATTGTGATTATGCGCCATTTTGTGGGCACACGCAATTGCATATGCGTTACATTGCGTCGGTTCATTTATTTTTCCGCCAGTTCTTTTTATGCGCACATCGCAAATACTGGGCAATAATGTCGCAAACAACTGCATGTTTTTTGGGGGTGTGGCTAGGGGCGTGTTTTAAGTGCCCAATTTTTGCGAGAGTGCGCCCTTTGCACCTATATATGTGCTATTTGCGCGTATATAGGGGCAGATTTGCGCAGGCACGGCTGCATTGAAATCTTTACGCCTGTTCATTTGTGGCGTATTTCTGACTGCGCGTTCTTCAACATTTGCGCTAGTATATTCGCAGATTTGCGCTACAATAAACTAATTTAGGTATGTCATTAATAAAACCATGTTAATGTTAATTTATGATATGTTGATTAGCATTATTAGAAAAATATCATTGTTAATTTGTTTACAATGTGTTAATAACATTTACCCTTTTTTTTTAACTTTGTTCTTATCTATAAAGGCAGTTTCCCTTGCTAATGTGATGGAGTCTTTCATATCTTTTTTCCATTTAAACACCAACTGACTAGGTTTTTAAGTTAGGAAGCAAGTAGTTGGTACGGGTTTATAAGAGCATTAGCTTGCACCATCTATGCACAGAATTTATGACAAGTTTTGCGTCGTCATCTGTGCAGTTTTGCGACATTATATGTGCATGTTTGTATAGCGCAGCAGTTTGCGTCAAAACTAGCGCATGAAACTTTAAGCGGCCGAGTTTGCGCTATACTGTTAAATATACTTATGCGCAGGGCAAAAGTTTTTTCTCTGCGACTATTATAGCGCTGCGATGCGTTGGTAAATGAGCCCCAGTGGGGCTCATTTATCAATGCATCGCAGCACACAAACCGACGCAATTGTGATTATGCGCCATTTTGTGGGCACACGCAATTGCATATGCGTTACATTGCGTCGGTTCATTTATTTTTCCGCCAGTTCTTTTTATGCGCACATCGCAAATACTGGGCAATAATGTCGCAAACAACTGCATGTTTTTTGGGGGTGTGGCTAGGGGCGTGTTTTAAGTGCCCAATTTTTGCGAGAGTGCGCCCTTTGCACCTATATATGTGCTATTTGCGCGTATATAGGGGCAGATTTGCGCAGGCACGGCTGCATTGAAATCTTTACGCCTGTTCATTTGTGGCGTATTTCTGACTGCGCGTTCTTCAACATTTGCGCTAGTATATTCGCAGATTTGCGCTACAATAAACTAATTTAGGTATGTCATTAATAAAACCATGTTAATGTTAATTTATGATATGTTGATTAGCATTATTAGAAAAATATCATTGTTAATTTGTTTACAATGTGTTAATAACATTTACCCTTTTTTTTTAACTTTGTTCTTATCTATAAAGGCAGTTTCCCTTGCTAATGTGATGGAGTCTTTCATATCTTTTTTCCATTTAAACACCAACTGACTAGGTTTTTAAGTTAGGAAGCAAGTAGTTGGTACGGGTTTATAAGAGCATTAGCTTGCACCATCTATGCACAGAATTTATGACAAGTTTTGCGTCGTCATCTGTGCAGTTTTGCGACATTATATGTGCATGTTTGTATAGCGCAGCAGTTTGCGTCAAAACTAGCGCATGAAACTTTAAGCGGCCGAGTTTGCGCTATACTGTTAAATATACTTATGCGCAGGGCAAAAGTTTTTTCTCTGCGACTATTATAGCGCTGCGATGCGTTGGTAAATGAGCCCCAGTATCCCCAGTGACCCACTCAATCCACCAGTGAGAACCCTATCTGGTCTCTATAGACTATAACAAGTGTTGTAAAACAGCAATCCGGAAGGCAAAGATAGAAAATGAGGAGCACATTGCGGCAGAGGCCAAGACTAACCCCAAAAAGTTTTTTAAGTATATTAATAGTAAAAAGATGCAGGTTGAGGGTGTGGCCCCATTGAGTTATAGTAACAATATGGTTACAGCGGATACAGAAAAGGCAGATGTGCTTAACCAGTTCTTTTCTTCTGTGTATACAGTAGGGGGAGCCAGTGGGCCAAGTCCCACCCAATAGCTGCACTGTTGCCTCAGCTCCAACTACACAGTGGTTGGCACAGGATATGGTGCTTAAAGGGTTACACACGATAAATGTAAACAAGGCACCTGGGCCAGATGGAATACACCCTCGGGTACTGAGAGAGCTAGGGGCAGAATTGCAGTGGCCCTTGTTTCTGATATTCTCAGACTCGCTTTCATCAGGTATGGTACCTAGGGATTGGAAGAAGGCGAATGTCATTCCTATATTTAAAAAGGGAGTAAAATCTCAGCCTGGCAATTATAGGCCTGTAAGTTTGACATCCGTGGTGGGCAAGTTATTTGAAGGCTTGTTAAGGGATCACATTCAAAATTATGTAGTGGAGAATGGCATTATGAGCAGTAATCAGCATGGCTTTATGAAGGACAGGTCATGTCAGACCAATTTAATTGCTTTTTATGATGAGGTAAGTAAGAAGCTGGACAGAGGGATGCAGTAGATATAATCTATTTGGATTTTGCCAAAGCATTTGATACCGTTCCCCACAAACGACTGCTTTCTAAGCTAAGGTCTATTGGTCTTAGTGAAGTCGTTTGCACATGGATAGAAAACTGGCTACAGGATTCTCTACTTGGAATAAGGTTCTCAGTGGGGTCCCTCAGGGTTCTGTACTGGGTCCACTTTTGTTTAACTTGTTCATAAATGACTTAGGGGAGGGGATTGTGAGTAATGTATCAGTGTTTGCAGATGGCACAAAACTCTGCAGACCAGTCAATTCTATCCAGGATGTGACATCCCTGCAGCAGGATCTTGACCAACTGGCAATCTGGGCAGCTAAGTGGCAGATGGGATTTAATGTGGAGAAATTAAAATATGCAGCCACTTATACCCTTAATGGGACTGCACTAGGCAAATCCATAATGGAGAAGGAGCTTGGAGTCCTTGTAGATAATAAACTTGGCTGTAGCAAGCAATGCCAGGCAGCAGCTGCAAGGGCAAACAGGGTTTTGAGCTGTATTAAAAGGGGTATAGATTCAGGGAGGAGGGGGTTATTCTTCCCCTTTACAGAGCGCTGGTAAGGCCCCATCTAGAATATGCTGTTCAGTTCTGGTCTCCAGTGCTCAAACGGGACATTATTGAGTTAGAGAGGGTCCAGAGAAGGGCAACTAAGCTGGTAAAGGGTATGGAAAGTATCAGTTATGAAGAAAGACTGGCCCAGTTGGGTCTGTTTACACTGGAGAAGAGGCGCTTAAGAGGTGACATGATAACTATGTATAAATATATAAGGGGATCATATAATAACCTCTCTAATGCTTTATTTACCAGTAGGTCCTTCCAATGGACACGAGGGCACCCACTCCGTTTAGAAGAAGGGAGGTTCTGTGTAAATATTCGGAAAGGATTTTTTACTGTGAGAGCTGTGAAGTTGTGGAATTCCCTCCCCGAATCGCCCTGTCGTACTGGCTGACATTATTATTTACTACTACTACTACTACTGCTACTAATAAAAATAATAATTATTATAATAATAATAATAATTGCTGCAAAGGCTCAGGAATTCAATGAAACAACCCTATCAGCTATGTAATCACTTTAAGGCAAGCGATCCCTTCCTACTAAACTGTGTGACAGGACGTGCAGCAATATCTCTGTGGTTTGAGTTGTCACATATTAATAAACATGAATGTACATTTCCCAGCAGAAGGAATACATATCATGCCCTAGTGCTATCTGCAGAGGGGTAACGGGGCTGAAGAATAAAGGAAGGAAACTACCTTGAAGCACCAGATCTAAAGCATCACTAGGAAATCCTCACACCCCAGTAACACAAGCATCACCCCAGGAGCTTTTGGCTTGTTACAAGGTAGGGCAGCGCAATATTAGCCTGGAACATAATACTTGTAATTGGATAGAGAACTGGCTGAAGGATAGATTACACAGAGTGGGGGTAAATGGAACATTTTCTAATTGGGCCAGTGTGGTTAGTGGGTACCGCAGGGGTCTGTCCTTGGCCCTTTGCTTTTTAACTTATTATTATTATTTATTTATAAAGCACCAACATATCCCGCAGCGCTGTACATTAAGTGGTTTTCATACATTGGACATACAGAGTAACATATAAAGCAATCAGTAACCGATACAAGAGGTGAAGAGAGCCCTGCCCAAAAGAGCTTACAATCTATAAGGAGAAAGGGTTGAGACACAAGGTGTGGGAATGGGCAGAGGTGTGAGAGGTGGGGCACAGGGTATTGCTAAACTAGATTAGGGTAAGCTTCTCTGAATAAATGTGTTTTTAGAGATCTCTTGAAGACAGAGAGATTGGGAGAAAGTCTGATAGTTTGTGGGAGCAAATTCCAGAGAAGGGGGGCAGCCCTTGCAAAGTCTTGAATGCGAGCGTGTGAGGAGGGAATGAGAGAGGAGTTGAGGAGCAGGTCAGTAGAGGAGCGTAACAAGCGGGTTGGATGGTACCTAGAGATAACTTCAGAGATGTAGGGTGGGGCAGAGTTATGGACTACTTTGTATGTGAGAGTCATTAATAGGGAGTTACAGTAGTCCAGGCGAGATATTATAAGAGAGTGAATAAGAATTTTGGCAGCATCTTGGGTGATAAATGATTGGATTTTGGAAATATTTCTTATGTGAAAGTGACATGATTTGATAAGTGATTGGATATGAGGGGTGAAGGACAGGGCAGAATCAAGGATAACCCCAAGGCACCGGGCCTGGGAAGATGGGGTTATGATAGAATTGTTAACCTGTATAGATACCTCGGGAACAATGTGGGCGTTGGATGGGGGAAAGATAACCAATTCAGTCTTAAAGAGGTTTAGTTTAACTTGTTTATTAATGACCTGGAGGTGGGCATAGACAGTACTGTTTCTATTTTTGCTGATGACACTAAATTGTGCAAAACTATAAGTTCCATGCAGGATGCTGCCGCTTTGCAGAGCGATTTAGCTAAATTGGAAAACTGGGCAGCAAACTGGGAAATGAGGTTCAATGTGGACAAGTGCAAAGTTATGCATTTTGGTAGAAATAATATAAATGAGAACTATCTACTGAATGGTAGTGTGTTGGGGGGTTTCCTTAATGGAGAAGGATCTAGGGGTTTCTGTAGATAACAAGTTGTCTAATTCCAGGCAGTGTCATTCTGTGGCTACTAAAGCAAATAAATGCTGTCTTGTATAAAAAAGGGCATTGACTCAAGGGATGAAAACATAATTTTGCCCCTTTATAGGTCCCTGGTAAGGCCTCACCCTGAGTATGGGGGGCAGTTTTGGGCTCCAGTCCTTAAGAAGGATATTAATGAGCTGGAGAGAGTGCAGAGACTGCAACTAAACTGGTAAAGGGATGGAAGGGTTAAACTATGAGGTTAGACTGTCAGGGTTGGGGTTGTTTCATTTTTACACTGTTCCTATAATGTTATTATGACATTCTCAGCAAGACATTTATGAAGGTGCTAAAAACCTCAGTAGACTCAGGGGCCGATGCTTTATGAACACTGTCTATGAAGATTCTCATTCATCCAGGTCATGATATACAGTATCTAGTAGAATTAAGTCTAAAACAACTGGACTTTTCTGAGTTTTTCTTGAAAACGTTTCACCACTCATCCGAGTGGCTTCTTCAGTTCAAATGACTGGTAGGGAATTCCCCGGTATTTAAACTCTTGATGGTAGTAGAGTCACAGACATCCAATCACAATGGTTCCATTGAACTTGTTCAGTTAGGTGTTAGCTGAAACTGACAGGTGTAAGAAGGTATGATCCAATCACAATGGTACCAAGATTCTCATTGATGAAGGTGTTAATCCTTCAAAGTACATGACTGGAAGTGTGAACTGTTGTGAAACTGCCGGGGTAAGGATGTCAACGCGCCATTGTATGTTGGTGACACGCGGTGTCTCAGGCCCCGTCCTCTGTTCAGGGATGGTTTTTCCAGGTTGGCATAAATGGCCTCTTTCACACCTCTTTCAAACCATCTGTCCTCTCGGTCCAAAATATGCACGTTACTGTCCTCAAAAGAGTGACCTTTTTCTTTGAGGTGTAGATAGACCGCTGAGTCTTGTCCTGAGGAGTTTGCCCGCCTATGTTGGGCCATTCTCTTACAGAGAGGTTGTTTTGTCTCCCCAATGTATAAGTCTGAGCACTCTTCACTACACTGGACAGCATAGACCACATTACTTTTCATGTGCTTCGGTGTTGGGTCTTTTGGGTGCACCAGCTTCTGTCTCAGGGTGTTGCTGGGTTTGAAAAACACAGGAATGCGATGTTTGTTGAAAATTCTCCTAAGTTTTTCTGATGTTCCAGCAACATATGGAATGACTATGTTGTTTCGCCTGCTGTGTTCCTCCCTTCTGTTTGTAGGTCTGGTCTTTCTGTTGGTCTTTGATTTGGTTTTGATGAAGGCCCAGTCTGGGTACCCACAAGTTTTCAGAGCTCCTTTTAGATGTTTATATTCTTTCTCCTTGGCCTCTGCATTGGATGCCACAGTTTCAGCCCGATGATGTAGAGTCCTAATTACACCCAGTTTATGTTCCAAAGGGTGGTGGGAATCAAACAGCAAGTACTGGTCTGTGTGGGTGGGTTTCCTGTATACTTCAATATCCAGGTCCCTCCCCTCTTTGATAACTATAGCACAGTCCAAAAAAGCCAGTTTGCTGTCTTTCACATCTTCCCTTGTGAACGTGATGTTTTTGTCCACCAAGTTTATGTGTTTGGTGAAGGCTGGAACCTCGCGTTCTTTAATTTTGACCCAGGTGTCATCCACATATCCATGTAAAGGTTCGCTACAATTGGAGACACAGGCGAACCCATGGCACAGCCATGTTTTTGTCTATAGAAAACTTCCTTGTGCTTGAAGTAAGTGGTATTGAGACATAGGTCCAGTAAGGAACAAACTTGTTCTGGGGTCAGCTTTGTTCTGCTGCTGAGGGTGGTGTCTTGTTTCAGCCGTTTCCTCACTGTATCAATTGCCTCGGCAGTGGGTATGCATGTGAACAGAGATGTTACGTCATAGGACACCATTGTATCATCGATCTCCAGTTTTAACTCCTTCACTTTTTTGACAAAGTCCATAGAGTTCTGAATGTGGTGTACTGTGTTTCCAACTAAGGGGGCTAAGATGTTGGCCACGTATTTAGCAATGTTATAAGTCACACAGTTAATGCTGCTGACAATTGGCCTCAAAGGGGCTCCTTCTTTGTGTATTTTTGGGAGTCCATATAGGCATGGAGTGGCTTCGCCTGGGTAAAGGCGACGGTACAAAGCTGGACTGATGACCTTTTCCTTCTCAAGGTGCTGCAAGCAGTCTATAACCTTCTTCTTGTAGTTGCTTGTTGGATCTCTCTTGAGTTGCTCATATGTGTCTGAATCGTTGAGCAGTGTGGACACTTTGGCATGGTAGTCTGATGTATTCAGTACCACTGTACACCTTCCTTTATCTGCTGGCAGGATGGTGACACTTGAGTCCTTGGCAAGTGATGTCAGAGCCCTCCTCTCTTGCAGACTTAGATTGGAAAAACCATCCCTGAACAGAGGACGGGGCCTGAGACACCGCATGTCACCAACATACAATGGCGCGTTGACATCCTTACCCCGGCAGTTTCACAACAGTTCACACTTCCAGTCATGTACTTTGAAGGATTAACACCTTCATCAATGAGAATCTTGGTACCATTGTGATTGGATCATACCTTCTTACACCTGTCAGGTGACTGTCTGTGACTCTACTACCATCAAGAGTTTAAATACCGGGGAATTCCCTACCAGTCATTTGAACTGAAGAAGCCACTCGGATGAGTGGTGAAACGTTTTCAAGAAAAACTCAGAAAAGTCCAGTTGTTTTAGACTTAATTCTACTAGATACTGTTTATGAACACTGTTACGACTAAAAAAATCAATAATAATACTGTCAGTTACTCAGTTTATTTCTTTCCATTGTAGTAATATTAGTGGCTTCATAATTCAGAGGGGTGTTAAACCTCGAGCTGCTACTGAGCTCTAACATCCCATAGAACATTATTGTATTCTGGGGGTCAAAGGAGAAAGAAAGGCATGATAACTGGGTGGTGTTAGCCAGCCCCCATTGGTTATATCATCTCACCTGAGACCCTGGGCTGATTCTCTAGTTTTGTGGAATTCAATACAAACCCTTTTACCCCTGATATATAACTCTCTCTTAATGATAGCATTGGCATCAAGTATCATTTGTACCAGAGCCAAAATACAAGGGCCAGGTAACAAAGTAACATAGTAAGACATACGTCCATCGTTCAACTCTAATGCCTATATATAACCTGCCTAACTGCTAGTTGATCCAGAGGAAGGCAAAAAACCCCATCTGAAGCCTCTCTAATTTGCCCCAGAGGGGAAAAAATTCCTTCCTGACTCCAAGATGGCAATCGGCCCATTCCCTGGGGCAACTTGTACTAAGAGCTCATAAGAGCTCCCACAACTAGTGATGAGTGAATTTTTTCACCAGGCATGGATTCACATTGAATTTGAATCATCGGCCATTGGTGATATGTTTTGCAAAACTTCAGCGATAATTTGATGAAAAAAAAATTTGTTGCGCGACGAACAAACAAACGTGTTTCATGGATCTTTCTCAGTTTCGTGAATTTTCTGGCAAAGCGACACACAACAGATTCGCTCATCACTGCTCATAACCCTGTATTCCCTCACTTGCTAAGAATCCATCCAGCCCCTTCTTAAAGTTATATAATGTATCAGCCAGTACGACTGATTCGGGGAGGGAATTCCAGAACTTCACAGCTCTCACTGTAAAAAATCCTTTCCGAATATTTAAATGGAACCTCCCTTCTTCTAAACGGAGTGGGTGCCCTCGTGTCCGTTGGAAGGACCTACTGGTAAATAAAACATTAGAGAGGTTATTATATGATCCCCTTATATATTTATACATAGTTATCATGTCACCTCTTAAGCGCCTCTTCTCCAGTGTAAACAGACCCAACTGGGCCAGCCTTTCCCCATAACTGAGACTTTCCATACCCTTTACCAGCTTAGTTGCCCTTCTCTGGACCCTCTCTAACTCAATAATGTCCCGTTTGAGCACTGGAGACCAAAACTGAACAGCATATTCTAGATGGGGCCTTACCAGCGCTCTGTAAAGGGGAAGAATAACCCCCTCCTCCCGTGAATCTATACCCCTTTTAATTCAGCTCAAAACCTTGTTTGCCCTTGCAGCTGCTGCCTGGCATTGCTTGCTACAGCCAAGTTTATTATCTACAAGGACTCCAAGGTCCTTCTCCATTATGGATTTGCCTAGTGCAGTCCCATTAAGGGTATAAGTGGCTGCATATTTTAATTTATCCACATTAAATCCCATCTACCACTTAGCCGCCCAGATTGCCAGTTGGCCAAGAACCTGCTGCAAGGTGCCACATCCTGGACAGAATCCTGAGGGACCCCACTGAGAACCTTACCCCAAGTAGAGAATGTACCATTAACAACTACCCTCTGTACCCGATCCTGTAGCCAGTTTTCTATCCATGTGCAAACGACTTCACTAAGACCAATAGACCTTAGCTTAGAAAGCAGTCGTTTGTGGGGAACGGTATCAAATGCTTTGGCAAAATCCAAATAGATTATATCTACTGCATCCCCACTGTCCAGCTTCTTACTTACCTCATCATAAAAAGCAATTAAATTGGTCTGACATGACCTGTCCTTCATAAAGCCATGCACTTGTACCAGCTGGTTCTTCTAGCCTACCCAGTACCCTGCACAGCGCATAACTATCCTGCCTACAATGTATCAGTAGGGGGACATACCATGTCTACAAGCAAAGAGTAAAATAGACTATAAGTGACATCCTGCCCATGTTCTAGACAAGCTTATTAGCAGTGGTGCCTTTCTCTACTAGTGCCAAAAGTTGCTACTCTTTGGCCTACTTACTGTAGTTAAGTCGGCCATTCACAGGGGGCATATTGGGGAAAGATCCATGACATCGCTAAACAAGCTGACTTTTTAGTGTATGGCCTTCTTTACACAAGTGATATCCAATGGTGCACAAAGATTATTATTGGTTAATGGAATTCCTGGGATTTTTTTCTGCTTATTTTCATATAAAATATCTTTTACATGTTTTCATTTTTCTTTTTCTAGTTTGAAATGTCTGGGGTGAAAGAAGCGGAATTTAACACAAACACGACTACTGGAATGGGCTACACGTCAATCCCAGCAGCCAATGTTTTAGCTTCAGTGTTCTTATTTGTGGCCCTGCTGGTCGGACTGGTTGTGAACTCCCTTTACCTCTGGGTCCTCAGATTCAGGATGCGCAGGAGCATCAACACCATTTGGTTTTTCCATTTGATTTTATGCTGCTTCCTTTTTACATTCATAATGCCTTTCATAGCAGTGAATATGCTAATGTTTCCCTACTGGCTGTTTGGAAGCCTCCTGTGTAAATTAACCAGTTCTCTAATTAATGTATGTATGTATGCATCTGTTTTCCTTCTCACAGTAATCAGCCTTGATCGCTACTGTTTAGTCTTTCACCCAGTCTGGTACAGAGGACACATGAATAATCGCTATGCAACTGCCATCTGCATTTGTATTTGGGGGTTGACCATTTTGTTTAGCTCCCCATATTTTGCATTTAGCCAGACACGCCTGCTGAAAGACAATAAAACTGCCATATGCATTGATTATATACTTTCCAGGTCAATCTGGCCAAAGTCAACCATGAAACTGGAATGGGTCATAATCAGCTTTCGTCTAATATTGGGCTTCCTACTGCCATTTGCTGTAATGACAGTTTGCTATGTCAGAATTGCTCTCAGGATGAAGAAGGGAAACCTGGCCAGATCAACTAAACCTTACAAGATCATGTTTATATCTGTAGCATCTTTCTTTGTATCCTGGTTCCCCTATCATTTATGGTATGGAATGAGCGGCAGAATCCATAGATCCACTTCGAATATACTAATGGCCCTTGCCATATGCATGGCCTGCATGAATTATTGCTTTACTCCACTATTATATCTCTTTATTGCAGAGAACTTCAAGAAATCAATACAGAATTCTGTACTGTTGCTCATTGAGTCGGTATTTAATGAAATATTCAACTCATTAAACAGAAGTTTTGAGTTAAAACCAGAGGCCCCTCCCAGCTCTGCTTCAAAGACAGGAACCGGGGAGGAGCCACTTGAAGAAATACAGTAAATGTGGATGTAGAGTTACTGATGTGATGGAATGAATGCAAACCAATGTACCAGGCAACCCAATCTACCGCAAACACTTCATCAAACTGACTGCAAATACATAGTAACATAGTAAGTTGGGTTGAAAAAAGACATACGTCCATCAAGTTCAACCATAATGCCTATACCTAACCTGCCTAACTACAAGTTGATCCAGAGGAAGGCAAAAAACCCCATCTGAAGCCTCTCTAATTTGCCTCAGAGGGGAAAAAATTCCTTCCTGACTCCAAGATGGCAATCGGACCAGTCCCTGTATCAACTTGTACTAAGAGCTATCTCCCATAACCGTGTATTCCCTCACTTGCTAAGAATCCATCCAGCCCCTTCTTAAAGCTATATAATGTATCAGCCAGTACGACTGATTCGGGGAGGGAATTCCACAACTTCACAGCTCTCACTGTAAAAAATCCTTTCCGAATATTTAAATGGAACCTCCCTTCTTCTAAACGGAGTGGGTGCCCTCGTGTCCGTTGGAAGGACCTACTGGTAAATAAAACATTAGAGAGGTTATTATATGATCCCCTTATATATTTATACATAGTTATCATGTCACCTCTTAAGCGCCTCTTCTCCAGTGTAAACAGACCCAACTTGGCCAGTCTTTCTTCATAACTGAGACTTTCCATACCCTTTACCAGCTTAGTTGCCCTTCTCTGGACCCTCTCTAGCTCAATAATGTCCCGTTTGAGCACTGGAGACCAAAACTGAACAGCATATTCTAGATGGGGCCTTACCAGTGCTCTGTAAAGGGGAAGAATAACCCCCTCCTCCCGTGAATCTATACCCCTTTTAATACAGCTCAGAACCTTGTTTGCCCTTGCAGCTGCTGCCTGGCATTGCTTGCTACAGCCAAGTTTATTATCTACAAGGACTCCAAGATCCTTCTCCATTATGGATTTGCCTAGTGCAGTCCCATTAAGGTTATACGGGGCTTGCATATTTTTACATCCCAGGTGCATGACCTTACATTTATCCACATTAAATCTCATCTGCCACTTAGCTGCCCAGATTGCCAGTTGGTCAAGATCCTGCTGCAGGGATGTCACATCCTGGATAGAATTGACTGGTCTGCAGAGTTTTGTATCATCTGCAAACACTGATACATTACTCATAATACCCTCCCCTAAGTCATTTATGAACAAATTAAACAAAAGTGGACCCAGTACAGAACCCTGAGGGACCCCACTGAGAACCTTACTCCAAGTAGAGAATGTGCCATTAACAACCACCCTCTGTACCCGATCCTGTAGCCAGTTTTCTATCCATGTGCAAACGACTTCACTAAGACAAATAGACCTTAGCTTAGAAAGCAGTCGTTTGTGGGGAACGGTATCAAATGCTTTGGCAAAATCCAAATAGATTATATCTACTGCATCCCCACTGTCCAGCTTCTTACTTACCTCATCATAAAAAGCAATTAAATTGGTCTGACATGACCTGTCCTTCATAAAGCCATGCTGATTACTGCTCATAATGCCATTCTCCACTACATAATTTTGAATGTGATCCCTTAACAAGCCTTCAAATAACTTGCCCACCACGGATGTCAAACTTACAGGCCTATAATTGCCAGGCTGAGATCTTATTCCCTTTTTAAATATGGGAGTGACATTCGCCTTCTTCCAATCACTAGGTACCATACCTGATGAAAGAGAGTCTGAGAATATCAGAAACAAGGGCCACTGCAATTCTGCCCCTAGCGCTCTCAGTACCCGAGGGTGTATTCCATCTGGCCCAGGTGCCTTGTTTACATTTATTGTGTGTAACCCTTTAAGCACCATATCCTGTGCCAACCACTGTGTAGTTGGAGCTGAGGCAACAGTGAAGCTATTGGGTGAGACTTGGCCCACTGGCTCCTCTACTGTATACACAGAAGAAAAGAACTGGTTAAGCACATCTGCCTTTTCTGTATCCGCTGTAACCATATTGTTATTATAACTCAATGGGGCCACACCCTCAACCTGCATCTTTTTACTATTAATATACTTAAAAAACTTTTTGGGGTTAGTCTTGGCCTCGGCCGCGATGCGCTCCTCATTTTCTATCTTTGCCTTCCGGATTGCTGTTTTACAACACTTGTTATAGTGTTTATATTCATTAAACGCAGCTACTGTCCCCTCTGACTTATATTTCTTAAAAGCTTTCCTTTTTCTCCCTATTAACTTCTTTACCTCAGATTTAAGCCACATGGGGTGATTCTTAACACTTCTACTTTTTCTTATTAATGGAATAAATTGAGAACAGTAATGATTTAATATCATTTTAAATGACAACCATTTCTGCTCTGTGTTTTTATCAGAAAACATAATGCCCCAATCTATGCCCTGAAGCGCTGCCCTTAAGGAGCTAAAATTTGCCTTCCTAAAATTCAGTGTCTTTGTTGCCCCCGTGTAAATTTGTTTCCTGCACCAAACATTAAATGAAATAACATTATGGTCACTATTACCCAGGGGTTCAACCACTTGCACATTTGCTATACGTTCTGGGTCATTAGAGATCACTAGATCTAGTATAGCATGGTTCCTGGTTGGCTCCTCAACAACCTGTGACATAAAGTTGTCGTGCAGCAAGTTTATAAACTTGTTCCCATTTACTGTCCTGGCAGTACTATTGCCCCAGTCAATATCAGGGTAATTAAAATCCCCCATTATTATCACTTGCCCCAAACTAGCAGCCTTTTCTATTTGCAACAGGAGCTGGGCCTCCTCCTCTTCGCTTACATTAGGGGGTCTATAGCATACCCCTACAATTAGTTTGGTAGATTCTTTACTATCTGTGAGAAGCTCAACCCATAAGGATTCAGCTCCCTCTGTTACCCCCATCACTTCCTCCTTAATATTTGCTTTTAAGTCGTGCTTAATGAACAGACACACTCCTCCTCCTTTCCTATTGCCCCTGTCCCTCCGAAACAATGTATACCCCCCAATATTAACAGCCCAGTCATGAGACTCATTCAACCAAGTTTCAGCAACACCAATCACATCATATTTCCGCTCCAACGCCAGTACCTCCAGCTCTCCCATTTTACCAGTCAGACTCCTTGCATTGGTAAACATACATTTAATACTGGTTCCGGCGTGAGAATGACGTGTAAACAACTTATGGGCCTCCCTGCCATTATCAGTATCCCGAAGCAAGTCTCCTCCCCCAATTTTCCTTACTATGCCCACTACCTCATCTATCCTGTCTACCACAGAATTTCCCGCTGCACCCTCCCCCCCCACTCCTAGTTTAAAATCTCCTCCAACCCTCTAGCCATCTTTTCCCCCAAAGCAGCTGCCCCATCATCATTGAGGTGCAGCCCATCCCTGGCAAAGAGCCTGTAGCCGATTGAGAAATCAGCCCAGTTCTGGAGAAACCCAAAGCCCTCCTCCCTGCACCAATCTCTCAGCCACGCATTAATCTCCCTGAGCTCCCGCTGCCTTCTTAATGTTGCTCGTGGCACAGGTAATATCTCTGAGAAAATTACCTTGGAAGTCCTCGCCCTCAACTTTGCACCTAGCTTTTTAAAATCGTTCTTGAGGACTTCCCCCCCTCCTCTAACTTTGTCATTGGTACCTATGTGTACCAAGACCGCCGGGTCTTCCCCAGCCCCTCCCAACAATCTGTCCACTCGTTCCACCACATGCCGAACCCTAGCACCAGGCAAGCAACACACAGTTCTGCATGTAGGGTCTTTGCGACAAATTACCCTATCCACCTTTCTAATAATTGAATCCCCTACAACTATAACCTGCCTTCCCTTCCTAGCACTACTCCCCCCACCTGTATTAGAGGTGCCGGCTCCCAGGGTGCTCTGAGAGTCAGCCTGCTCCATACACGCCAGCTCAGAGCTGCCTTCCCCAGCATCTTCACCTAACGCGGCAAATCTGTTGGTTTGTACAAGCTTTGAACCAGCCCCCCTACCCTTGTGTCCCCTACTGCCCCTCTTAACTGTTACAAATTTGTCTCCCTCATTAACCTCCACTGTCCCTTCTCCCCCCCCCCCACTACACCGGCCCCTGCCAGTGGTTGCTCAGTGAGCCTCCTGTTCTCCCCCATGCTTGCAGCTGCCCTCAGTGCTGCCAGTTCCCCCCTTAGATTCTGCACCTCAGATTCCAAGAGGAAAACCCACCTGCATCTCTCACAAGTAAATGCTGCATGGAACTGCTGCTCCAGGACCCCATACATGCGGCAAGATGCACACTGAGTAACACCAGCAATCATACTGCAACTCATATTGCAACTGGGTACTTACAGTCTCCCGAGTGCAATCCCTTGTATAGTGCCTTTTAAGTTTCAAATGCCTTTTTTGTTTTAAACGCCTGCTATACACTTAAATTTACATGCAACACTTTAGATTACATGCAACACTCGCTAGCAGCTCCCAAACTCGCTGTGCAGTCAGAAACTTATTGAGGTTCAAAACCCAATACATTTCAACTAACTCTCTTTGTTAGTAACAAAGTTTGTGTCTAGTTGTGAAGATAATTATGCTCTTGTGGAATGTACAAGCTTCCCAGATCTAATCCCAACTCGCTTTTTGGCTGCCCCTCCCAGCTATGGTTTGGACTCTTCAGGGGACCACAGCACCACAGCTTTTAGAGCTTCTTACCATTTCCTAAACTTGTACTGCTGGGTTTGGCACCTACTATAAGACCTCAGTGGGTGAATATTACTACATAGCCAAGTTCCAAGGACTCACGTATGTCCGCAGGTGCATTTCCCACAATTTCCTTGCAGTCAGTTCCACATAAACCACTTTCATTAAAGTTACTTGCATCAAAATGCACTTCCGTATAGCTGGGTTTGGCACCACTCAGTGCTTCCTGCAGAGTGTGCATACATACAGTATCTTATAAAGTCTCATATTCTAAAAGATTGTAAATGAATTTAGTGGGAGGCCTTTATTTCCCCATTAAGGATTAAACCAAAGGGAGAGCAGTAGTCCCGAATTATAGGGTAATTATGGTAAGCTTTATCAGAAAAGTCTATGTAAATGCAGCCATAAGCACTCACAGAAACACTGCACTGAGTCCTCTATCAAAAGAAACACAGGATTTCTTGTCTCCTTTTGTGAATACATGTACTTTGGTATCTGAGGTTGCAACATGAAATCATATATTCATATACTCTGAGGCTTAGCATATTATTCTCCATTTTACGACGTATCTCCATTTTGTAACTGCTGACTGCAAGGCTTGACATCCCATAATAGTTGTTTTTCCCAAATAGCACCCTAGCACGGCTTGCACCTTACGAAATACATGTTATAAAGATCAACTTTATCTTATCTGCTCACTGACGCATCCCATACTCCTTTGTACTCCTCGCATTACTGCGTTGGTCGTCCTTGAAGTTGTGGGGGTCTCTTTCTATTTGTTATAATTCAGTCCTTTGTATTTGCACGTACACAAAAGGCCATAAACGCTATGAGCACGCAGAAATAAATTGAACAAGTTTGAGCTGCCTTTGTGGTTGCGTCCTTCTTGTTCCCGTATATACGTCTCTGTCCTGGCAGGAGAGCGCCCACCGGTTCCTACATTTGCAGTGAGCGGTCAGGAACCCTAACAGATTCCTCTCTCTTCCTTCATTCCTGGGGCCTGAGTCTATTGGCAGTAAAAGGCCAAAATGACTTTCCTTCTCCTTTAAAGCAACACTGTTCAATGAACCTTTCCCTTAGTATCCCCAGTAATTCACCAGAGAACCCTATCTGGCCTGTAGCTCTGCACTGGTCCATGAATAACATTTGACTTCTGCCACTAGGTGGAGTTTATAGAAATGACTGCAGAGAAAGATTTCGGCTAGAATCTTCAGAACTTGGCATTGCTGCAAACACTCCAAACTTCAATCAAAGCACATGTGGCCCACGTGCCTCCAGTTGGACAGCTCTGCCTTATGGCAAACTGTCCATAGACGTAAGGTCTTAATCTGGTGTGAAGGAGTCTTAAGGAGCCCATACACGGGCCTATTCTATTCTGAAAGTGTATGGCCACCTTTAAAATGGCTATTAGACAGGCAAATAAAAGCTGCTGCCCATATGAAAAGGTTACATCTTTGTACTTAAATTATGCTTTGTGCCCACACAAATAAAATTTACCCCATCTGGATAATTATCCTCACAAAATGCAAGGGTTCCGGGAATTGCGCCATACACAATATTTTCAACGTTTGTTGTATATTCAACGTTTGTACAATGATCCACATTCAGGCGGGTCAGATTCTTTACCCAGGGAAGCAGCAATATCCCTTTCTAGCTGTCCTCTGTGCCTCTCATCCCTAGGAAGAGTTAAATACCAAGATGTCTAATTTGACAGTTTCCTTTGGGACCAGTGTCTCAGGCACCCTGATTCTTTCTTATATGACAAAGAGGGCTACCTGTTCATGTTTTCCTTTTATATCCTTTGGTCCCCCCCCATCTTTTCTTGAATTTTCCAAAGAAGACTCATTTTCTCCCACTGCCTCTGGTGGTAATAGCACCCTTTTATATTATAAGGAATGCTGTCATGGGAAAACATGTTTTTTTTCAAAAACTATCAGTTAATAGAGATCCTCCAGCAGAATCCTTGTAATCTGATTTTTAAAAGTGCAAACAGATTTTTCAGTCACACTTTACTGTTGCGCTGCAAGTTGGAGTGATATCCCCCCTTCCTCCCAGCAGCCGATCAGCAGAACAATGGGAAGGGAGCAAGATAGCAGCTCCCAGTAGGTATCAGAATAACACTCAATAGTAAGAAATCCAAGTCCGGCTTGGGACTCCTCCAGTTACATGGGAGTAGGGGAAACAATAGGTTAGCTGAAAGCAGTTCTAATGTGTAGCGCTGGCTCCTTCTGAAAGCTCAGACTCAGGCACACTTTACTGCTGCGCTGCAAGTTGGAGTGATATCCCCCCCTCACCCCCAGCAGCCGATCAGCAGAACAATGGGAAGGGAGCAAGATAGCAGCTCCCAGTAGGTATCAGAATAGCACTCAATAGTAAGAAATCCAAGTCCGGCTTGGGACTCCTCCAGTTACATGGGAGTAGGAGAAACAATAGGTTAGCTGAAAGCAGTTCTAATGAGTAGCGCTGGCTGAAAGCTCAGACTCAGGCACAATGCACTGAGATGGCGCCTACACACCAATATTACAGCTAAAAATCAGCAACCCCTTTACCGCTGGTCAAGAATAACTTTTTAGTATAGGTTGCATATATGAATTAGAATACATGGGCACTGTATAGTTTCCATGGCTTTTGTATGTAGTAGGTGTTAACAAAAAAAAAATAATTAAGGGTTATTGCACTAATTATTTTTTCCTTTCGATCCCAACCTCTTGGTCTTTGCCTTCTTTTTCCTCCCATTATTTTAGAAATTATTCCTACATAATAGCTCAATGACGACCACAAGTCCAGTGTTGTTTATTCACAATGCAGCATTAGTCCCACCGTCCCAACGTCATTGCAGCTGAGTGCAGCAGTGTGATTATATCTAATTGGTCAAAATGAGTGAAATTCAGACAAGAGGAGACGATGGACGCACTGGAGCTAAGCACAGCTATAAGGGAGTGCAAGGAGCACCTATAGGGACTCCATGTTGTTCAGCTGAAGGCAGGTTGTTATGGGTAAGAGCCGGCTTAATTTTAGTTACAGCACTATGAGTTGACCGCCCCTTCCTGCTGACCAGTGTGATAGGACGTGCAACAGTATCTCTGTGGTTTTCACACTGATAAACATAAAAGTTCTGTACATTTCCAGCAGTATGAATAAATATCCTGCCCTAGTGCTATCTGCAGAGGGGTAACGGGGCTGAAGAATAAAGGAAGCCGTAAACCACCTTGAAGAATCAGATCACTAGGAAATCCTCACACCGCAATAACACAAGCATCACCCCAGGATCTCCTGGTTTGTTACAAGGTAGGGCAGTGCAATTGCCCCCAGGGCTTTCTGCTATTCTGCACTGATAATAAGGTAACAGAATAGAATGAGAAAAGGAATATGGAGACACATTCAGTGTGCCCCTTACAGACCTAATTACAAGAGACTTTGCTCATAGTTATTCTGTATGCTGGAGATGTAGCATCAATGCTGGGCTGGCTCTAATGCTAGACTGTAGCTGTTACAATGATTCTTTATTGCTAATCTTTAGACTGGTGCCCTCTCCTATTCATTATTCTGTCTATGAAGCCCAAATACAAATTGCTTTAGAATGTTTCCGTGTATATCATGCTTAATGTTAGTTTCCCTTAAAGAGGAAGGAAAGGCTAAGTCACTTGGGGGTGCTAAAATGTTAGGCACCCCCAAGTGACTTAGATCACTTACCTTGTACCCCGGGCTGGTGCCCCTATTAGGAGAAAACCGCCCCAGCCCGGGGTACCTGTAGCGAGCGCTTCCTCCTTCCGCCTTCCTTTTGCTGCGACTCCGAGTCCGGCGCATGCCCAGTAGAGTGAAAAGCCGACCTCTCTGTTAAAGTTCCACTATTCCCTCTACTGCGCGCGCAAGCGAATAGGAAGTAAGAAGCACTCGCTGCTACCCCAGGCTGGGGCTGTTCTCTCCCAACAGGGGCACCAGCCCGGGGTAGAAGGTAAGCGATTCAAGTCACTTGGGGGTGCCTAACATTTTTAAGTGCTGCGTGCATCAGAGTTAGTAAGTGTTATTAGGGATGAGCACAGTGTCACTCTCTGCAAGACATTTATGAAGGTGCTAAAATCTCAGTAGACTCAGGGGTCGATGCTTTCTGAGCATTGTTTTGACAAAAAACACATTGCAGTAATATTACATTACATTAACATTTATTTATAAAGCGCCAACATATCCCGCAGCGCTGTACAATAAGTGGGTTCCATACATTGGACATACAGAGTAACATATAAAGCAATCAATAACCGATACAGGAGGTGAAGAGAGCCCTGCCCAAAAGAGCTTACACTCTACAAGGAGAAAGGGTTGAGACACAATGTGTGGGAATGGGCATGACCAGAGTTGTGAGATTAGTGGCTTAACAATTCAGAGGGGTGTTAGATCTCAGTGCTGCTGCTGAGCTCTAACATGCCAAAGAACAGAGTGGTGCTCTATAATATGGAGGTTAAAGGAGAAGGAAAGATATAATTACTGGGGGGTATTAGGCAGCCCCCATTGGTTATAATATCTCACCAGAAATCCTGGGTCGGTGCTCTTTTTTTGTGGAAGTCAATAAAGCCCTTTTACCTCTGATAGCTACCTCTCTTAAAGGAACAGTATCACCAAGAAATAAAAGTGTATTGTTGCCCTGAGCCGGTAACACTTAGTTTAATATAGTTCATATAAATACCCCACTGTGTAGCCCTGGGGGCAGCCATTCCTGCACTGGTACAGCTGGGGTGTTTGCTACAGAAACCCTACTATAGTTTATATAAATACCCCACTGTGTAGCCCCGGGGGCAGCCATTCCTGCACTGGTACAGCTGGGGTGTTTGCTACAGAAACCCTACTATAGTTTATATAAATACCCTGCTGTGTAGCCCCGGGGGCAGCCATTCCTGCACTGGTACAGCTGGGGTGTTTGCTACAGAAACCCTACTATAGTTTATATAAATACCCCGCTGTGTAGCCCCGGGGGCAGCCATTCCTGCACTGGTACAGCTGGGGTGTTTGCTACAGAAACCCTACTATAGTTTATATAAATACCCCGCTGTGTAGCCCCGGGGGCAGCCATTCCTGCACTGGTACAGCTGGGGTGTTTGCTACAGAAACCCTACTATAGTTTATATAAATACCCCGCTGTGTAGCCCCGGGGGCAGCCATTCCTGCACTGGTACAGCTGGGGTGTTTGCTACAGAAACCCTACTATAGTTTATATAAATACCCCGCTGTGTAGCCCCGGGGGCAGCCATTCCTGCACTGGTACAGCTGGGGTGTTTGCTACAGAAACCCTACTATAGTTTATATAAATACCCCGCTGTGTAGCCCCGGGACAGCCATTCCTGCACTGGTACAGCTGGGGTGTTTGCTACAGAAACCCTACTATAGTTTATATAAATACCCCGCTGTGTAGCCCCGGGGCAGCCATTCCTGCACTGGTACAGCTGGGGTGTTTGCTACAGAAACCCTACTATAGTTTATATAAATACCCCGCTGTGTAGCCCCGGGACAGCCATTCCTGCACTGGTACAGCTGGGGTGTTTGCTACAGAAACCCTACTATAGTTTATATAAATACCCCGCTGTGTAGCCCCGGGGCAGCCATTCCTGCACTGGTACAGCTGGGGTGTTTGCTACAGAAACCCTACTATAGTTTATATAAATACCCCACTGTGTAGCCCCGGGGGCAGCCATTCCTGCACCGGTACAGCTGGGGTGTTTGCTACAGAAACCCTACTATAGTTTATATAAATACCCCACTGTGTAGCCCCGGGGGCAGCCATTCCTGCACTGGTACAGCTGGGGTGTTTGCTACAGAAACCCTACTATAGTTTATATAAATACCCCGCTGTGTAGCCCCGGGGGCAGCAATTCCTGCACCGGTACAGCTGGGGTGTTTGCTACAGAAACCCTACTATAGTTTATATAAATACCCTGCTGTGTAGCCCCGGGGGCAGCCATTCCTGCACTGGTACAGCTGGGGTGTTTGCTACAGAAACCCTACTATAGTTTATATAAATACCCCGCTGTGTAGCCCCGGGGGCAGCCATTCCTGCACTGGTACAGCTGGGGTGTTTGCTACAGAAACCCTACTATAGTTTATATAAATACCCTGCTGTGTAGCCCGGGGGCAGCCATTCCTGCACTGGTACAGCTGGGGTGTTTGCTACAGAAACCCTACTATAGTTTATATAAATACCCCGCTGTGTAGCCCCGGGGGCAGCCGTTCCTGCACTGGTACAGCTGGGGTGTTTGCTACAGAAACCCTACTATAGTTTATATAAATACCCCGCTGTGTAGCCCCGGGGGCAGCCGTTCCTGCACTGGTACAGCTGGGGTGTTTGCTACAGAAACCCTACTATAGTTTATATAAACAAAGCTGTTTATTTTCATATAAAATATATTTTACATGTTTTGATTTTTCTTATTCTAGTTTGAAATGCCTGGGGTGACAGAACCGGAATTTAACACGAACACGACTACTGGAATGGGCTACACGTCAATCCCGGCAGCCAATGTTTTAGCTTCAGTGTTCTTATTTGTGGCCCTGCTGGCCGGACTGGTTGTGAACTCCCTTTACCTCTGGGTCCTCAGATTCAGGATGCGCAGGAGCATCAACACCATTTGGTTCCTCCATTTAATTTTATCCTATTTCCTTTTTACATTCATAATACCTTTCATTGCAGTGTATGTGCTAATGCTTTCCCACTGGGTGTTTGGAGACCTCCTGTGTAAATTAATCAGTTCTCTAATTAATGTATGTATGTATACATCTGTTTTCCTTCTCACAGTAATCAGCCTTGATCGCTACTGTTTAGTCTTTCACCCAGTCTGGTACAGAGGACACATGAATAATCGCTATGCAACTGCCATCTGCTTCTGTATTTGGGGGTCGGCCATTTTGTTTAGCTCCCCATATTTAGCATTTAGCGAGACACTCCTGCGGAAAGACAATAAAACTGCCATTTGCAATGATTATATGCTTCCCGGGTCAATCAGCCAAAAGTCAGCCATACAACTGAGATGGGTCATGTTCAGCCTTCGTCTAATATTGAGCTTCCTACTGCCATTTGCTGTAATGACTGTTTGCTATGTAAGAATTGCTCTCAGGATGAAGAAGGGAAACCTGGCCAGATCAACTAAACCTTACAAGATCATGTTTATTACTGTGGCTTCCTTCCTTGTATCCTGGGTCCCCTATCATTTATGGTATGGAATGAAAATTGAGGAGGGCAGATTCCATGAATCCACTTTGGAAATACTAATGGACCTTGCCATATGCTTCACCTGCATTAATTATTGCTTTACTCCACTATTATATCTCTTTATCACAGAGAACTTCAAGAAATCAATACAGAAGTCTGTACTGTTGCTCATTGAGTCGGTATTTAATGAAACATTCAACTCATTTAACAGAAGTTTTGAGTTAAAACCAGAGGCCCCTCCCAGCTCTGCTTCAAACATAGAAACCAGGGAGGAGCAACTTGAAGAAATACAGTAAATGTGGATGTAGAGTTACTGATGTGATGGAATGAATACAAACCAATGTACCAGGCAACCCAATCTACCGCAAACACTTCATCAAACTGACTGCAAATACATTTCGACTAGTTGTGAAGATAATTATGCTCCTGTGGAATGTACAAGCTCCCCAGATCTAATCCCAACTCGCTTTTTGGCTGCCCCTCCCAGCTATGGTTTGGACTCTTCAGGGGACCACAGCAACACAGCTTTTAGAGCTTCTTACCATTTCCTAAACTTGTACTGCTGGGTTTAACACCTACTATAAGACCTCAGTGGGTGAATAGTACTACCTAACCAAGTTCAAATAAGGGCTCACGTATGTCCGCAGGTGCAGTTCCCACAATTTCCTTGCAGTCAGTTTCACATAAACCACTTTCATTAAAGGTACTTGCATCAAAATGCACTTCTGTATAGTTGGGTTTGGCGCCACTCAGTGCTTCCTGCAGAGTGTGCATACATACAGTATCTTATAAAGTCTCATATTCTAAAAGATTGTAAATGAATTTAGTGGGTGGCCTTTATTTCCCCATTAAGGATTAAACCAAAGGGAGAGCAGTAGTCCCGAATTATAGGGATGGTAAGCTTTATCAGAAAGGTCTATGTAATTGCAGCCATAAGCACTCACAGAAACACTGCACTGAGTCCTCTATCAAAAGAAACACAGGATTTCTTGTCTCCTTTTGTGAATACATGCACTTTGGTATCTGAGGTTTCAACATGAAATCATATATTAATATACTCTGAGGCTTAGCATATTATTCTCCATTTTACAACAGATCTCCATTTTGTAACTGCTGACTGCAAGGCTTGACATCCCATAAAAGTTGTTTTTCCCAAATAGCACCCTAGCACGGCTTGCACCTTACGAAATACATGTTATAAAAATCAACTTTATCTTATCTGCTCACGGACGCATCCCATACTCCCTGTGTACTCCTCGCGTTACTGCGTTGGTCGTCCTTGAAGTTGTGGGGGTCTCTTTCTATTTGTTATAATTCAGTCCTTTGTATTTGCACCTACACAAAAGGCTATAAACGCTATGAGCACGCAGAAATAAACTGAACAAGTTTGAGCTGCCTTGGTGGTTGCGTCCTTCTTGTTCCCGTATATACGTCTCTGTCCTGGCAGGAGAGCGCCCACCGGTCCCTACATTTGCAGTGAGCGGTCAGGAACCCTAACAGATTCCTCTCTCAGAAAAACCCTTCATTCCTGGGGCCTGAGTCTATTGGCAGTAAAATGCCAAAATGACTTTCCTTCTCCTGTTCAATGAACCTTTCCCTTAGTATCTCCAGTAATCCACCAGAGAACCCTATCTGGCCTCTATACACTGCTGCAGCTCTGCACTGGTCCATGAAATAACATGGTGGCCGAAGAATGAAGGTTTCCCTGTCCGCTGACCAATGTATTTTGTTATAAGCAGCACGGTACCTCCAGTTCTTGCCATTATTATCAAGTTATTATTTAAGGTACAATAAGGTCCTCTGTCAACAAAAAACTATTATCGTATACTTTTCAGAATATTTATATATAAATAAGGCAAAAGATAAATATAATTGACAGAACATATATCTACTTGCGTGTATTGCAACAGGTAACATTATTGTAATAGTATAATACAGTGAGGATAGATTGTGTAGATTCTTAAAACCTTTTAAATACTATTTAAAGTTAGTATTCATTTGCTTAAGGTGTATTAGGTCAACCCATAACTTTATTAACAAAAATAGGACGACAGATTTTGACTTCTGCCACTAGGTGGAGTTTATAGAAATGACTGCAGAGAAAGATTTCAGCTAGAATCTTCAGAACTTGGCATTGCTGCAAACACTCCAAACTTCAATCAAAGCAGCCCTATCAACACTCCCATCACTCAAATATAACACTGTTCCTTAGGGCAGTGTTGTCCAACTTGTTACATGTAAAGGGCCAATTCATTCCAATACAGCATATTTGAGTTCCAGATCATATTAAAATTATAATGTCATACAATAAAGGCTATGGAGCCCAAGAGCACAAAAATCATTTGGAAGGCTACATGTGGCCCACGTGCCTCCAGTTGGACAGCTCTGCCTTATGGCAAACTGTCCATAGACGTAAGGTCTAAATCTTGTGTATAAAAAGGCAAATAAAATCTGCTGACCCCCCCCCCCCCTCAGAGCACGTTAACAGCTTATTGGCCCATTTATGAAAAGCCACAAAGGTTACATCATGTTCAGTAACCCATTTGTACCATTCAGAAGGTTGCTTTCCTGCGGGTGACTAGTAAATGCTGCAGATCTATTGGTTCTTTTGGGTTACATGGCAACTTTTGTTACATGGCATGCACCAAGTGGATTGAAAGCCAGTACAGGTTATATCTACCTTTACCTTTATCCATATTTGTACTGAAATGATGCTTTGTGCCCAAACATATAAAATTTACCCCATCTGGATAATTATCCTCACAAAATGCAAGGGTTCCGGGAATTGCGCCACACACAATATTTTGATTCAACATTTGTACAATGATCCACATTCAGGTAGGTCCCCTCCCATTTTTTCTTGAATTTTCCAAGGAAGACTCCTTTTCTCCCACTGCCTCTGGTGGTGACTTGTAGTAATAGCACCCTTTTATATTAAAGGGATACTGTCATGGGAAAACATGTTTTTTTTCAAAACCCATCAGTTAATAGAGCTTCTCCAGCAGAATCCTGCATTGTAATCTGTTTTTCCCATGGGGCTAGCCATATTCTTCATATCCCAGGGTGCCACCGCCATGTGACCTGTGCTCTGATAAACTTCACTCACACTTTACTGCTGCGCTGCAAGTTGGAGTGATATCCCCCCTCCCCTCACCCCCAGCAGCTGATCAGCAGAACAATGGGAAGGGAGCAAGATAGCAGCTCCCAGTAGGTATCAGAATAGCACTCAATTGTAAGAAACCCAAGTCCGGCTTGGGACTCCTCCAGTTACATGGGAGTAGGAGAAACAATAGGTTAGCTGAAAGCAGTTCTAATGTGTAGCGCTGGCTCCTTCTGAAAGCTCAGACTCAGGCACACTTTACTGCTGCGCTGCAAGTTGGAGTCATATCCTCCCTCCCCCCCAGCAGCCGATCAGCAGAACAATGGGAAGGGAGCAAGATAGCAGCTCCCAGTAGGTATCAGAACAGCACTCAATAGTAAGAAATCCAAGTCTGGCTTGGGACTCCTCCAGTTACATGGGAGTAGGAGAAACAATAGGTTAGCTGAAAGCAGTTCTAATGTGTAGCGCTGGCTGAAAGCTCAGACTCAGGCACAAGGCACTGAGAAGCACAGCTATAAGGGAGTGCAAGGGGCGCCTATAGGGACTCCATGTTGTTCAGCTGAAGGCAGGTTGTTATGGGTAAGAGCCGGCTGAATTTTATTAACAGCACTTTGTATTGACCGCCCCTTCCTGCTGAACAGTGTGATAGGACGTGCAACAGTATCTCTGTGGTTTTCACACCAATAAACATAAAAGTTCTGTACATTTCCCAGCAGAATGAATAAATATCATGCCCTAGTGCTATCTGCAGAGGGGTAACGGGGCTGAAGAATAAAGGAAGGAAACTACCCTGAAGCACCAGATCACTAGGAAATCCTCACACTGCAATACCCACACAAGCATCACCCCAGGATCGCCTGGTTTGTTACAAGGTAGGGCAGTGCAATTGCCCCCAGGGCTTTCTGCTATTCTGCACTGATAATAAGGTAACAGTATAGAATGAATTATTCTTTATTGCTAATCTTTAGACTGATGCCCTCTCCTATTCATTATTCTGACTATGCAGCCCAAATACAAATTGTTTTTCAATGTTGCAGCGTGCATCGGAGTTAGTAAGTGTTATTAGTGATGAGCACAGTGACAGGCTCAGCAAGACATTTATGAAGGTGCTAAAACCTCAGTAGACTCAGGGGTGGATGCTTTATGAACATCGTTATGACAAAAAACACATTGCAATAATATTAGTGTTGAGCTGTTAGCTGCTGAGCTCTAACATCCCAAAGAACAAAGTTCTGGGGGGTACTAGGCAGCCCCCATTGGTTATAATATCTTACCAGAAATCCTGGGTCGGTGCTCTTTTTTTGTGGAAGTCAATAAAGCCCTTTTACCTCTGATAGCTGCCTCTCTTAAAGGAACAGTATCACCAAGAAATGAAAGTGTACTGTTGCCCTGAGCCAGTAGAAGTTTTGTATTTGCTTTAGAAACCCTACTATAGTTTATATAAACAAAGCTGCTGCTCTTTCTAGCCTACCCAGTACCCATGACAGTCCATAACTATTCTGCTTACAATGTATCAGTAGGGGGACATACCATGTCTACAAGCAAAGAGTAAAATAGACTATAAGTGACATCCTGCCCATGTTCTAGACAAGCTTATTAGCAGTGGTGCCTTTCTCTACCAGTGCCAAAAGTTGCCACTCCTTGTGAAAGCCATCTAGGCCAAAGTTAGTTAAGTTGGCCATTCATGGTGGGCTTATTGAGGAAAGATCCGTGACATCACCAAATGAGTGGATCTTTTAGTGCAGGGATCCCCAACCTTTATTACTCGTGAGCCACAGTCAAATGTAAAAAGACTTGGAGAGCAACACAAGCACCATAAAAGTTCATGGAGGAGCCAAATAAGGGCTACGATTGGCTATTAGGCAGCCTCTATGCACCCTATCAGCTTACAGGGGCTTTATTTGGTAGGAAATCTTGTTTTTATTCAACCAAAACTTGCCCCCAAGTCAGGAATTCAAAAATAACTCCCTGGTTTGGGGGCACTGAGAGCAACATCCAAGGGGTTGGGGAGCAACATGTTGCCCCTGAGCCACTGGTTGGGGATCACGGTTTTAGTGTATGGCCAGCTTTAGACAAGTGATATACGATGGTGAGATTATTGTTGGTTAATGGAATTCTTGGAAATTTTTTCATATAAAATATCTTTTACATGTTTACATTTTTCTTTCTTCCTATAGTTTGAAATGTCTGGGGGGACAGAACCAGAGTTCAACACGAACACAACTACTGGAATGGGCTACATGTCAACCCCAGCAGCCAATGTTTTAGCTTCAGTGGCCTTACTTGTGGCCCTGCTGGTCGGACTGGTTGTGAACTCCCTTTACCTCTGGGTCCTCAGATTCAGGATGCGCAGGAGCATCAACACCACTTGGTTTTTACATTTGATTTTAGCCAATGTGTTTTTTACATTCATAATGCCATTCATTGCAGTGCATCTGTTAATGTTTCCCCACTGGGCGTTTGGAACCCTCCTATGTAAATTAATCAGTTCTCTGATTTCTGTATGTATGTATACATCTGTTTTCTCTCTCACAGTAATCAGCCTTGATCGCTACTGTTTAGTCTTTCACCCAGTCTGGTACAGAGGACACAGGAATAATCGCTATGCATCTGCCATCTGCATTTGTATTTGGGGGTCGGCCATTTTGTTTTGCACCCCATACTTTGCATTTCGCCAGACACGCCTCCTGGGGGACAATAAAACAACCATTTGCTACAATGATTATACACTTTATGGGTCAGTTCTGCAAAAGTCAGCAACACAACTGGGATGGGTCATGTTCAGCTTTCGTCTTATATTGGGCTTCCTACTGCCATTTGCTGTAATGACAGTTTGCTATGTCAGAATTGCTCTCAGGATGAAGAAGGGAAACCTGGCCAGATCAACTAAACCTTACAAGATCATATTTATTTCTGTAGCATCTTTCTTTGTATCCTGGTTCCCCTATCATTTATGGTATGGAATGAAAATTGAGGAGGGCAGATTCCATAAATTCACTTTGGAAATACTAATGGTCCTTACCATAGGCTTGACCTGCATTAATTATTGCTTTACTCCACTATTATATCTCTTTATTGCAGAGAACTTCAAGAAATCATTACGGAAGTCTGTACTGTTGCTCATTGAGTCGGTATTTAATGAAACGTTCAACTCATTGAACAGAAGTTTTGATGAAAAATCAGATGCTCCTTCCAGCTCTGCTTTAAATGATAGAAACCAGGGAGGAGCTACTTGAAACAATGACTTCTTGACATTATGGAATTAAAACCAATATACTAGGCAACCTGATCTACTGCAAACACTTCAGCAAATCATAGCTGACTGCAATTACATTTCACTTACAAGGTCTGACTGGGCCGGTGGGACACCAGCATGTGTGGGGAAAGGTTGGTTGGCGTTGATGGAACTCCATTACTTAGCAAAAATGTTTGTCTGTTTGGGAAGATAATTATGCCTCCATGAAACATATTCTGTAAAGGTCCCCATACACGGGTAGATCCGCTCGCTTGGCGATGTCGCCAAGTGATCGGATCTTCACCCGATATCCCCACCTACGGGTGGGCGATATCGGGGAACCTTTAGGTAAAAAAAAAAATAATTCAATTGTTAGGCCCTGGGGCCAAACGATTGAATTATGTTGGCTGCAATGGGGCAGTCGGTTTGGGGACCGCATTGGCTCGTTGATCCGACTGAATTTTCTGACCTGGCCAATTGATATCTGCCCAGTTTTAGGCCAGATATCGGTCGGGCAGGCCCCTCGTTTCTGCCCCTACATGGGCCGATAAGCTGCCGAATTGGTCCAAGGGACCGATATCAGCAGCTGCTATCGGCCTGTGTATGGGGGCCTTAAGTCTTCAGCTTACCTTGCTTTTGCTGTAAGAATTTTGTGCTCTACAACTAACTAATGCGACTGCAATCTGTACGTCCAGAGTCGTTCATTGATAACATTGGGTCAATGTTACTCATACATCATAACAAGGTATATACAGATATATGAATGTCTTGTAAGTTATCCTGCTACAATACCAAGGCAATAAATAATTGTATCTAAGACAATAAATTATTGTTTACCATTTATTTACTATTTTGCAGGTAACTGGAACACCATAAAAACAAAAGAGGGATTTCAAGTGACACCCCAACATTTTGGCTGTTCTTCCCACCTATGGGCCCTCTGGGGAGAACAGCACCATACCTTTTTACCATTTCTTTGGTGATTTTCATGGATGACAAGTTGTGTAACTCTAGGCAGTTTCATTCTGTGGCTACTAAAGCAAATAAAGTTCTGTCTTGTATAAAAAAGGCATTGACTCAAGGGATGAGAACATAATTTTGCCCCTTTATAGGTCCCTGGTAAGGCCTCACCGTGAGTATGGGGGGCAGTTTTGGGCTCCAGTCCTTAAGAAGGATATTAATGAGCTGGAGAGAGTGCAGAGACTGCAACTAAACTGTTAAAGGGGATGGAAGGGTTAAACTATGAGGTGAGACTGTCAGGGTTGGGGTTGTTGTCTCTGGAAAAGAGGCGCTTGCGAGGGGACATGATTACTCTGTACAAGTACATTAGAGGGGATTATAGGCAGATGGGGGATGTTCTTTTTTCCCATAAAAACAATCAGCGCACCAGAGGTCACCCCTTTAGATTAGAGGAAAGGAGCTTCCATTTGAAGCAGCGTTAAATAGGTCAGTATAGCTTTGTATGTGCAGAGTTCACTTGAAAGGGTTGAACTTAGATTTTTTTATTACATTGTATTACATATTATTACATTACATTAATTTGTATGGGAAAGGTTAGTAAGATGGAGCACCTTCATGGAGGTTTGGGGGTTCAAAAACATAGTAATACAATTTCTAACATACTGGCACCCCTAGTGAATTAGGATTTGTTCTTGTAACTTAAATTCTGCTATTTTGTTATTAATTACATTTTAACAACTTGTTTTCCCCACAATTCCTGCATAAAAAAATCCTAATCTCGTTTTTATTAAAAACTCGATTTTTTCAAACTTTCATTTTCAAGGTTTAGTAACAGTAGCAGTAATGCTAAAACTTCAGCTTCTATCCAATCAAAGAGGTTATTTTCAAATTCAAGATATTTTATTTTTTAATTTTTTAAAGTTGATTTTGTAATAATTAACAGTGCCATTTTCTTTGTGATTGTGTTTTTTTTCTGTAAATGAATCTGATAAAGTTTTTCAAAATTTGGCAATTTTTTCATTTGATCAGTAGTGATGAGCCAATTTTTTCGCCAGGCATGGATTTGCAGTGAATTTATGCATTTCGCCATTGGCGAATTGTTTCATGAGACGTCCGTAAAAATTTGCTGCGGAAAAATTAGTCTCGCACAAGTTTTTTTGTTGCGCGTCAAATTGGGCGTGGTCTGGTCAAAAAAAGGGTGCAGTCGCATCAAAATTGGGCGCGGTTGCGTCAAAAAGCACGGGTGACAAAAAAAATAGACACGGCCAACAAAAAATAGACACGGGCAACAAAAAAGACGCAGGAGACAAAAAAAATCGTGCAACAAATGCGTTTTGCGAATTTTCTTGCCGTTTTGTGAATTTTATGGAGAAGCGAAACGCGTCAGATTCGCTCATCACTAATGATCACATATCTAAAAGACTTCTGAATTCTAAACTGAATAAATCTGCCTCCAAAGCATTCCATGCCCTATTCTGAGTTATTATAGTCTCTCCTAATGTAACGGCAACTACACCTGCGTTTCACTACCTGCTTAGTTTAGTGAGATGAAGCTGTGCTAAGGCTCATGGAATATGTTGGTGTATGACAGCTGTACAGTCTTTGCATTCAGATCCAGACTAGGGTTGGGCTCTTCTTCACGTCAGAATGTTTCACTTTTCATCAGAAAGGGGAAGCAACATAATAATTATAAAGATTCCATGATATTCAGTAGAATTGACACGAGTCCCAAGAGAACGGAATTCAAGTTCCCACTTCTTTTCTATAAATATAAAGTATTGCGTTAACCCTTTGTGTGTGTGCAATGGAGGAAGTGTCCCCAGCGCCAATGCGGATGCAAAAGTAGGGTCCGTTTATTAATCACTTCCGATAGGTAGCATTAGTAAGGGTTTTTAAATGTGGGACCCTGGGAAAACAGCCACATCCAGGGTGGCAGTAATTCCAGGGTTTCCTTGGTGTCATTGAGTGAGATTCTGCACTATTCAAAATGGCAGACTGCTCTGATGCTGTGACCCTCCCCTCAAGCATTCGCAAGTGCTAGGAGCCAGTATGGGCAGGCCCGGATTTGTGGAAAGGCCACAAAGGCCCGGGCCTAGGGCGGCACAAATTTGGGGGTGGCATGCCGCCCCGCTGCACCAAAATATTAAAGTTTTTTGTCGAATACGGAGCAATGGGGACCTCTCCCCCACTGCTCCATATGCGATTGAAAAGACTGCGCATGCGCGATCGCGAGTGTGTGCATGGGGGGGGGTGCGTGCGCCGGTCGCGCATGCGCACGCGTGCGGGGGGGCGGGGACGGCAACAGACAGGGGGCGGCCTCGGGGTGCCCGGCTTATAAATCCGGCCCTGAGTATGGGCATGGGTACTTTTATGAATGGGGTTAATATAGGGTTGCCACCTCTGCTAGTGTCTGTCGCCAGACAGGGGACGGACAGTGGTGTCATGGGGGTGAGGAAGAGGTGGGGCGGTGATGTCATGGGGGTGAGGAAGAGGTGGGCCGTGATGTCATGGGGTGGGGAAGAGGTGGGACCACAACATCACTGGGCGGGGCCATGACAGTAAAAACTGGGCTGTATGGGTCAAAACCAGACAGGTGGCAACCCTAGGTTAATTTGTGCACAATTTTATGTCCTTTCTAATGCACAACACTTGCAGTTGTGTAATTATATGAGGCCCAGTAGGGGTTTTGTATTTGTGGGGATACAACAGAATTAGTGATGCCCTGTTGTGGGTAATTATGAGGTATTGGGATATTATAATGCACCAGAAATCCATAGCAAGAAAAGCGGGTACAATGCGGGTTGCAGGAAGGACTTCTGAATGCCGGTATAGATGCTGGTCTGCAGGTTGTGGGTAATTTTTTTTGAATTATCTATATTTTCTATATTTTACTCCTTAAAATTATTTCGAAATGTTTTTTTACCCCACCCACTTTTGATGATGTAACTTCCGGTTTCGCAGCAACAGCACTCTCTGTTTAATGTTGGTCAGCGGGACGCAGATTGGGTTGCGCAGTTTCAAAAACTGGTTGCAGAATGCATCAGGCCTCCTATGTGTGTGCACTGACGGTACTGAAAGCATTGCACACAGAGAGGATTTGGGATTTTTGGGTCAGAATCCATGAGTCTATAAATGCTGCAAAGCCAGCAAGCAACTTGAAAAAAAAAAAAGAAAAGCTGTACCACCAGCCCTATAACAGTTATGAGTTTATTTTATATTGTATACACACTTATAATACACAAGAACCATGAATATCCTGCAAATTTTATCCTTATAATTGGTACTTTGTGATGTTATTTCTGTCACATGACTCTGGAACGTGTGTATTATAATAAATAAAGACCCCCTGTAGAGAATATGAGGATATAAGAAGTCACCTCTGAGTTCCATGACCTTCATAGAGGCACAAGACTGATGGCCTTTATATACTGTAGTCATGTAACTCCTTAGTGACTACACTATCCTTATATGTTACAATAGGAGGTACTTTATTCACTATATATTATAAGGAACTCCTCGGGGACATATAATATCCCTATATGTTACAATAGGGGGTACTTTATTCACTATATATTATAAGGAACCCCTCGGGGGCTTATAATATCCCTATATGTTACAATAGGGGGTACTTTATTCACTATATATTATAAGGAACCCCTCGGGGGCTTATAATATCCCTATATGTTACAATAGGGGGTACTTTATTCACTATATATTATAAGGAACCCCTCGGGGACTTATAATATCCCTATATGTTACAATAGGGGGCACTTTATTCACTATATATTATAAAGAACTCCTCTGGGACTTATAATATCCCTATATGTTACAATAGGGGGCACTTTATTCACTATATTTTATAAGGAACTCCTCGGGGACTTATAATATCCCTATATGTTACAATAGGGGGCACTTTATTCACTATATATTATAAGGATCTCCTCGGGGACTTATAATATCCCTATATGTTACAATAGGGGGTACTTTATTCACTATATATTATAAGGAACTCCTCGGGGGCTTATAATATCCCTATATGTTACAATAGGGGGTACTTTATTCACTATTTATTATAAGGAACCCCTCTGTGACTTATAATATCCCTATATGTTACAATAGGGGGTACATTATTCACTATATATTATAAGGAACCCCTCTGTGACTTATAATATCCCTATATGTTACAATAGGGGGTACATTATTCACTATATATTATAAGGAACCCCTCTGTGACTTATAATATCCCTATATGTTACAATAGGGGGTACTTTATTCACTGTATATTATAAGGAACCCCTCGGGGACTTATAATATCCCTATATGTTACAATAGGGGGCACTTTATTCACTATATATAGTTACTTGGTCCCTAAGCTCAGATGGGTGACAGTAGCCCAGATCATGTGCAGGAAATCAGCAGAAAAGAAGATGGGGGGGGGCTATTGGGGGCATCTCTGGGGGCATTTTTAGGGACACACATCTTCCCTGCTAAAGGGTATGGTAAAGGATGCCAAAAGTGAATCATTTCTAGCCTCATTGTTTATTGAGATTTCCTTCTCCCTTACGTTTACAAATTGAAAACAATTAAACTCTCAGGCAACTTGTCAAAGAAGAAAAGACTGGAGACATTACATATCTGTCCCAGAACCAGCCAACCTGTGACGGTCAAATCTATTTTCCTGAACCCAAATAACTAAATGAACATGGTACAAACACTATGCCTCCCTTTCAGCTGCCACTTTAGCAATTTTTTTTTAGTTTAGCCTTCCCCCCCTTATCTTTTTTGGATCAAAAACTTTTAAAATAAACAGTTCTATGAAAAATGACTTGAACCGACATTTAGGAAAATAGGATGTGAAACATTATCTCTGTGGGTGTCTATGTGGGTTGAGTGAAGTCAAATTTCCACAACCTGGAACAATAGTACCATCCTTCCATAGAAAGGAGAGGTGCCAAGGAGAAGAATTTCTGCCAGATCAGAAGCCTCACTAGGAGATACTCACCCTGGAGTAATAACGGCTTCACCCTGAGAGCTACAGATATTACAAGGTAGGAACCTGGATATATACAAGTGCAATACAACCCCAATCTGTTAGGGCTCTCAGCTATTGGGTTTACTTGGAAGGGTTGAACTTGATGGACTCAACCCTATGTAACTATGCAACTATTCTTCATAGATAATACAACACTGTACCATTTTTTTTCCAATTTAGTAAAACGTGAGAAATGATATTTGGTGCATGTATGGCGGATCAATGAGACGACCATTATCGCAAAAGCTTTGGATATCGGTCGTCTCGAGGATCAGGTGGGTCAAAAGATTTTGATTGGGTGCCATTGAAGGTGCCTGAGCAAAATCTGCATCAGTTGGAGGTAGAATCTCTATGGTTTCTACCTCCATATCTGACAATTCAGCCCTATCAGTGGAGGGAACGAATGATCTCTCCTGTGACCAATGGTATAATTGGTACATGGCCACCGCTATTGTCACATGTTCTTAGGTTATACAAGTAATGATGAGCACAGCCTATTGTTAATTAATATCCTTTTATATGTTTTAATGTTTCTTCTGCCTCTAGTTTGCAATGTCTGGGGCAACAGGACTGGAGTTTAACACAACTACTAGAATGACCTACACGGCAATCCCGACAGCCAATATATTATCTACAGTGATCCTACTTGTGAGCAATCTGTTCGGACTGGTTGTGAACTCCCTTTACCTCTGGGTCCTTGGATTCAGGATGCGCAGGAGCATCAACACCACTTGGTTTTTCCATTTCATTTTATCCAATTTGCTCTTTACATTCATAATGCCATTCCTTGCAGTGTATTTGCGAACAGATCCCAGCTGGGTAATGGGAACCTTCCTTTGTAAATCTATTCATTCATTATTCTCTGTATGTATGTATACATCTGTTTACTTTCTCACAGTAATCAGCCTTGATCGCTACTGTTTAGTCTCTCACCCAGTCTGGTACAGAGGACACAGGAATAATCGCTATGCAACTGCCATCTGCATTTGTATTTGGGTGTGGGCTATTTTGATTTGCTCCCCGCATTTTGCATTTCGCCAGACACGCCTGCTGGAGGATAATAAAACCATTTGCTACAATGATTATACACTTTCCGGGTCAATCTGGCCAAAGTCAGCAACACAACTGGGATGGGTCATGTTCAGCTTTCGTCTAATATTGGGCTTCCTACTGCCACTTGCTGTAATGACAGTTTGCTATGTCAGAATTGCTCTCAGGATGAAGAAGGGAAACCTGGCCAGATCAACTAAACCTTACAAGATCATGTTTATATCTGTAGCATCTTTCTTTGTATCCTGGTTCCCCTATCATTTATGGTATGGAATGAGAATTGCAGAAGGCAGATTCCAGAAAACTACTAAGGATATAATGATGGTTCTTACCACCTTGTTCATCAGTTTTAATTATTGCTTTACACCGTTACTTTACCTCTTCATTGCAGAAAACTTCAAGAACTCATTGAGTCGGCATTTAACTAACCAGATGCCCCTTAGAAACCTGTTTCAAATGATAGAGACCAGGGAGGAGCAACCTGAAGCAATAAATGTACGTGTAGCTTGACCAGTATTAAACAGAGAGTACAGGTATGGGACCTGTTATTCACAATGCTCGGGACCCGGGATAAGGGATCTTTCCGTAATTTGGATTAGGATTGTTCTGCCTCCAATAAGGACTAATTATATCTTAGTTGGGATCAAGTACAGGTACTGTTTTATTATTACAGAGAAAAGGGAATCATTTAACCATTAAATAAACCCAATAGGGCTGTTCTGCCCCAATAAGGGGTAATTATATCTTAGTTGGGATCAAGTACAGGTACTGATTTATTATTACAGAGAAAAGGGATTCATTTAACCATTAAATAAACCCAATAGGGCTGTTCTGCCCCCAATAAGGGTAATTATATCTTAGTTGGGATCAAGTACAGGTACTGTTTTATTATTACAGAGAAAAGGGAATCATTTAACCATTAAATAAACCCAATAGGGCTGTTCTGCCCCCAATAAGGGTTAATTATATCTTAGTTGGGATCAAGTACAGGTACTGTTTTATTATTACAGAGAAAAGGGAATCATTTAACCATGAAATAAACCCAATAGGGCTGTTCTACCCCCAAAAAGGGGTAATTATATCTTAGTTGGGATCAAGTACAGGTACTGTTTTATTATTACAGAGAAAAGGGAATCATTTAACCATTAAATAAACCCAATAGGGCTGTTCTGCCCCAATAAGGGGTAATTATATCTTAGTTGGGATCAAGTACAGGTACTGTTTTATTATTACAGAGAAAAGGGAATCATTTAACCATTAAATAAACCCAATAGGGCTGTTCTGCCCCCAATAAGGGGTAATTATATCTTAGTTGGGATCAAGTACAGGTACTGTTTTATTATTATATCTTAGTTGGGACAATTACAATGAAGGGTGAATATGGCAAGTGTAACTATGTAAACTAATTACAAATACAGTTGTTTTTTAATTGCTTAATGACTCTGCCTTTGCTTTAAGAACGGATATGTTTGAAACTTATACTGCTGAGTTTGACACTTTTGTACAAATCCCACTTTAAGCCGTCAGTGGAGAATAAAGGTGGCCATACACGTGGCGATCTGACGATGTTTCATGCGGCCATCGGTCGCACGAAACATCGTCAGATGTGCCACACACCATTCAGGGCTGAATCGGCAGGTAAGGAGGTAGAAACAATAGGATTTCTACCTCCTTCTGCCGATTCAGCGCTGAAGGGAGATTTTGATCAGGCGCCTTCTATGGCGCCCGATCAAAATTTTCCAACTGGTCCGATCGGCGAGTCGGCCGATATCAGCAGGTTCCTGCGATAACGGTCGACTCGCCGACATACCATACACGCACCGAATATCGTACGAAACGAGGTTTCGTACAATATTATTGGTGCGTGTATGGCCACCTTAAGGAAGGGCAGTGTCTCATCTTGGAGCTCACAGAGATCTGTTTACCAAGGCAAATGGATATTTGAACGTAGCAGAACAGCATACTTGAAGGCAGGTTGCTATCAGTGTTGCCTGACTTTGGAACTGCTCAGTTGCCTTCAGGTGTCGTTGAGGCTCCCATATGTAATGTGTACTCGATAAATCTAAACACACGCATACTCTATATTAGTGATCCCCAACCAGTGGCTCAGGCGTAACATGTTGCTCCCAACCCCTTGGATGTTGCTCTCAGTGGCCTCAAAGCAGGGGCTTATTTTGAGTTAGTTCTAGTTAGAAGGCAAGCTTTGATTGCATAAAAACCCAGTGCAATTGCCAAACAGAGCCTTCTGTAGGCTGCCAGTCAACATAGCGGCTATTAAATAGCCAATTATAGCTCTTATTGGGCCCTCCAGGAACTTTTTTTTCATGCTTGTGTTGCTCCCCAACACGTTTTCCATTTGAAAGTGGCTCATGGGTATAAAAGGTTGGGGATCCCTGATCTAAATTGAGCATTTTACATTTCATTTGATGTAAAAAATTGACGTGGCAAAAAACAATTACACAATGATCAGAAGATAGACAATGTTCCTCAACAGGCAGCAGGGTCGGACTGGGCCGCCGGGACACCGGGAAAAAACCCAGGTGGGCCCCGACGGCCCAGTCCGACCTTTGCCGGCGCTCCCCCTTCTGACTGTTCCTCCCCTGACGCGTTCAATTTATACGCGCTCGGGGAGGATGTCAGGTGGGGGCCCTGCGGGGGATTAAGGGGGGCCCTGGGGGGGGTAAGGGGACATGGCTGGCTGGGACACCTGCAGTTCCCCTGGGGCGGGAGCCCCGGTGGGCCCTGCACCCCCCAGTCCGAACCTGACAGGCAGTTTTGTATTTAAGGTAAAGTTCAATGACAACAATAATTTGGGTTGTCCTTTTTTTCCTGTTTGACTTAAAGAAGAACTAAATTCAAAGGAGAATAGAACAAATAAGATAATGTGATAATGTGCTTAAGAATCAAAGGCACCAGTCTATACTCAGAGTAAACAGTATGTTGAGAGCTACTGTTCAGCTTCCTACAACCTTTCCTCTACCCCAGGGATCCCCAACCTTTTATATGTGTGAGGCACATTCAAACGGAAAAAGTGTTGGGGAGCAACACAGGCATGAAAAAAGGTCCTGGGGGTGTCCCATACGAGCTATAATTGGCTATTTGGCAGCCTCTTTGTGAAATTGCAGTCTTTGTAGATTGTAAGCTCTTTTGGGCAGGGCTCTCTTCACCTCTTGTATCGGTTATTGATTGCTTTATATGCTACTCTGTATGTCCAATGTATGGAACCCACTTATTGTACAGCGCTGCGGAATATGTTGGCGCTTTATAAATAAATGTTAATAATAATAATAATAATACATGGGACTCTGTTTGGCATTACAATGGATTTTTATGCAACCAAAACTTGCCCCCAAGTCAGGAATTCAAAAATAACTCCCTGGTTTGGGGGCACTGAGAGCAACATCCAAGGGGTTGGGGAGCAACATGTTACCCCTGAGCCACTGGTTGGGGATCACTGCTTTACCCCCTTGCAAGGGCCCAGCTGAGAGAGGAGAGGGGCAATGTAATAGTTTTCTATTAGGAGGGCAGCTGGAAAAGGCCATTAAGGCCATGAAAGGGTTACATCAGCTTTGTGTATACTGAGGCTGAAGGCGTATGCTGGTGTGTCCCAGTGTCCCAAGCTGGCCTGGTTATGTCGTGTTGCTCATCGCTGTTCCTCAGAATGGAGAAGTGATCTGCACAAATAATTAAGACAAAACCAAAAATATGCCAACGTTCCGCAGCATTTGCACGAGAAGCAGAGGGAAGGAAGTTACCACTCAGCTTCTAGAAATATAAAACCTTCTTTGTGTGCCGTTATATAGGAACATGGCTCTGCGTATGGTGCTTTCTGCTTAGAAAAATCCCTATTCATTGCATGTTGAAAAAAGGGTATACTGTCCCTTTAAAGTCAGTTGTTCTGCCAAATGCAAAAATTCTAATATCTAGTGCTGCACACCTGCAAAATCAATTCAATATGGTGGGTGCTCATTGCAGGGGTCCCCTGTGAGATCCCCCCCAAAAAATCCAAAACATAAGAGAGGAGCAGGGCACATCCAAATGATATCAAAATGACAAACTTTATTTTACATATGAAAAAACCCAACGCGTTTCGACCCCCATTCAAAAGGAGGGCCCTCCTTTTGGATGGGAGTCGAAACGCGTTGGGTTTTTTCATATGTAAAATAAAGTTTGTCATTTTTATATCATTTTGATGGGCCCTGCTCCTCTCTTATGTTCTGCTAGATGCAGACTGTTATCAATGAGTCCATAATCTTTTTTACTCGTGAGTAATATTTCAAAGTTGGGGAGCAATGCAAGTATGAAAAAATTTCCTAGGGGGTGGCCAAAAATGGCTGGGATTGGTTATTAGGTAGCCCAGTGTTGACTGGCAGCCTACAGGGGGCTCTGTTTGGCAGTACACATGGTCTTTATGCCTCTGAAATTTGCCAGGAATTTGAAAATAAGCTCCTATTTAAGGCCACTAAGAGCAACCTCAAAGGGGTTGGTTGGGGAGCAACATGTTGCTCCTGAGCCGTTTGTTGGGGTTCACTGGCTTAAAGCTTTGGCACAGCATTGTGTATCATAGAGGCAGCCATGTGTAAGATAAATGAAAATATACCTTAAAAGCTTGATACCAAAGAGGCACTAAACCCTGCTGCACAGCGCTGCTCAACCAAACGTTACTACAAATCCCAGAATAATGTAACATATAATGAAGGGTGAGGCATGCTGGGAGCTGTAGTCCAGCAACATCAGGGTTGTATTCTTAAAGCAATATTGCACAATAAAACTTCCCCCAAATCCCCATTAAAATGCAAGAAATCCCCCAATGAGAATCCCAGCTGATGTGAGTAAATCCGGCTCCCTGTTCTCTGTTCCTGCAATTGGAGTTGGGAGCAATAAGCACAGTTTCCCAGCACTGAACAAGTCTGTCCCTTTATCCCCATGTCTGATTCCTGTGCCATATAATGACGGGAAAAATGCCATCATTATCTCTATATGTAAGGTACCAGCAAGGGGCCTGACACAGTGCTGGGAATCAGCATTCTCATTGGTCAC